>NC_089506.1:145815634-146415634 GCF_036850995.1 Saccopteryx leptura
AACCTTCTCAATGCAAAGGCTCAAACCAGCTATTCAATAGGCAAAGACCTGTGGTGGTAACCAGCACCATCCAAAGTTAATCTTTAAGATCCTTTGTGGTAAAGTGAGACCACAATTTGAAGATAATGTTAAATCCAACTATGTGAATGTTTAAAAATTTCATAGGTGAAGAGTATGGTGGTGGGGCAGGGAGGGCAATACAGTAAAATAAAATGGGAAAAATATACAGGGAATTCAGTATTCTCCATAGTTGTCCACAATTGTCTACTACCTCTTTATTTTGCCCATTCTCATTGATTTTACTTGTAACTGAAAACCCTTGTTAGGAATTTTAAGTAGAAAAGTAGGCTTTCTTTGACACATCAAAATATATGGAGCCAGATTTCTCATTGTCTGAGAAGAAAGTTACAGCTATGTAAAGAAAGGAATTTTGATGTTGAACTTCAACTGGAGATATCAATATGAATTTTAGAGATGATCGATGATAGGTAGATAGATACACAGACAGGTAATGAAATAGCTATATATAAAAATAGACAGATATGAATATATATATATAAATAGATAGATATAAATATATATATAGTGTGTGTGTGTGTATGTGTCTTGTAAAACAACCTTGAAGCAATGATCCTTAATGAGCAATGGCTTCACCTATCATTTATACCTTGGTTTCTAAACATCATTCTACAATTAAGGGAAATAGAATCTTGAAAAAGTGGCTAATGTCAGGGTTGGGATTAGAAAAATACAAAATGTTCTAAAATATACTGCTCACAATAATTAGGGGATAATTTCAAAATGAATATGAAGCAATAAAATATCCCCTAATTTTTGTGAGCAATATATATTTGAGTCCAGAAACAAAGAATTTGCTCCCCTCCATGTCAAATAAGGACATGTCAAAATAACCGAAATCAGTTTGATAGGGCTTTCACTGGTCAAAATGGGGCAAATTGTGCTTCAAAATAAATAATAATAGCTTATAAATCACTGAATTAAATGACTATGAAAATGCTGAGGTTATTCTAATATAAGTAAATACTTAAAAGGGAAAAAGAAAAAACTCATACTTGCAGAAAAAAATACAGCTAACAAATGTAGAAAAATCATTAAATCAGAAATTCATATATGGAATAATCACTGTAATCTTTGATTCAGGCACAAATCATCAATGGACATTAACAAAAAGGGTGAATATTTGATGAGATAGGATATGTACAAAGTCTCAAAGTATCTCTCTACAAGATACTTATTAATTCTGAAGGGGGGAATAGTAAGTTTATGGAAGAAACTTGGCAGACACCATCTTAACCAAATGATCAAAATTAATTCACCAGTAATGGGGCAAATGGATATTATGTACCTTCCGAGAACACATCACATCTGTGGTATTCTTGCTAAAAATTCATAACCTGAATGAATCCAATTATGAATAAATAGCAGACAAACCAAAATTGAGAGACATGCTACAAAATAACTACTCTGTACTGTACTCTTCAAAATGTCAAGGTCAGGAAAGACAAAGAACTATTGGAAACCATCCAAAACAAAGGAGACTAAAGCAATATGGCAACTAAATGTAACATGTGGTCCCAAACCAGGAAAAAAAAAAAAAACTATAAGTGACATCACTAGGATAACTGGCAATATTTGATTATCTTTTGTTTATATATTTTTACTATAATAATATTATGTTGTATTTCAGGAAAAGAAATAAGTTTTCCTCTCCTCTCATAGGGTCCCTTGCCAGGTCTGAAAATTGAACTGACAAAGATTAACAGGAGAAAAGTATACAAATTTTACTTAATTTTGTCATACACATGGAGCCTTCTCAAGAGAATGAAGACCTGAAGAAATGAAGTGACCAAAGCCAGAAGCTTATATACCTGTAACAGTTAGACCAAGAAACAACAAAATTGTGAGGATTGACAGAACAAGGAGTTTTTAGCTAGGAGTAGTAATGGTAGGGAGATAAGCGTTATTTGTCCTACATTTGTTTATAGAATTATCTTGGCCCCAGAATTCCCTGTCTCTGGTTATAAGAATATTTCCCTTCCTCTTGGTATAGGGAGAATAAAAAAGTGAAGTACATTTCATTCATATTCTCTTTTCAGGGGAAAACAGGACAGGGAGTAAAGGGGAAAAGTGAACTTCCTGTTTCTCCAGTTTTCTCAGCCTCCTTCAGCTTAAGCTAATATGCTGAGGTGCCATATTTGGGGTAGTGTGCCCTGAACAGCATCAGTATCGATGCTGATTTTATGATTTATATAAGTATACCCTGGCTGTATAAGAAAACATTTTTTGTTGTTTTTTTGGGGTTTTTTGTTTTTTAGAAACACACAGAGAAACATTTAGATGTAAAAAGGTATCTTAACTGTACTTACTCTCAAACAGTTGAAGAAGGGGGCGGGACAGGGAATCCAGATGAAGGTTAATTACTTCCACTATTTTTTTAACATCTGAAATTCTTAATTATTTTAAAATAGAAAGTTAAAAGAAAACATATTTTTCAAATTTGGAGAAAAGTAGAATATGGTATTAAAATTCAGCTGGGAGTTTATGTTATTAATGTTCTATGTATTATATGTTATTAATGTTCAATTCTTCCACAACATTTTCCAACTAACCTCTGCAAATATATTAACTATTTATACCCAAATAGCAATAAATGAATGCTTGGAGCTTCCTTACCATGAGTACTGAATTAAAAGTTAAAAGCAAACTAACTAAAATTGGCAATTTGATAGGTTAAAATATACCTTCTTGAATTTTTACTTTACATTTTTATAAGAAATGAGGATTGAATGTGTTTATTAAGCATTTTTGATGAATTAGCTTTCATATCCTTTTTTCCTATTAGTAAGTAGAAGGTTCACCTTGTTTAATTGCAAACACTTTTCATATAGATGGGGAGAATAATTCTTTGGTAAGATAAACTTTAATATGAAAAAATGTAAAAAGGAAACTTGAGATATTGTATTTCATCTCAATTTCAAAATCTAAAGTTTCAGATAATATAAGTACATAAACACCAACACTGAAATAAATGAATAAAAAATAAATATTAAGAGAACACATGTTTAAATGTGGAAGGTAACGGTTTCACCTATTTTTTATTTTTATTTGTATTTTTTGAATAGAGAAAATTGTGCAAACTCTCCTTCATACTTATGTGTACATATTAAAAGGCATATTCGTAGACAAAGGCTTTTTGGGAAGCCAATAATCAAAAACAGAATAGAGTTTTAAAATATACTGTGCCAACAAAAGTAGAAGTGAGGCTATTTATATATATTTACAAATGTACTGTAGTTTGTCTTTCCAACTATAAAAAAGATAGTGTGTATGAGAATAGAGTAATTTTGTGAGGCTCTAGGGTCCTAAGTTAGTATAGCCTCTATACATAATGAAATCTTAACAAATAAATAATTATTGAGTACATGTATAAGTGAGTGTGCGAGTAAATGAATCACTCACCAAATGAACAAAGATCAGTGAGTAGAAGTGCCAATAAACATATACGTTTTAGTCAATGTAAGGATTATCTTTATAATCATTAAGTTTTCCCAACAAAGGATAGGTCACCTCAAAAAATTGTGAGCACCCTACAATTTTTCAAGCATGGAAAATAATGAATTGGAGTTAGAGAGAGACAAATTAGTGTCCAGCCAAACATTCAGTAAGGTCACTCTTATGTCCATGACTCTCAAAGTCCGTGAAAGAAAACAAGTATTATATATTATTAGGAATATAAAAAGGAATGAATGGAATGGAATGGAATGGAAGCCAACAAATAAACAGGAAAAAAAATCTAACTATGCCTGTGGTGAAGGCACTAAATTGAGAAAGGAATCATTGTGAAAAGCAGAGTATCTAAAAACATACTTCGGATGAAAAACCTGAGAGTCAGGAGTTCAAATTTTAAATGTCTTTTGAAAAAAGTTAGATCAGTATATACTACTTTTTGCATTTTAGAATAGAATCATAAATTTGAATGTGAAATTTGGCCAAATTTTTGAATGAATAGAAAATGCTAGTAAAGTATATTTCATTTCATTCATATTCAAATTTGGGGGGATGTTACAAAGAACACTCAGTAAATATGATAGTGGTTCATTATTATTCGCACTCATCATTTAAAACATAGCTGGCTTGATAGAATAAGTTATTCTTCTAGAGAATGGGTATAATTAAGATAAAAATCTTTCTCTAAACTTTTTTACCTAATACATTAACTACAATCATGTTTCCAGCCAGATTAATCAAACAGATATATAAACTATTTAAGACGTTTGAGTGGGAGAGCCAGAGCCACTCTATCTAGGCTCAGTCTGCCAAAAACCATTGGAGGCGTCTCTATTTCTAATATTAGATACTACAATTGGACCTCCGCCTCCTGTCTCCAGATAACTACTCAGTAGGGCTGACTTTCTCTCGGCTTATGTGAAGAAAGAGGATAACAAAACTTGTGATATTCTGGGACCTTGCCAGAATTCAGTGGGTGGTAAAACCAAAGCCGAAGGCCAAGTGACAAATCCACTAGATAGCTGCACAAAACATACCCTCATGCTTTTGTTGATTAACGTGTCATTTTTTTTTCCTCCTGAGTGTGGGTGGGGGTAGGGAGGAAATAATATACTTTTTGAAAGTGTCTCTCCAGGGAAAATAGTTCCAAGTTGAAGCTGGTATACTGTGGCGGTGGGAGGGGGACAACTAAAATAAAAAGCTTAGCTGTAGTTCATTAACTTTAATTGGTTTTTGTTGCCTCTCCTCAGGTTTCCTGGATCTTTCAGCCATCTCCTCCCCCAGCTCTCTGCTTCCCCTTCTTCCACCTCTCGCCTCCTCCCCCTCCAATCTGGCTTTCCCTCCTTCCTGGCAGCATTTTTAGCTTTAATTTGATAGTAAAAAACTGAATCCAAAGTTACAAAATTCTTCAGTTTTAACTTCTTTGAAAGAAAAAAAACTTTGGAGAAAAGAATAGCTATCTCAGCTCAGAACCAGCACTCCTCAAAGGCACATGTCCCCGCAGGTGGCAGGTGCGCTCTGAAGCTACGATGGATAATATAAATGCATGAAATCATTCTTCTGATTAAAAATGTCTTTTGGAGGACTACTTCATATAGGCCCTGGAGAGAAGCAGAGAACAAAATTAATTCCCCATTGTCATGGAATTTACAGAGTATCAGAAAGACAGACAAAAACAAAGGAACAAACCAATATATTAACAGTTGTTAGTGAAAAATGCTATGAGAAAGACAAAGCATGGGGAAGAAATTAGAGCGCTTGGGTGCTTCTTTAGAGAGTTTGGTCAACAAACGCTTCTCTGAGGAAGTAAATCAAGTAGACACCCCAGAAAGTGAGAATGTAATCCATGTGACTTTGGGGGGGGGGTACAGTGTCTCAGATAAGGGAACACGCCAATATTTGGAGTGAAGTATGCAAAACGGGCATGGGGAAAATGAGGTAAGAAATAAGTAAAAGAAAAAAAATTACCTGAAGCTCTTTTACATTCATCTCCTACCATTGGAGAGTTGTCGATATGCATGAACGTTCTATAATAGTCACCAGATCTATCAGGGTCTAAATGATTCTTGTATTAACATGTCCTATGCATTTAATTCTAAAATTTAATGCTGTTTTATCTGTGTTCCAAAGTTCCCACTCCCATTGTTACAAAATTAAAGCAAGTTTAATTTTAAAATGAGGGGCTAATACGAATTGAGGGAAAGAGGGAGGGTGGGACTGCGACCATACCTAATCAGATTGTTCACTCCTAAGTACTAGTAATGATCGGCCCACTCAAATTTAATCTAGTTCATTGAAGTTGCATGAGCCATGTATCTTTTCAACCTTTTATTTTTGTTGTATCCCATAGATTAGAGTCAAGTTGATTCAAACATAGACCAGGACTTTAAATACACACACACACACACACACATATATATGTTTATGTATTATATACTATACATATATGTATATAAAATATTACATGCTATATATATGTCATATATATGTATACACACATCCACATCTATCCACATAAATAGAAATGTGTGTATGACCATACCCCCACACCTTATAGAAAACAAGACTGATTGCATTTTATCAACCTTGTTTGATATTTAAAATGTGGCTTCAGAAAATAAAAGCACCTGCTTGTTTTAGATCCACTCAGAACTCTCCACATATGCAGATTCTTTTTAAAACCAAAGCAAAAAACAGAAAGGAATGCTAAATTGCTTTTAGGTACACTGGATGATTTCCATTAGCCTTGACTTATTTTAAGCTCACAGCACACAAAAGTGCTAATTTTCTTCACAAATGTAGTCCAACCTGATCAACCCAGGCAGAATTGCCCTGAAAACTCAGACTTAATTCAATGCTTCCTAATGGATGTGGGAGCCAATTTTGGAAAAGAAAATAGTTTTTGGAGAAAAAAAACTACTGCAATAATGACTAGGCGAAGAATATTGTCCTAGAACCAAAAGAACTGAATTCAAGTCCTGGTGTATGATGATTAGAAAGTTATTTCTCTGAATCTCAGTGTCCTCATCTATACAAGAAGAGGCATTGGATCAGAAAGGTCATCCATTTAATTAATTTAAACTCAGAGACCAGGTTTTTCCTTCAAGAGAGTGAGTTTGAGAGACCCTTTACAGATTTTGTCTTTAAAAATCTGTATGGGAGAAGGGAGTAAGAGGAAGTGGAGAGGAGACTTCAAGAGGATGACATTGCAGGGTCTCCTCCATTTTGTACCTTCTCCCTTCAACGCGTTTCCCTCTGGACCCCAGAGAGAAACATCAAAGGACTGTATCCTTCCAGCAAAGGAGGAATAGAATTTAGGTACAGATACATTGGACTTAACAAGGAATAAGTGCTAATTTAAGAGTTAGGCTCCCAGTGAGTTACCAGGTAGGGGCTAGTGGTGTTCACCACATTGATACAGTTTTAAACTTGGTGCCAGTGCTGGGTCTTAGGCTACTCAGCAAATATCCCAAGATATATCAATTCTAGTTGCCACCTGCTGGGTGCTTGCACACCTTTGTGTTGGGTGTGGGTCTCAAGGAGTTAGGTGAGGCCAGCAGAGTTTATCAAGCCAAAGCAGACCAAGATTTGGCTATGTAAAGTGAAGGCTTGCTTTAGTCAGATGTGAGAAGAGAAAATGGTTCTGTCCTAGAGCCACACAACTCAGTCTGTCCAAGATTCTCCTGGGAGGAGACAAAGCTCAGCTGTGTGGGGCAATGGGAGTTGGGAGAATGGAGCTAGTAGACCCCCTATGAGGGGGCAGTGTAAGTCAAGTTTCAGAGAAGGTGTGGGGTGTGGCCCTTGCCCAGAGCCACGCAGTTCAGTCTGTCCAGGATTTTGTCTTCATCTCGGCAGGGTAAAGCCATTAAGAGTTGGGTGGGTGGGGCCACTGGATCCAGTAGATTAGGTTTAGCGAATCTCTCCTGAGGGGGAAGTACCAGTCAGGTTCATGGGAAAGTGAGGAGAATGACCTTTCACCCCAAAGCCATACAATTCAGTCATTGATACCCACTCAGTCAGCCCAGACCTCTACAACCTGGCCCTGACTCTTCAGCCCGATATAAGCTCCACAGGATGGGGTGAGAGGGGGTCTGGAGGGTGGAACTTTTGCTTTCCTGCAGGCTGATGCAGCTCACTGGAGAGTATTCCACCCAGAAAGATGATATCTGCATTTTGGGAATATGACTCAGCACAAGGATTCGGGCAGCTGTCCCTTCAGCTTTCTCCCCAGAACCACAAACCCTAGACTCTCTTCTCATGTCACTAGTCCACTCTGTCTTCCTTTTGCCAGAATCCAGAGTGAGTGGCTACAAATCAAACTGTGGTTTGGCCCTTTAAGAGGGTGCCTCTGTCTCTAGCGGACACCAATCTCTCTCTGGCCAATTGAAACGCTGGTGGTCTTCACAGCCAGATGTTATGTGGATGCCTCTTCTTGGTTCTAGTCCACTGGGCTGGGAAGGCCAGTTTGAGTTTGAGACCACATTCTTCTCAGGAGGAACCTCCTACAGCTGAAGAATCAGTTGAGATATCCCTCCATAAACACAGCCCGTGCATCTCTGCCTTTTCTACTGGTCTCAATGTGGCTTCTTTATGAAATACTTGGTTATAAGACTGCTCTTCAGCTAGTCTTCACGTGGTATTCAGAATGATTGTCCTTATAATTTAGTTGTAATTTCAGTTTGGGCCTGGAAGGAGGGATGAGTGTAGTTTCCAATTACTCCACCCCATTGTGGATTTCCTTTGCTTTTTATTTCTTTTCCTTCTTCAATTGCACTAAGACTTCCAGTACTATATTAAATAAAAATTGCATGATTGTGCATCCTTATCTCATTTCTGATCTCAGAAGAAAAACTTTCAGCTTTTTGCTGTTGAGTATAATGTTAGCTACGGTCTTGTCATATATAGTGTTGTTTACCCAGCTTATTGATTTTATAATAAAAGAATGTTGATTTTTTTTCAGATGCTTTCTCTGCATCTATTGAGATAATTATATAATATTTATCATTCACTTAATTTTTTTTCCTGAAGTGAGAAGCAGGGAGGCAGAGAGACAGACTCCCACATGTGCCCAACTGGAATCCACTTGACAAGCCCATTAGGAGGCAAAGCTTTGTCCATCTGGGGCATTACCACATTGCAACCAGAACCATTCTACTGCCTGAGGCAGAGGCCATGGAGCTGCCCTCAGTGCCTGGGCCAACTTTTACTCCAATGGAGCCTTGGCTGAGGGAGGGGAAGAGAGAGAGAGAGAGAGAGAGAGAGAGAGAGAGAGGGAAAGGAGAAGGGGAAGGGTGGAGAAGCAGATGGGCACTTCTCCTGTGTGCCCTGGCTGGGAATCGAACCTAGGACTTCCACATGCTAGGCCGATGACACTCTACTACTGAGCCAACCTGCCAGGGCCTATCATTTTTTTATTGATGTGGTGTATCACATTGATAGATTTGAACATGTTGGACCATTTTGCATCCTTGGAATAAATCTTACTTGATCATGGTGTATCTTTTTAATGTATTGTTGGATTCAGATTGCTAATATTTTGTTGAGAATTTTTTTTTTTTTTTTTTTTTTTGCAACAGGAACAGAGAGAGGGACAGACAGGTAGAAAGGGAGAGAATGGAGAAGCATCAATCATTAGTTCTTCGTTGCAACACCTTAGTTGTTCATTGATTGTTTTCTCATATGTGCCTTGACTGTGGGGCTACAGCAGACTGAGTAACCTCTTACTCAAGCCAGCGATCTTGGGTCCAAGCTGGTGAGCCTTGCTCAAACCAGATGAGCTTGCGCTCAAGCTGGCGACCTCAGGGTCTCAAACCTGGGTCCTCAGCGTCTCAGTTTGATGCTCCATCCACTGTGCCACCACCTGGTCAGGCAGATTTTTTATTTTCATGGTTCAATCTTGGTAATTTTAAGTTTATAGGAATTTATTCATTTTTGTTAGTATATAATTATTCAGAGAAGTATCTCATAGATACTTTGTATTTCCTTGGTATTAGCTGTACTATCTCTTGTTTAATATCTGAGCCTTCTTTCTTTACTTTTTGGTAAGTTTAGAAAAAGCTTTGTCAATTTCTATAATATATACACACACATAAAGCTTTTTATTTCATTGATATACCTGCTCTATTGTCTTTCAGTCTATTTTTTCACTTAAGATATGATAATTTAGTTAGATATGCTTAAGTTGCATGCATAAATATTTGCAAATTATTATAACACCTTAATGATTTGACCCCTTTTTCATTATATAATGACCTTCCTTGTATCTAATTACAGTCTTTGGCTTAAAGTTTGTTTTGTCTTTTATAAGAATAGTTATCCCTACTTTCTTTATGTTTTCATTTGCATGAAATATATTTTCCCACCACTTCACTTCTCTTTATGTCTTTAAAGCTGAAGTGAGTCTCTTCATCTACTATATGTAGGTGGCATATAGTTGGGTCCTTTTTAAGAAATTTAATCCAGTCAGCAGTTTTGTTTTTTGATTAGAGAATTTAGTCAATTACATTTAAAATAATTATTGATGGTAAACTACTGTTGCCATTTTGTTCATTGTATGCTGGTTTGTAGTTTCTATATTTCTTTATTGCCCTCTTCCTTTGTAATTTGATGATTTTCTATAGTGGTGTGTTCAGATTCCTTCTCTTTATCTTTTGTGTATCTATTATAGGTTTTTACTTTGTGATTACCATGAGACTTACATAAAGTATCTTATAGGAATAGTAGTAAATTTTAGGTTGATGAGTAGTTTGAAGGTGTGTTAAAATCCATCAGTGTCCAAGAGGGAAAGATTTTATTAGCATGTATATGTAGGCTGATTAGAAGCTACACCCTCAGGCAGCACAGTATAAAGCAGGGGTCCCCAAACTATGGCCCACAGGCCGTATGCGGCCCCCTGAGGCCATTTATCCCCCCCACCGCACCTCTTTCATTGGTGGTCAGTGAGAGGAGCACAGGATGCATCTGCATCCTGTGCTTCTGGAGTACTGTATGTGGTGGTGCCACAAAGCGCGGCGTCACTCATGTACAGTACTACTTCTGGTGATGCGGAGCACACGCGTCTTGGCTCCAGAAGCACATCATAGCATTTGTTACGGCTAGCAGTGACAAATATGGAACCGGACATTGACCATCTCATTAGCCAAAAGCAGGCCCATAGTTCCCATTGAAATACTGGTTAGTTTGTTGATTTAAATTTACTTGTTCTTTATTTTAAATATTGTATTTGTGCCTGTTTTGTTTTTTCACTTTAAAATAAGATATGTGCAGTGTGCATAGGGATTTGTTCATAGTTTTTTTTATAGTCCGGCCCTCCAACAGTCTGAGGGACAGTGAACTGGCCCCCTGTGTAAAAAGTTTGGGGACTCCTGGTATAAAGTATGCATGTAAACCCCTTCCAGAGAAATACTGTGAGATGGCCATTATTGCCAGTTCCCTCTGCCCAGAGCCCTGGGAGGATAATCATTGGGCAAATGAATTTGTAAAATCTGTATTTTCTCAGCCTGACCAGGTGGTGGCACAGTGGATAGAGCATCAGAATGGGATGCAGAGGACCCAGGTTCGAGACCGCGAGGTTGCCAGCTTAAGCACAGGCTCATCTGGTTTGAGCAAAGCTCACCAGCTTGGACCCAAGGTCGCTGGCTTGAGCAAGCGGTTACTCGGTCTGCTGAAGGCCTAGGGTCAAGGCACATATGAGAAAGCAATCAATGAACAACTAAGGTGTCACAACAAAAAACTAATGATTGATGCTTCTCATCTCTCTTTGTTTCTTTCTGTCTGTCCTTATCTATCCCTCTCTTTGAATCTGTCTCTGAAAAAAAAAATCTGTATTTTCTGGCTTGCTCACTTTTATTGTTAAGGATGGCCACTGCCCACGTGGGGCAGCTGATTACCTTCCTGCTTGGGAAGGGGCTTGGTTATGCTAATGTGTGCTGGAGGAGGGCTTTCGCACAGAAAAGTTTTAAAAGGAGGGGCTAGGAGGCCATTTTGGCAGAGAGAAGAAAACTACGTTGTTGCAGGGAGAGAAACCACATGGTTGCAGGAGGCAAGCAAGCAAGATGGCAGGGTGCTGAAGGGGAACAGAGGTGGGAGCCTTTGATTCTAGGAAAAAGCAGAAAGATTCTCCTGGTTGTGGAACAGGAGAACATGTGAGTGGGTTTTGGTGCCCCATGTGTTTTCTACTTGATGGCCAGTACGAGGCTAGAATAAAAGCTAATGGCCCACCATCTCTTGGCTCCATTGTTTCATTACAATCAATCTGAATCAAATGTGAACCTGCACAGGCCAGGTGGCTGTGACAGCTGTGGCTATTGGCTTTACAATAGTCATAGGGACTTCTTGTACACCCATTAAGAATTGCTTTTTATTCGTCTTTTTTTTTTTTTTAACTAGACTCCTATGGGTCTAATAGAGGCAAACCCTGCTGTCTTTTAGAAATAAGTGTTTTGGGGCATGTACCTGAGTTGGAAGCTAAAAGTTGGGGTACTAGATATACAGTCTAACCCTGCCCACCTCAGGGAGAAGCTGAGGGAGCTGAGGCCTCCTTGCTGGTTGTTTGGCACTGTGCCAGGGTTGGGGTACATGAAAAGAGTGTGTCACAGTCTCTCCTACCCTTTTCAATGTGGGCGTTTTCTCATTTGTTCAATATATAGGAGTCAGAGAGTTTCTAATCTTCTCCCAGAGGGAACTGCTCTGTGTGTAGCTGTACATCCAGCACATCTGTGGAGGGAAGGAAGTCAGGAGCTTCTTATGTCACTATCTTTTATCCTGCTATGGGCTGATGATTATACAAGGCTCATGATCTGTTTCTCAACCAGACTGTTTGTACGTTACGCATTATCCAATAAAAATTTGGTGTTGTCCCAGAGGATAGCTGTGATTGGCTCCAGCCACCCGCAACCATGAACATGAGCGATAGGAAATGAATGGATTGTAATACATGGAATGTTTTACATTTTTAACATTATTATTTTTTTATTAAAGATTTGTCTGCGAGCCAGATGCAGCCATCAAAAGAGCCACATCTGGCTTGTGAGCCATAGGTTCCCGACCCCGGCTCTATCCACTGTGCCACTGCCTGGTCAGGCTGTATTTAATTCTTTATATCAACAAATACATTGTAAATCGAGATGATGAAATATTGAAATAAAAAGATTAAGAAAAACAAAAAAAAGAGTTCCATCCCTCCCAAACTCATCGCCAGTTAGGGAGATAAGGATGTCAAGAAATAATTACAGTATAAACAGTCCTATTCCTAACACTTGCTGGATCTAAGCAAGAGTACAAATGGAGGGCCACATACCACATGTCTAAATATTAAATATATATATTTGAAGCTAAAAACAGTTAAATAAAATGTTTTTTCTTTCTCTTTATATAGCTTCTAAACAACAAGGACTTCCAGGGTCAAGTTTAGAATTCCTGATTCCAAAGAGTTCCAGGTTGCAAATTAATGTCACTGAAGAGGCTGCCCCATGATTCCAGTCCTGTAACTCTCCTCCTGTCTTTCACAAGCTCATCCTGATCTCTGTTTTTTACCAACACATGTGCCTTATGTACATGTGTGGGACACCCTAGGCAACGAGTCTAAGCCCCAACCACATTCCCACATCCCTCAGACTTAGTGGTGCTCACAAACACCAAGTGCTTTCAGAGGCAAAGACCCAAATAAAAGAACCTCAGCAGCTTCTGGGATGAAAGTAGGGTCATGTGGGTAGGGAATTGTATAGAACCAGGTATACAGGGCTTAATTTAGAAAGGGGCAGTAGGACTTCGCATAGCACATCCTTTTGACTACATGGACTTATTCCCAACTGGAGGACAGCAGAGACTTTTAAATTAGGGCCCTTCCTGCCCAGGTCTGGGGGTGGACCAGCTACAGTTATCTTAAAAGGAGTGTTCAAAAAAGGCCAGTGGAACCCTGAATGGCAGTTCTTCTTTGCAGAAGTGGGGAAGTTTTCAGAGAAGAGATGGCATTTGAGCTGGGTCTTACAGCATGAGTGGGAGTTCACCATGCAGAGAAAGGAGGGAAGGGCACTCCAAGAAAAGAAACAGCATATGGGAAAACACACAGTTTGAAAGAGTGGCATATTCAGAGAATAGTGAGAAGTTCTTTATGGCTGCAGCGTGGGGGCATGTGGGAGATGAGAAGAGATAAAGGTGGCAGGGTTTATGGAGTAAATGATTGAGGAGGCTTTGATCATGATGAGCACTGTTCTCCCAGAAGACTTTGGAGCTTATGTAATGGTAGCGAAGCACACTCTAGCACCAGCCTTGTGATTTCAGAGATGACTTCCGGCAGTGTGGACAGAATAGAACTGGGGAGACCAACCAATAGGCATTGTACCCAGCAAATAATGAAGCATTAGGCCCCTGTTATCAAGCATTGGTAGCTTACACACGAGCATTATTTCTCCCCTCTAAGCTATAGTATTGGATAAGGAATATGAAGAAGGAAAAATAAGGTCTCAAACACAGAATCATTCCAGAAATAATGTAGTGGCTATGAGGACAGAATCCTAAAATGAGGAGATACTTAAGAGGGAGAATCGATAGAACTTGGCTAAGTGGGTAAGGAGGAAAGGGTAAGAACAAAGGAAGGTCTAGGGATGACTCAGGTGTTTCTAGCTTTGGTAGATTCTGGCAAACAAAGATGAGACTACGAGCAGGGGAACGGCTTTTCTAAAGACGACAGAATTTACTTCATTTCTATGATGTTGTCCTACATGGAAGCACAGTGTCAGGCTACAGAGTTCCTGTCCTGCACCAAAAGGTGCTAAGTCACCTGTTTTGCAGGAAAACTATTCATTTTTCAGTTTTTCCTTTTCTGCTTTTTAAAGCTTCTCTTTCTCATTCTTGTTAAGAGATTGTCATTCATCCTTTCTTCGTATTCTCAAACTTCAGTGTGGACTGTAAGTCAAGTAAATCTATATGTTCTCATTGTAAGATAAAACTGGGATCAGAAGATAGACTCAGAGACTTCTCTATATTAAAATGTGGGAACTTGAGGGTCTCTCATATATGATTTCTTTCTTGGTTGTTTAAAAGTTTTATTCCAATGGGCTAAAATTGTAAGCGCTGACCTCCAAATAAAAGGTGTAACTGCCAAAATCTGCAAAACAAGCCTTAAGGTAATCTGAAGAAGTGAGGATATTTTTTGTTTTAAATCCTTCTATTAGCTTTTCTCTTCCATGAAATGTTTACTTTTTTAATTCTCCCACATCACAGAAACATTTTTGGCAAATCTTTTATACCAACCCTGCCTATTTGAAATATAAAGGCAGAGTTTAACTCAGCCATTTCAGTTTCTCCCGTTTCTCCCATGCCCTTTCGATAGTTTAAGGACTCCAAAGAAGCATGTACAGCTAGCTCCATTCCTAAGAGAACAATTGAGTAGACTGGCCTAGAAATAAGGCTGGCATATTTGCCAAGACTTGGAAGACATCCTGGAGCAGGGACCAGCCACACTCTAGAGCTGGCCGGAGGGGTGTGCAAGGCACCCTGTTCCCTTGTCATCCTCAACCTGGGAGGTGCTCTCCCTGACTCAGGGCTATTTGCATGCCTCTCACACTCTCAGCCTGTCAACTTGGTACCAGTCAGTGATCACAAAATATACAAACATCAATGACAAAACAAAATACAATAAAATTCATATTAGCCTTCTAAGGCAGATGGGAATATGTGGAATATAGATACGTTATTACTGATTGCTTTCAGTTTTATAAAAATATCTTTGTTTTAGCAACTTGAGTTATGTAGTTATCTTTGACTGTGATTCTCATACACAAAAACAATAATAAAGCCTTTTAAAATCATTCTTTTAGGCATATAGTCAAAACTAAAGAGTGTTAAGAGATTGTTTTAAAGAGCAATTTAATTTTTCTAATTCTATAAACATATTAAAGATTTTCTTGTCACTTTAAAAAATTATTTTCATCCTCCATTTTTAGGTTTCTAATTAATTCAAGGAAAAAACCCCACATTTCTAAAGATCTCAATTATTTGTTCTTCCTAAATGTTTTTCATTGCAAGGACTAGAGGTGATAAATCACATTCAGTTTATCTCCTACGGTTTCTTCTAGCACATTGTCAACTCCCCTCTCACCCTCATGTGCACACCCCCTGTGCAGTAACTGCATATGGGACAGTGTAAAGGCTGTGGGATAAGTGACACGATTAGCACAGTGTGGTGGCTTTGATGTGTAGCTCTCGGCAGGGTTGCCAGAAGAGTGACAGACTCCTGCTCTAACGCAAAAACTATCTCTCATTCGCTCGGTTCCCTTCTAATAGTCTTATATTACCATCAGTGGCACAAAGCATACAGACATTATGGTTGAAAAATCTCACCACTTTGGGATTAATGTGTCATGTTCAGAACCAGCTTTCTGTATACAATAAACCTTTTATTAAAACTAAAGAAAAATATTTTTAGAAAAATATTCAAATGTATAATAGGTATGAAAATGAGGCCAATCATTTTTATTTTAATTCAGATGAAACCAGTGTTATAGCGCACACTACCAGCATTAACCCACACCAGAGATGAGAGTACAGAAACTCAATTTTTCTCTGCAATTTTCTAAGGCAAAACTGTCCTACTCTCTCCATGTGCTATGCTTCACAAATTTAGTTTAGCCAGTTACTAAGCCTTGAACAAAACACTGTTCCCAAACTGGAACAAAAAATTAATAAATAATTTTGTACCTAAAAATAAACCATATTAACTGTTGAAAATTGGGGAGAGAGAAGAATCAAAGACACCCAAGAAAACAGAATGGATTGCACTGTGTGAATGAAGGAGAAGTTAACCAATGAGCAGTTAACCAAAAGGTTTAAAGTAGAAGCCAAGCTGCCCATAAATGTGGGAACATTTAAAGTGTGAGAAAGCTGTTAAAGGGGATTAAAAGGACAAAAAGTACTATTTGTTCCCCTAATTAATTTTGAAGAGTCTAATTAAGGGCAGCATAAAAGCCTAAGAAATGCTGGTTATTAGGCACATACTTTACCTTGATCAGTGAGATGGTATTCTTGTAAACAAAAATGCTAATTTCACCCAGCCCAAAATAAACTTCTGCAAATATCTCACAGCATAATCATGCAGTACCTTGGGAGCAGATTCCCTATCAGGGAGGGCTGCCTCTTGAGGTGTTCCTAATTCTAGGCTTTAATGGCACTAAACGTAAAGATGCAATCAGGGTAAAGAGCATTCTGATAAGTTGGTCAGAATATGGTCACTCCTCAATGGAGTCTCCCATATGTTGTTTTATAACTTGCCTGAGCAGCTCTAAGAATTGGACATTTCAGTCATGAATATGTAGAACTTTATCTCTAAAACAGAGAACAGGATAAAGTTGAAGACCATGTATACCTGATTAAAACAATTTAATTACTTTAATAGTTGTATTATTCAATACATTAGTATTATTGAAACTATTGCTTTAAGAATATGCTTAGATTTGTTTTAACACTCAAATAGCCTTAAGTAAAATTGTATTTCTTTTTAGAAAAGGAAATACAAAAGTTATTATAATATTAGAATGATAGGATTATACAATTGGGTTTTTATTTAGTTTTTCCTTTAGTTGTTCTAAGTGGAATGAATGCACCCTAACCCAGAGTTAAAACTCTGCCTACAGGAATCTGTTTCACATTTTGATTCCGTAAAGATCACTGTTGTCAACTGGGGAAACTCAGGTAAAGGTATTTTCTGGAGATACTTCACAGAGACCTGTATTAAACCATTTTAAAGGACTTTGCATTTCTAGTAAAAAAGGATATTATGATTTTTATTATTGTCGACACCAACACTAAACACAGGAGTGCATGAAGGTAGACAATTGTGGCTTAATGGTGTAATCACGCCAAATGAGATTCCCAATCCTATTTAGTGTTTTGAATTAGCCATAGCCTGCAGTAGTTAGTGCAGCTCTGCAGTTGGCATGCTATTAAAACTAACCCTGAAGCTTGCAGCTAGGGGAGAGAGCGGCTTCTGTGATGCTCTGAGACTTGGCTTCTAACATCAGCACTCAAAAGGACAGCTTTCTAAAAAAGGAGGGCAATGTTTAACAGCCCTGAGATGAAAGATTATAGATTATAAATAGAATGAGTTTTAAAAGTATATTTTGTCATACAGATACTTCTAGGGTTTTCTCCTGTTAGAATCTTAATAACTGACTGCCTGTACTTAACCCAGCAAAACCTGGAGGGGCAGCTACTTTGCTAAGGGACTCCACCACCCCCCCAGAATGATTTGAGTGTAGATATTACAGACCAGAAATATGATACTGTTTTGAGGCATACTGGAAGAAGTACACAAAATTAAGCACCCTAAATTTAGTAACAGAATGATCTAAAGTTTAAATCAGAAAACAATAAGCATAATTGCCTCATGCATCAATATAAACCAGTATGTACAGTGTACCCACAGTGTACAAAGCACTACACTTTTAAGAATAGCAAAAAAAGATAGAAAACAGACCTAATAAGCAAGAGAATAGCCAGAAGACAAAAACGACTGAATCACTTCCTTTAATTCCAGACCTTTATTTCTTTTTTAAGATTTTATTTATTTACTCTAGAAAGGATAGAGGGAGAATGAGGGGAGGAGCAGGAAGCAACAACTCCCACATGTGCCTTTACCAGAAGGCACAGGGTTTTGAACTGACAACCTCAGCATTCCAGGTCGACACTTTATCCACTGCACCACCACAGGTCAGGCAGTCCCACATCTTTTCATCCAGCTTTGAAATTAATATTCAGATATTATTAGGACCATGAAAATTATGTTACACTTTTCTAAAATTTTTCTTTTTTTCTTTTGCAAATTATATCGCCTGAGATTATCTTGCCTGAGAACACACATGCAATCTGCTTTCCACCCAGACATTTCCATTCTCTGCTACTGTAGTCCTTCCATCATTTAGGTAAAGGAATGCCAGAACCAAATGCAAAAATCTAGGTTATCCACACCAAATCCCTTGGGAAAAAGTAGACAAGAAAGAAAGACAGAATTCATTTCAGATCAATTGCTAAATATTAAGCAGTACCTGAAATTTTATAAGCCTTGATCCTATCATTCATAAGTACTTCTATCCTCCTATACCTAATCAATTAGTTATAATAATTCCCTTCAACAAAAGCAATAAAAACAAGAATTGTTTTTCTTGTGAAAAGAGATTAGAATATAAAGTTCTATAGGTGTTGGAGTAGAATATTTCTCTCTGATATGACCAAGGCTATCCCCTGGTATTTTTCTGCTACATTGGACTATGTGAGTTTGATATGCCTATAAAACTTACTGTGTCTATCTACAGCAAGAGACTAATTTAGTGCTAATCGCTCAGTGTTGTCATCAAAGTCAGTGTTGTCTACAACACCTCAGTACCTATGTGTCACTTTTTGTAGAAATGCTTAGTCTGCATAAATATCCTGTTATTAGCCTTTCAACTCATTTTTTTCACCTTAGCCAAATTAATAGCAAGAGCAACATAAATGGTTACTGAGAGCACTGTGAGTGTTGTCTTGTGAGTAATATATAAATCATTTTTTATACCTTTCCATATTAAAGTATTTGAGGTGAAAAGAATTCAGAAGACTGAGAGGTACCTAGTTTTGTATTCTGAACCTCTTTCTGAATGCAATGCATACCTATATATACATTTTTTTTAAAACTTGCACTCTTACAACTTAGAGTACTCCTGTAAAAGAAGAAGCAGTTCATTGTCAGAGGTTAGATGACTGAATGAGAGATCATGTAGAAAAACTGACCATTCTTCTTCCTATCAAAATGAAAACTTATGAAAAGCCAACCTGCTACTCCCTCTTAGTTGTTTCTCTGGGCATTAGAACATGCTTATTGTGTTTATCTTACTCAGCTTTGGACCCAGTCCTGACTGCAATGGAGAAGATCCTTCTCCAATCCCATTAAGTGTTTCCTTTCAAAGCTGCATTTCTAACAGGTGGTGTTTGAAGGAATATTTAACAAAATCTCATATCTGTTTAATGAGACTAAATATTCTTTCTTCATAAAAAATATTGTCTAACGGCATATTTGGATGAGCTGTGGGAGCCACGTTTAACCTTCAGAGTCCAATACCAGAGATATGTCAACCCACATCTACCCAGTTGATACTTGGATGGATAGAATGCTTTATCCAGGTGTTTCAACACCTTAGGTACAATGCATGATTGAAAAAATAATTCAACAACATACATCAGAATACCTTTTGCTGTGGGCGGGTCAATGATTTGGGCTGAAGTCACAGACAACCACATTCATAGGTAGCAGCCTGGATCCTACCATACATGGAAGGGGACCCAACAATGAGAATGTTCTACCTAATATAAAAATAATACTACACACTCATTTGTTTATGCAACACACACTTTTTAACACTCATGAAGCAATATAGCTGTATTAATAAATCTACAGTGTACTTCCGAGTCTTCCAATGTAGATGAAGCACACCCATCCAGGATGAGTAACAAAGGCTTGGACTCTATTGCAGACATGGGGTAGAGAGGAGGTAAATCAGTCTTAGAGATATAGACTTGGTGTCACTGAGAAAATGCTCTACCTAAACCATTAATTTAAAAACCATTTGGACAAGGAAAAAAGTGGTACTAGAATAATGTGGTGGGACAACATAAATTTTTTGCAAGAAATGCTATATTTCAACCATGCAGATTGACACATTCTTGAAAAATAGGTTTCAAAAGCAGGTGAATCTAAATTGCACAAATAAAATAAAAGGAAGGTGCTAAAGAAAAATGTCCAAATTTATATTCCATCTTCTAAGTTATTCATTATTAGCATTGAGAAATACCTGGAAAACATTTGTGATTTCTTTGTGACTTGTTTTATTTTTAACAAAAATTCTGCGTTGGTGTTAAACAGATTTTCAACCCTCAACAAACCAGATGGCTAATCCAAATTATTACATAAAATATGAATAGGAAACTAAAAACTGTACTCTGCAAAAAGATAATGAGAATTTTTCAGCATTTAATTTTTTTACCAAAAAAATATTATACTTCTCTTTCGTTGGTATCTACTTTGGAATTGTAACAAATAGTCCCAGTCATAATTACCAAATATCTATATTTAGGAAAATCTAGCACATGTGTATCATAAATAATAGCACAAATTAATATTTCTGAATTGCCTGGTTTTCATGATATAGACATTTGGTAATTATCACCAGAGTTGGCATATAAGAGGTGTTTAGACAATTTTGAAAATGCATATTGTTTACCCAACAGATCGTGTCTTAATGATATTCTGCAATGGAAATCCATATTCAGGTATGTTGCAATAAGGTGAGATCTTGACCCAGTAGATAATAAAAGAAAAGTGTACACTTTGGTTTAGTGAGCACAATTCCTTCACTTTAGGACCACCTACAACAGCTCCTTCTGTGTCTGATAAATAACTTGCTAATCTAACAGTGGTCCCAAGGTGGAATAACTTTGACCTTAAAACTAAAATGTTTACTACCCGAATTTTATTTTTATACCTTGGCACAAAGAAGTTCATTAATTCTGCATCGCTTTGTCTGTCTCCTACAGCTTTTAGTCCTGACTTATTGCCTAATTGGCAAAGAGCAACTTCCAACAGAGAAGAGTTTAGCACAACCTATTCCTAGCCAAAAAGGGCTTGCTTTCGGCTGCTCACCTGGTAGAACTGATGTCTGTGGAAGCAAGTCTCTTTGTCTGCTCAGGTAATATGCAGGGTGAATACAGACAGCAAATGCAGGCAGCAGATGGAAGACTTGCTTGATTCCATCTACTTTAGTGTCTGGCCAACTCTTGGCAAATATTATTTTCAGAGCGCAGACAGACAGGTGAAATGCCATCAGCCATTACCAGGTGACACTGACAACAGTGATAGAAGCTGTGACTTGGGCAAAGGGGAGGACCCACTGACTGGGTAATGTGACATTACTAAACTAAAGCTATCTTGCTTTGCTGTTGCCACTGTGAGAAGATGATGCAGCTCAGTGGGCTGCTAATGAGAAGCAAAAGAGGAATATGAAGGCAATGCCAAGAGGCATCAAAAAAGGAAGGGAGATAATTAAGAAATAGCATTGAAACTGAAAGTAAAATCTAAATTCTGTAGCATGAAGATTAAATACACAGACCAGTTTGGACTGACTAATAATAATCTAACAGATACCAGATGCTCAGGTGATAACAATAGCATGGTGTAGCAAAATATAGTGAAAAAGCAAGGACAATATGCATTAAAAATGTAGTTAATATTACACTTAAAATATCAAAACAAACTCTGCTAGGATAAATTAGTAGGATGAGGTGTTTTGCAGGTTCTTGACAGATTTCTCAGAATTGAATAAAATTTTTCTAGATTATATGTTTCAATATTCTTTTAATTTAGCCTAGATTATGAAATGTAAATGTTTTATAATTATAAATGATGGTTCTCTTCCTTCTCACTCATCAACTCACAAGGCCATTGATCTGATTATTTCTTGCACATGGCTTTTTTGTTGTAGTGTTAATGAGCAATGCCTCATGAGACCTAGTATAATGATTTCATGTTCTGGCAGAGACCAATAGAGCTTACCTATTATTCTACATGCTCCCTTGCAGTGGTTTTTTGTTTGTTTTGTTTCATGTGTCAACTTGGCTAGCAATAGTAATTCAGTCAAATGCTAAACTAGGTGTTGCTGTGGAGGAAGTGTGCAGATGTAATTAAAAGGCCATCATCAGTTGATTATCGTGGATAATTTGGGTAGACCTGATCAGTCAGTTGACAGGTCTTAAAAGCAGAGCTCAGGCTTTCCTGAGACAGATAAGAAAGTTTTCCTGAGGAAAGCAGAGTCAGCCTCTGCCTGGAAGTGGGTTCCATCCTACTCATGATTCCCCTTCCTTGTGGGCCCCTCTGGATTTTAGACTTGCCTATCTAGCCAGACAACTGTGCAAAATAATTCCTTGTAATAATTCTTTTTACATGTATATTTCCTACTGGTTTTACCTCTCAAGCTGAATCCTGTCCGATATACCCTGTAAAATTTCCTAACCTCCTTTGCAATTAAGTTGACGCTATGCGACTAGTCTGGCAAATGGACTGAGGTGAGAATGGGTGAATGTCACTGGCAGACTGAGACAGCTGCAGTTAAAGCTGTGTACCTCCTCTCTGGCAACCTTGGAGGCCACATGTCAAGATGATAAAGCCATAGTCATAAGCAGCTTGTATCCTTGAGCCATAGCATGAAGTGTACCCTGAAATGCATCAGACTTTGTGGGAATGAAAAACAAACCTTTCTTCTGTTAAAACCTCAGATTTCTTAACCTTATATTCAGGGTTTACTTAATATGCGAATGAGTGTTGCTTTCTTGTTCAACTTAATAGGCATATACCTTTCTTTCAGATCCCTGTATACATATACAGAGAATATTCAGAAACTTACTGGGCACATTTTGCCATAAATTATGAGACATTAGTAGTATTGAATGATAGAAAGCTTTATTTTCACAGGCAATGCTTTATGCAAAGAGAGAGAGAGAGAGAGAGAGAGAGAGAAAGAGAGAGAGAGAGAGAGATGAAAAATGGTGGGTCCAAGTGTAGGAAAATGGCTGGGAATTAGACTGTGGTCCTGAGACAAGTCTTTGATGCGGACTTTGGAACCGCTGGGGGCAGAACGCTGCCCCTGCAAGCACTGATAAGATTGTTTAAAGCAGGGGTCTCAAACTCAACTCAGCATGTGGGCCGCAGAGCAAGATCACAGCCGTTAGGCAGGCCGCACTAGGTCTACAAAAGGCAACTGTTACGCAACACTTTTCTCACTGCAGTTGAAAACAAAAAAAAATCAGTACAACAAGCACAATCGTACATGCAGTTTACTCAGTGTCACAAAACGACCAGAATCTGTAGTTCGCATCGCAACTGCTGTTAACTAAGCTAATATCTAGCTAGGATGCTAGAGAAATGAAAAATACAAGTAGGCCCCTAGGCTTACTTAATTTTATCCAAAATATTTTGAACTTCGTGGATTAGTCTGCAGGCCGCACAAAATTGTTCGACGGGCTGCATGCGGCCCGCGGGCCGCGAGTTTGAGACCCCTGGTTTGAAGGAAACAGCTGATCCCTATGACCTTTTCCCTACATACCTGAAAGGTATTAGTTAATTACCCCTCTATGCACCTGAACCCAGGCTCTGCTACTTTGCTTGATGAGCAGAGACCAATAAATACAATGAGGCTGCAGAGAACTGGGCTTTCAGTCCTGGAGGCTGGGTGTCCCCTGCACCCATGTTTTCTGTATGTTGTGTCTTGAGGGTTTTTTCTTAAGTTCTGCAGCACCTTCCTTTCATGCACACCCATTGCTGAGCTTGTCTCGGCACCATGCATGAGCTGTAATTACTGCACCGACTATACCTATTAGCAGGACTTTGGTTTACAAAATCAGTTTTACATTTGTTTGTTTTTAGCTCCATTGCAGCCCATTCTTATCATAATTCCAAGAGTCTTCTATGATTAGAGTCAATGATGTAAATGACATCTCACGTAGGAAGAAGAAACACCTTATTAGTGTGTAAGGACGGCAAAACAATCTGACACAGTATACTATTTAGGCAGTTTGACCTAAGATTATAAACTTTTCAACCCCTCCGTCTTCTAGTGTGGTTAGGTTACTGAAGGTAATTTCAGCTTAGCCACCTTGACCTGTCTACGGTTTTACAATTCCACCTAAAAGTAATAAATGATCTTCTATTTGTACAACCTATTATTTTTTAACTGTTTTTACTAAATTTTATTTATTAAGACAAACTGTAAAAAATGTCTGCAAATGTTTTATAATTTAAAAGAACAGCTTTCATATATGATGTAAGGTGGACTAGGTATATACACATATATAGAAGGAAGGAAGAATACTAAAACTTTCACAAGTGAAAAAAGAGATTATTCCTTTGAGAATATAATAGGTAATCTAAAATAATTGTATCTGGGCCCTGGCCGGTTGGCTCAGTAGTAGAGCATCAGCCTGGTGTGCAGGACTCCCGGATTCGATTCCCGGCCAGGGCACACAGGAGAAGTGCCCATCTGCTTCTCCACCCCTCCCCCTCTCCTTCCTCTCTGTCTCTCTCTTCCCCTCCCGCAGCCAAGGCTCCACTGGAGCAAAGTTTACCCGGGCACTGAGGATGGCTCTGTGGCCTCTGCCTCAGGCGCTAGAATGGCTCTGGTTGCAACAGAGCGACGCCCCAGATGGGCAGATCATCGCCCCCTGGTGGGCATGCTGAGTGGATCCCGGTCGGGCGCATGCGGGAGTCTGTCTGACTGCCTCCCCGTTTCCAACTTCAGAAAAATACAAAAATAAATAAATAAATTAATTAATTAAAAAATAATAATAATTTTATCTGTCCTCTCTATTTTTCAGTTTTTCTAATATGAAGACTTTTTTTTTTACTCAGGGGAAAATGTTATAATATAAGCAATAAAAGATTACTTATATATGAATAGTAAGCTAAGCATTGTAAAAGACCTATACATAAGTATAGGTCCTTATATTTGTTATAGCACTCATGTTTCAGATAGCTCTTCATCTAAAATTCACAACAGTTGGATTAAATACCTTTTCTACAAAATTATCAAAATTATTTTTAATGAATATTTAATCTTTCATTATCAACGTGCAGTAAAATCTCAGTCTGAATGCACATTTCTTGTTTTAATAAAAACCTACTCAACTTCCTTAATGGTTCTTTTAAACAAATGGATAGGACTAAGTTATAATTAATGTCATCAAAAGCTTTCTATATTAGAAGATGTTAGTAAATGCATAAATTCTAGTCTATATGAATAGTATACTAACCTCCAAAATTTGTAAATGCTATTAGCTCCCACTACCTCTCGCTAAGGAAAAGTAGAGATTATTTAGTTCCCACCCAACTGATCCCAGTGTCCTGGTTTGCAGGGACTAGTAGGTTTTTATTATTAACACCAGTGTAGTTATCTGATTGCTACATATTTCACTATTAGTAACTTTTTCTTGGCAATGTTCTTAATTTTTCAGTTTTCTTCTGCTAGTTTTAACTATAATGGAAATCATTTCTAGCATACATATACATGCCATTCCTTTTAATGGGCCATATCTGTCTATAACCAATCTTAGCTTCTTTCCATTTTAAAATATTTACCAATTATGAGAATGATAGCAATTTATCTTCATGGATAGCAGAATTGTCATAAATAAATAAATAAATGGCCTATTTTAGAGACCAACTGACAAAGTTGGATGCAGTTTGTGACTTGTAAAGATTTAGAGGTGTTTGGCTCCAAAGCCTAGGGTCAAAGAAATATAAAAGTTCTTTTGGTCCATTTGAAGTTTTAAGGTACCTGCTAGTTGAAAGAAAAAGGAACCATCTGACAATGACTGTCTGAACTGTTTTTCTCTGACTTCTGCCTAACTTTGGTGACTCTTTCCTTCTCTCCTTTAACTCCTTTTTATATACCAACCACAAAATATTGAAATGTTAGTTTTTCTGGGACTCAGTATCAATCTCAACACCAAACAGTTCTGGTCTGACCTGTTTTACCAAGAAGGTCCAGAATGTTTTTGAGGTGTTTATAGACTAGCTTTTGGATTTGTTTGTTTTAGAAAAGTTCTTTAATGTTTTTTCAAAAGATAAGTAAACAAGAATGATTCTACCTTTTTCTTAATGAGCAGAAGGAATCAAGGGTGTTCCTAGACTGTGGTGAATAAAAGAGCAGCTGAGGTGAGGGCAAGGGGCCTGCCTTCTGCTAAGGTATCATTGGGGTTTTGCTGTAGAAATCCAGGAAAATGAAAGCTTTCTGTATCTCAATAAATGTAGTCATGTCATCTCTACTATAAACATGTGTGGAACCCTGCCACCAGAGAAAAAGCTTAGAACTGATGACTTCTGGTTGTCTATCTACTCATCTAGATGCCAAAACTCTGACCATGGTACCCACACCCCCATAAGTGGTTTTTGAAATTAGAAAGCCACATATATTCTGAACCGTATATATAATGTGTGTACAGAAATACAGCAAAAATAGCCCCATGACATTTTCAATAAACACTTTCCCAAAATACCAGCTCACTATTTGCTGTTCCAAAGCTTGTTTAGCAAGAGACATAAATATAAAAAACAACAAATAAAATACAGAATGAAGCTTCTTAGCTTTGGGGAGAGAGAGGGTAATAACGTTTACCATGTGCAATTGGAACAATGTAGCCAACCTTTATTTAAATTCTAAAATAATTACCCAGCCATGAAGTATAGACATTTCTTCATTTTAACTTTTTGGTCCCACAATTCTGAATTAATGCAGGCATTATTTATGATTTGGGAGAAAATAAAAGTTTTAAATGATGGAGGAATTAAATTATAATAATAAGAACCAACATACAAATCAACTCAGTTATTGGATTAAAGAGAAGAGCATCTCTCCTATTCTGGGTTTTAGAGAACAAGAGAAAAACAAGGTTAGTATAGATATGCCCACAAAGTAGTCTTCCTATTTATCTTGAAATATCTTCAAAATGTACAAGGAAAATAAAAGATTTTTATCATTAATTAACTAACATGTAATAAACTCAGTGACAATGTTTTTACAGTGCTACATCAACTCTGCACAATTCAACTGACAACTACTTTTCTTCTTCCTGAAGTACAGGATTCTCTCACTCATATTCTAATTTAAAGACCAAAAAGTTTGTCTTCATTTGACACTGTATTAGATTTTCAAACTATTTGCTAGAAACTTCATTCTACCATTTGAGTAGCATTGAGAAGTCAATATTTTCAGGTGTTCCAATTCTGAGATGGTACAAAGTATGCTGATAAAAAGATAAGAGTAAAAATAAATCAACCCTTGCCCTGGTGAATTTGGCATCTTTCTGTTTTTTGTTTCTCCCCAAATCAACAAACTTTTGGTTCTAAGAGATCCAATGGCTTTTTAAAAATGAAAAATCAAATGGCAGAATGGACCACAAAACAGGATGAAAATAAGGATATATTTGTATATTTAACATATCAAGACCTGAAGGACTTAACCAAAATACAATGAAAGTATGATAAAGTATTTGTTACTTTTTCTTTATTTTCTGTCAACTATGTCTTCTGGCCTAAGGGATATCAACTATTCAGAAAACCTAGAGGCAAAACTAACATTCTTAACTTTCTTTCTCTACTAGCTGTGCCCTCCCACAAATTTTTTTCCTGATGAAATAACAGCAGAACCCATTTTCTTTATCATAACTATCACCAAATAACTTTTGTAATCACCAATTAGCTCTTAGGCTTGGGCAAATTAATGAACCTCAATTTACCACCTTTGAAATGGAAAAAAGAATAGTTTCTATACCAATGGATTGTTACAGGAATTTTTTTAATCAATACAAAACATTCAGAACAGTACTTGTCATGTGTTAAGACTCAATAGTTGTCAGTTGTTATTTTATTTTTATCATCATCATTATTCTTTTATCATCAAATTTTACAATACCACAAAGGTTTTATCACGAGTTGCCAAATATTACATTCCTAAACTAATCAAACATGTTAACACGGAGTTTAAAATAATCTTGACAGTAATACTGGATCCCCACATATGGTAGAGTTCCAGTCTCATAATCTCTACTATTCCATACTTGGATTAAGTCATATCCTTCCATGACAAAAGAAATTTCTTCCAAATTAAAATAAGTTTTTAAATCTCAACATGAATTTTACAACACATAAACAAAAATTGTATTTGTGAGTAGAAATCACTTCTATTTGGAAACTTGAAATATTTAATTGTTTTCTAATTCCTATGAATTTTCTAGGGAAAAGTTTGAAGTATAGTTTAATAGTTTGGACTGGCTTCTGTTAGATCTGTTAAGATGCATATGTGTGATTGAACATATTTAAATACTCAGCCAATGCTGAGCAAAAGAAATCAGTCAGGTTTGGGCTTTTATTATAACCTGTTGATTAACTACCAGCAATTTGTCTTGTTTTGGGTCACATTACTACAGAAAATGGAGTGTCACCTCCCAGAGTCCCCTCTGAGAACCTCAAGTTCATGGGAATGAACAGTAGAAGGGACCTCTGAACTTTTTCCCACAGCCAAATGACAGCTGTGATTCTTTGGCCTTAGCTTGCCTTCTTAAGCTGATTCGGCATGAAATTTATGGTGCTTCCTCCACAGTGTCCCATGCCAGTTCTGAAAATTTATTATTCTGACCAATTACTGAAGGATATATGTTTTGCCTATCATCCAGTTTGATCAAAAGTCCAGTCTCCAAGATCAAGCTACAGCTAGGAATGAGGTAGGAGTGTATTCTGATATGCTGCCAGAGTTTGTTTCCTGTATCTTAAGTGCAAGCTTAAGCACAGATTAATGCAGTTTTTAAAAAACCATGTCAAGGCTTTATTTTATTTGCAAGTCTATCATGTCATAAAGATGTGCAGGAAAAAAGATAGTTAAAGGACAGATGAAGAAATCAAACATTTTAATGAGAATGTTAAGTTTCAATCTTTCCAAGTTTCTTCTACTTATTAGCAGTGGTGCCTGCTAATAATCATAAGTGAGTAGATTTCCTAATCACTGAACCTCAATTTTCTCATTTGCAAAATTAAAATAATAATGCAAATACACAGCATTGCTGTAAAATTCAAACATTTGATATGGAAAAAATTCATGGAATATTAGCTCTTACTAACAAGATTAATGAACTTCCAGTTCACATACTTGGTTTGATCTTTCTTGACATTTTTAAATTATTGGCTTACCTCTTCAATACTTAGAGCTTGAAAGCTTGTATACTAATTAAGTTCTTTAAAACTTGTTTAGTTTTAAATAAAAATATTTTTTTATTCTTAAATTCCAGAATTAAATAAGTGATCAAGCATGATGAGTTTTTCTATTTTAGTTGCATTTAGAGGCAAGTATTACTATACTTACACAGAGAAGAATTATTATATTTGTCTTTATTTAAGTATTATATTTGTTGTCAGTATTGTGAGATTTTTTTCAAAGCTCTAAGAGAACAAATGTTTCCATAAATGACATTATTATATCCCAAAATGTGAAACTTTATTCATTATAGCAGCAAATATTTATTGAGCATCTGTTTTGTACCAGTCATTGTTCGTGGTACTGGATATTTAATGGTAAAAAGGCAAAGCCTTTGCTCTCTCTTATAAAGCTTACATCACTGGGGGAAGTCAACTATAAGGAATACATAACAATAAATTGTAGAAGAATAGAGAAAAAAACAGTGAAATGAAGTGATATAGAATGACACTGGGTAAGGTAGAGGCCTTTGGATGGGGCTTTAGCTAGGTGGACACAAAATGATCTGTAAGCAGTGGCATTTGAGATGGTTCACAAATGACGAGAGCGACACAGCCACATGAGCCAGCCACAGGAAGAGCTGGGAAAGAGCATTCCAAGAAGAGAAGGCAGTGTTGTCAAACATTGAAATGACATTGGCATGTAAGAGAAACATGTTTGGGAAAGACAGGCAAGAGCTAGATGATACAGGATTTGAAAGGTCATGGAGAGGAATTGGTTTTGTCTTAGGAGTTATGATAAGTCATTATATGGGAAATGGCCTAATTTGTTTCTAAAGAAAGTTAAGAGAAAGGAAAGAAAAAAATAGTATATTTGTTAGAAAGCTTCTCCTTGTCCAGGAAAACAACAACAAAAGCTTGGACCAGGGTAATGGTCATGGAAAAGAAAAGAGGCCATCATATAAAATACCCTTTGTAGATAGAATAAAAAGGACATGTCAATATAGGATATGAACATGAGGGTTGAGGAAAGGCAAGAATCAAAGATGGAAAACAGTGTTGCCTTTGCTGAAATAAGACAGAGTGAAGAAAACTGTTTAGCTGGGGTGTAAGAGTGGCGAATCAGGAGTTCTCTTTTGGACATGTTCTGTTTATGAGATCATTAGAAATGCATGCAGGTATAGTCAGTGCTGACTTCATGTAGATCGTAAAGCTGTCATGTACTAATAACTGAGGAATCAGTCTTAATTTAGCCAAAAATTCCCTGTGGTGACCTGATATAACAGCAACACATCTTTCCTACGTGAAACTCCTAAAGTTAAAGTGACAAACACATTTACTGGAGGAAATAAGTTTTTCGATTCAAAGAGAACTCTAGTACTTGAAGTTTGTCACTAAGCACAGAAACAGAGATGTCTTTATCACTTATCTAGGTCTGACCCATGAATTACATACAGAGCAGTAAGGGGACTATCCTTACATAAAAGCACAGCTTTCTCTTCACAGAGTGTGAAAATGTATTTTGAACAATTTCTTTCTCTCTTTCTGGAAGATAATAACTTCATAAGAAAATGTATGCTTGTGTGTATGTCTATGTAAAAGAAAAAGAGGGAAAAAGAAAATGAGACAGAGAGAGAGGACACATTTTATGACTCATCCAAAATATAATTTAAATTCTAGCATGAAATCACAGCAATTGGTCTTTGGAACCCTGGTGATCCCTAAGGTTGGCATTAAAACTCCTGGTTTGAAGTCTTACACAGTATGGGGTGCTCAGTGCTGTTGTCCTGCAGCTGAGCCAGCCAAATTACACACTTTTAGTCTTTCCATCTGAGAAATTACACACTTTTGGTCTTTCCATCTGAGAAATTACACAGAGAGCAGGTTTCGGAGCAGGTTGTTTCAGCACGAAGCCATCATGACTGAAGTTTGATGCTCCAAACACAGACACAGTCTCTCTTCCGCAAATGTTTAAGAAAAGAGAGAACGTGCTGATAGAAGAAATTATTGTCTTTTTGTTTTCCTCCTTTTATTTTCTTTTCCTGCAAAACACACCTCGTATGGTGTTTTGACTTACAGAAAATGAAAAACAGATTAATTCTGAAACTGCTAATTGTGTAAAAGCATGACTTTTTCAAAGAAAATAGAAGGTCTTTTTATTAACATAGAAAACTTTTGAAGAGAAGATATCAACACTTTGCCTTAAAATATTTCTTCCTAATAAAGCAGATATTTGAACAAAGATAATCAAAATATATCTGTCAAAAAAATAACCCTGCTATAGCAAGCTGATTTTTCAAGTTTCTAATGTATAAGATTATATTTAAAGTTAGTATAATTTCTAATGCAGAAACATTTTCCTGTGAAACGCAGACTTTTATTTAAACAGAAGACATTGATTTCAGATAATGATAATCAGAATTAATGTAGTTCATATTAAAGAAATAAGATCTGTATTGCTCCTAAGCCATGGAAAAGAAAATAGAGCGGTAAGACCAAATAAATTAAAAACATACCCTCATGGTTAACTATTGCCAGAAATCAAAGTTAAAAATCTCATCTATGGCTTCTTCCAGAGCTTCCTTACCACAGCTCCTGAGTCTAGCAATTCATCAACGAAAAATAAGACTCCTACTCTAAAATATTATTCATGACAATTCTTTGGGGAGAAATTATCTATATAAACAAAGTATATATTGGATAAAGACTTTATATCTACCCAATGCCACACTGCACCTCTCAATTTTTCTACCTACACTCTGGTGTTGGCAATTGGCATTGAGGAGTTTTGTGCACTAAGCACATTGGCTCTTGCCCACTCCACAGGGGTGAGAGACAAAGTGTGTGCACACAGTTGTTTTCTGATATAATAAACCCAAAGGGAACTTAACTATAGCTGGTATCTTTGCAGAGTAACTAACATTACTTTATGAAATGTATTCAATATGTGCCTGCACTTTGATTGTGGTAAAAAGGAGAAAATGATGTGAGGCCTGAAAAGAATATCTACTTTAAAAAATTACAGGAATAAGATGTTGGTCTATTACCATTTAATGACCAATGAATGAATAACTTCAACTTCAAAATTGGTAGCAGCATCTTGGGGAAGAGAATAAATCAGAATGCTCATATACATCAGCAAGTTGTAACTATCCCAAGGATTGTGAGAAAACGCTCCTCATTTCTACTTCCTCCATTCAGATGCTTCCTCTGTTTTGTTAGCCCTTTGGGAAATCACAGTTCTCTGTAAGTTGCATTTTCCTTCTCATCCAAGTAAACTTATTATGCGACTACACTGCCATTTAACCAGTGTAATTGTACTAATATGTACAGTAGGGCCTATTCAGCAACAATGCCCCTTTTTCCAGGGAGGCAAAAGCCTTGTGGGATCTGGACACTACATTGCCAGAGAAGAAGCTTCCATTGCTCAGGATGGTGAGGTCATTTCCATCAATGGCCAGAACTGAGAAAAATGTGGGCTTCTTTTTCTTAACAGATGACAAGCTAAGTAAATTGTCATAAGAAAATATTTAAGCGGGTCCCTGGATACATGCTAACAAAACTGATGTTTTAGTAAAGAAGCAAAGGGGCATAAAAAATGTTCAGACTGCATGTGTTGTCTCCAACAAGCCTGTCCTTCAGTGGTCAAAATATGTTTTCCTTCTCATTCTCTTTTTGTCTGCTTTTCTCTGGCAAAGTGAGAGGTGAGTCACTTTTGTTCTGCTGATTATTTTTACCCCTCAAAACACAGCTTAAGGGCTCCATTTTAGGGCATAATTGCACACAGAGCCAACTTGCTCAAAAGGTTAAAAAAATTCCTCTAGTCTCAGTAAATATCAAGCAGCAGATGAGTCAGGTTCAAATGAGAGCACAAAAAAGTTAACCATTTCTTACTAAAAACATGCATTATATATTTAACTGCTCCTAATCAGCTCACTCAGTTCCTTATTGGTACTTCATGTTTCCTCTATGTCGTATACAGAATACAGTCAGTCTTCATCTTGGCAAATAGCTAGAAACCCCCAAACACACTTGTATAATAAATCAGTTTTTTATATCAGAATGTATCTTTCCAAAGGGGAAAATATCTTACTTGGGGTTGGATTTCTAAGCTATCCAAGGGTAATTTCCCTTTGATGTATATAAAATAGTGAACACATTTGTGATAAAGAGTATACAATTCAATATTCTTAAAAATACTTATAATTATAGCAACTGAAAAACATTTGAACTGTAGCTTTGGTTTTTTTTTAAAGTGGAACCTAAAAATAAAAGATTAAGGAATACTAGATTGGGTACCTCTATGTAACAAGGAACTAAAAATTTAAGGGTTGTGTTTTGCTACTGCAAAGAACAGAACTATCAAACCTTAACCAAACATATTTTGATAAGATGCAATTTGTATCATCAACACATGTGTTTATTTTATATATGTCTTCTTCCTTCACCAAGAAGTTGGACCATAGTTTTCCATTATTTTGTGCTGATCTCCATACTCAATGTAATTTTCAATCCTCTTTGGGCACAGATCAAATGAAATTATCTCTCAGACAAAATAAGTAAGTTTTGTGACCACTTTGAAACTATCTCTGAGATTAAGCTTTCCTGGACCTTGCTCTGAGACCTTTACCCATAACAATGTTCTGCATTGAGACACTTTATATCACATTTATTCAAGACCACAGTGGAGGTGAAAAAGATATTCTGATTTAAAAACTATTTATGAAACAGGAGAGAAACTGTTGTCAACATGTTTTCTTACTTCTGCTATTTCTTCCAATAGCTTATTTTCACAAAAACCATGGGGATTTCATAAAACATTGTGTAACAACTCTGTCCAGCTCTTATATATCCAGTGGCTTGTGATTGTACTGGGAGTAAAACCCAAATGCAGTATCCTCACCTTCCAGATGTCATCTGTTCTGGCCCCAGTCACCTATCTGAACTCAGGGGTACTACTGTCTACCTCATTCCAGTTGAATGAGCCCCATTGGTCTGCAGCATGTGAAGCTCTTCTACCTCTGAGCACTGCTCACACTCCTCTTCAGATCTTAATATGGCCAGATCCTTAATATAATTTTACTCTCTATTAAGTGCCATTTCTTATGTGACCACTCTTTTAAAAATAGTCTCTGAACTTCCTTCTTCTAATCTTCATGATCATACTTTGCTTTATTTTTTAGTGCATGTATCACTGTCTGAAGACATATTATTTATTTGTTTCTGTTTATTTTCTTTTACCCCCCACTAGAATGCAAACCCCACGAGGGTAGAGATTATTGATGTCATAGTTAACATTGTTTCCCTAGTCCTAGCCTGGCACAGAGTAAGAAGTAAACATAAATCAGATGAATAAAAAGCTATTAATGTCGAAGAGTTTATGTTGATGCCTGTAATCATTACATTATTGTTAAACATCATTGTTAAATCCTATTGTGGCCTAGAAAAGAAAATCATATCTTTTGCAACTGAAATGCTAACTTCAAATAAAGAAGACAAAATCTGAAACTACTTTAAGCCAAATTTTTCACAAATGACTGAAAGGAAAGGTTAAAGGAAAGGAGGATTTTAGTCTACCAAACAGAGACCTAAGAGATTAACTAATTATTGTCTCACATATATGAAGACATTTTTATTGTGAAAATGTCAACCTTTTTTCTATGTATGGAAGAGGAAAGAAAAGGAAACAGATTTAAATTAAAGAAAACTAGAGATAGTTAGGGTGAACCTAATACTCTCTTGACCATAATATTAGAATAGGCTACTAAAAGTGACTTTGAAATATAGGGGCCGAAACTCTGATAGGAGAGCACTGAAAACATCAGTTTTGACTACATGGACAATAACTTGCATGAGAAGTGAACGTGGTTGGATTTCCCAGATGGCCTCATTTGGCTAAGGAATGTTGAGCAGTATAAGGTTAACACAAATTGATATGTTTACATAAAATAGTTGAATTAAGACAAATGTATATAAATACATGCTTCACTCTTTTCTAGTCTTCTGTGCCCAGCTGATATTCTCTACCTGTCTGTGCAAATAAGCAGCTTACCTTCCCAATAGAAACTGAGCCCATTTTTCAGATCACATTTCTTTCAGAGCAGATTTCTCTTTCTCCTTCCTCTCCTCTTACTTGGTTTACTCAGCAGAAGCCAAAGAAAAAATAGGAGAAGAATAATGTCCAGTCAAACTTGAAAGCACTGGTGGTATAGAGGTATTGCTCCTATCCACTCTGTGACACAAGGAAGTCTGTTTTTCTACTTCATCATTAACTAATAATAGTATTAATTAACAGTTAATGAACACTGTTTGCCACAAACTACCGAAAAGATTTACACGAATTACCTCACTTTAACCTGACAACGAGCTGAAGAACCTTGAGACTCAGAAAGGTGAAAATCATTTGCTCAAGTTGATACAGGCAGTAAATGGAAGAGCTAAGCTTAGAACCCACCCTTTCTAACAACATTGGCTATATATTGAGCCATGCTGCTGGAACAAGTTATAATAAACTAGAAACAGACAATAATTCATTACACATGGGTAGCATTTTCATTGATCAGAGAGCATTAGCATTTTCCTGAGTCCCATGAGAAAATGATGATTCCTTTTTTCTTCCCATAATCTCTCCTTTGAGAATCACTTCCCAGCTAACATTATCCAAAACTGGCGACCAACCAGCAAGTATTTTTAAGTCACTCTTCTTAAATATTGGACAGACTACCATGCTGAGACACAGAACAGTTTCAAGAGTGTGAACTGGAGAAATGCCCACAGTCTCCAGTTCTGTTTGCAGCATACCCTGGCTGCGCTTTATCTGAGATGCCCAACTGGGATTATAGTCAAACGAAGTCTATCCCAATGCACACACATGGACTAAAGAACGTTATTCTCTGCAGAGACACAAATGTCACCTTGGTTAGGGTTTCTTGACAGTAAAATGGCAAGACATACAATTATTTTAATGTACATGTTTGGTCTAATAATTCTGCTAATGAATTCACAAAGGACATAATCATAAGTGCACAAAAATTTTAGTGAAAAAGTTATTCATGGCAGTAATTTTTACAGTGTTAAAAATAAATGAAAACAAATACAAATCCCCACATACTTAATGTTTAACTCAATCATGGCACATCAATACAAAGGTATTAATGTAATGTTTAAAAAGAATTGTTAATTTTATAAAAATTTTCATAAATGAAAATGTAGTAAATAAACAATGTGCACATACAAGTTCATTTTTGCAAAACCATAGTAAAATGTTGTATAAACATATATAAAAAGGAAAGGACAGCTTCAAACAGTTTATCATAGACCTGGCCATTTGGTTCAGTGGATAGAGTGTCAGCCCAGTATATGGATGTTCCAAGTTCGATTCCCAGTTAGACCACACAGAAGCGGCCATCTGCTTTTCTTCTGCTCCCCATTCCCCTTCTCTCCCACTTCTTCTGAAGCCAGTGGCTCTACTGGTTCAAGCAACAACCCCAAACACTGAGGATGGCTCGGCTAATTCAAGCACCAGTCCAGAGACAGGTTGCCGAGTGAGTGGATCCTGTGGGGGCACTTGCAGCAGTCTGTCTCACTATCTCCCTTCCTCTCACTTAGAAAAAATTATCATAGTCATCACTATATGATGGGACTGTATTTTAATTTCATTCTTTGCATACATGTGCTTTCAAAAAATAACATGCATTACTTTCATTACAAGAATATGTAATACTATAATGTTCTTATATAAAACATATCAACTTTTTTTAAGTGCCCTAACCAGGTCTGACCTGTGGTGGTGCAGTGGATAAAATGTTGACTTGGAACTCTGAGGTTGCTGGTTCAAAACCCTGGGCTTGCCTGTTCAAGACACATATGTAAGCTGATGCTTCCTGCTCCTCCCACCTTCTCTCTCTCTCTTTTCTAAAATGAGTAAATAAAAAAATCTTAAGTGCCTTGACTAGACACATAAAAGAAGTATTTTAATAAAATAAAAAATAAAAATGGTAAAAATAAAGCATTTATGTAAACAAGATAAATTTAAATCAATAATAAAATAAAATAAAAATGAAGTATATAAATGCCCTTTTCTTACAAGAATATTATTTGTTAAAAATGTTTTTAATGAAAATGTATGCCAATGAAAATGGCATTTGTTCAGAAGAAAAAAGATTTACCATGATTTTAAAATGATGAAAATTTCTTATTTTCATCTTTTCATGAAATTTAGGGAGAAAATACAATATAGGGGGTCCTTGAGTTTTGACACAGTTCTGTTCCTATGACTGTGATGTAACCCAAATTTTGGTGTAAGTTGAAACACACCCTAGCCTAAATCACTTACCTTTTCTAACACAGTTATAAAATCATTATCTAGAACATAAAAACACAACGAATCCACAGAAAAATGAAAAGGACATAAATATACTGTACTGTACATGCTACTGTAGTAACAGAAAAAATGAGTGTAAAAAACAATTCCTTTCCTTTATTCCTGTGGTTGGCTTGCACACTGAAAGGGGCATTGCAAGGTAGGAGAGAGTGACCTATTGGGAGGAGGAAGCTGGAGAGGCAGGAGAACCTGCAGAAGGAGCTGGGGATACTGGGTCAGGGGAATCAGGATTGCCTAAAGAATATGCAGGAGATGCTGGAGATGATTCTACCTGTACTACAGGTGTTTCATCTCGAGAAGCAGCTGATATAGAGGGTACAGGATCTTCTACAGGCCTCTCTACCTTCTTAAAGAATTGGTCCAAGTTAGTCTGGAAGGTTAATGACTTCTTCTCTTCCAAAATCTCCCTATAGTATTGCAAGGCATCCATACAGCTCTGTAGACCTTACTGAATCTGTTATCACTGGGGTCCTCAGCCTGAAATTTTGTCAACCCATCCTCTCCCATAGAAAAACCTTCTGCCAAACCCTTGGAGGTAAATCTCTTGGGTTCTGATTTTTCTATCTCTTCCTCTTGAATCAGCTGCTTCTCTAGCCTAATGAGATCCTCAGCAGACAACTCCTCTCCATGTGACACCAGTAGCTCTGTGACATCCATCGTGATTACTCTTCTTTGAAGCACTACCATCTGAAGACTCTAACTTTCATTTAGGAGACATGATAATGGCCAAAAGGTCACCAAGGCAACATAAAAAGAACACTTGCACTTTTAACTGTCCAAAAGGCATAAGTAAGTGTCCTGCGGGACACCATCTCCCTCACTAGTATACCACGTTACTGCATATTCCTCTGCCGCACACAAATAAATAAGTTCACTCACATAATCCATATGTACCATGCTAATGGCATAAGCCAAAACACTCATGTCTCAATCTTTTTAAGTTTTTATGGGAGTGAGCATCAAATATTTGAAATGTCAGATGTTGAAACTGTTGTAACTCAAGTACTCCCTGTATTTGATATTTATACACATAGCCAGCACCTGTGAGATACTTGTGTGGTAGAAGTGGGCAAAGGAAAAAAGCAAGATGCCCAAGAAGAAAGTCACTCAATACAGGTTAGTGACTTGGAAAATAGCCAGAAATTAATTGACAAGAGGCATTAGCCACACAGAATAGCAAAATATTTTTTTTATATAAATTTTTATTAATGGTAATGGGATGACATTAATAAATCAGGGTACATATATTCAAAGAAAACATGTCTAGGTTATTTTGTCATTAAATTATGTTGCAAACCCCTCGCCCAAAGTCAGACTGTCCTCCGCCACCCTCTATCTAGTTCTCTGTGCCCCTCCCCCTCCCCCTAACTCTCTCCCTCCCTCCCTCCCATGTCCTCCCTCCCCCCACCCTTGGTAACCACCACACTCTTGTCCATGTCTCTTAGTCTCATTTTTATGTTCCACCAATGTATGGAACCATGTAGTTCTTGTTTTTTTCTGATTTACTTATTTCACTCCTTATAATGTTATCAAGATCCCACCATTTTGCTGTAAATGATCTGATGTCATCATTTCTTATGGCTGAGTAGTATTCCATAGTGTATATGTGCCACATCTTCTTTATCCAGTCTTCTATTGAAGGGCTTTTTGGTTGTTTCCATGTCTTGGCCACTGTGAACAGTGCTGCAATGAACATGGGACTACATGTGTCTTCACGTATCAATGTTTCTGAGGTTTTGGGGTATATACCCAGTAGAGGGATTGCTGGGTCATAAGGTAGTTCTATTTGCAGTTTTTTGAGGAACCACCATACTTTCCTCCATAATGGTTGTACTACTTTACATTCCCACCAACAGTGAATGAGGGTTCCTTTTTCTCCACAGCCTCTCCAACATTTGCTATTACCCGTCTTGTTGATAATAGCTAATCTAACAGGAGTGAGGTGGTATCTCATTGTAGTTTTGATTTGCATTTCTCTAATAACTAATGAAGCTGAGCATCTTTTCATATATCTGTTGGCCATTTGTATCTCTTCCTGGGAGAAGTGTCTGTTCATGTCCTCTTCCCATTTTTTTATTGGATTGTTTGTTTGTTTGTTGTTGAGTTTTATGAGTTCTTTGTAAATTTTGGATATTAGGCCCTTATCTGAGCTGTTGTTTGAAAATATCATTTCCCATTTAGTTGGCTGTCTGTTTATTTTGATATCAGTTTCTCTTGCTGAGCAGAAACTTTTTATTCTGATGTAGTCCCATTCATTTATCTTTGCCTTCACTTCTCTTGCCATTGGAGTCAAGTTCATAAAATGTTCTTTAAAACCCAGGTCCATGATTTTAGTACCTATGTCTTCTTCTATGTACTTTATTGTTTCAGGTCTTATATTTAGGTCTTTGATCCATTTTGAATTCATTTTAGTACACGGGGACAGGCTGTAGTCGAGTTTCATTCTTTTGCATGTGGCTTTCCAGTTTTCCCAACACCATTTGTTGAAGAGGCTTTCTTTTCTCCATTGTGTGTTGTTGGCCCCTTTATCAAAGATTATTTGACCATATATATGTGGTTTTATTTCTGGGCTTTCTATTCTGTTCCATTGGTCTGAGTGTCTATTTTTCTGCCAATACCATGCTGTTTTGATTATCGTGGCCCTATAATATAGTTTAAAGTCAGGTATTGTAATGCCCCCAGCTTCATTCTTTTTCCTTAGGATTGTTTTGGCTATTCGGGGTTTTTTATAGTTCCATATAAATCTGATGATTTTTTGTTCCATTTCTTTAAAAAATCTCATAGGGATTTTGATGGGAATTGCATTAAATTTGTATATTGCTTTGGGTAATATGGCCATTTTGATTATATTTATTCTTCCTATCCAAGAACAAGGAATATTTTTCCATCTCATTGTATCTTTTTCGATTTCTCTTAACAATGCTTTGTAATTTTCATTATATAGGTCCTTTACGTTCTTTGTTATGTTTATTCCTAGGTATTTTATTTTTTTTGTTGCAATCGTGAAGGGGATTATTTTTTTGAGTTCGTTTTCTAGTATTTCATTGTTGGCATAGAGAAAGGCTATGGACTTCTGTATGTTAATTTTGTATTCTGCGACCTTACTGTATTGGTTTATTGTTTCTAATAATCTTTTTGTGGTGTCCTTCGGGTTTTCGATGTATAGGATCATATCATCAGCAAAAAGTGATACCTTTACTTCTTCTTTTCCGATATGGATGCCTTTTATTTCTTTGTCTTGTCTGATTGCTCTGGCCAGAACTTCTAGCACCACGTTAAATAAGAGTGGAGAGAGTGGACAACCCTGTCTTGTTCCTGATTTAAGGTAGAAAGTCCTCAGTTTTATGCCGTTTAATAGGATGTTGGCTGATGGTTTATCATATATGGCCTTTATCATGTTGAGATATTTTCCTTCTATACCCATTTTGTTGAGAGTCTTAAACATAAAATTGTGTTGTATTTTATCAAAAGCCTTTTCTGCATCTATTGATAAGATCATGTGGTTTTTGTTCTTTGTTTTGTTGATATGGTGTATTACGTTAACCGTTTTGCGTATGTTGAACCATCCTTGAGATTCTGGGATGAATCCCACTTGATCATGATGTATTATTTTTTTAATATGTTGTTGTATTCGGTTTGCCAGTATTTTGTTTAGTATTTTAGCATCTGTATTCATTAGAGATATTGGTCTGTAGTTTTCTTTCTTTGTGCCATTCTTGCCAGGTTTTGGTATGAGGGTTATGTTGGCCTCATAAAATGTGTTTGGAAGTATTGCTTCTTCTTCAATTTTTTGGAAGACTTTGAGTAGAATAGGAACCAAATCTTCTTTGAATGTTTGATAGAATTCACTAGTATAACCGTCTGGGCCTGGACTTTTATTTTTGGGGAGGTTTTTAATAGTTTTTTCTATTTCCTCCCTGCTGATTGGTCTGTTTAGGCTTTCTGCTTCTTCATGACTCAGTCTAGGAAGGTTGTATTGTTCTAGGAATTTATCCATTTCTATTCGATTGTTGTATTTGGTGGCATATAATTTTTCATAGTATTCTACAATAATTCTTTGTGTATCTATGATGTCTGTGGTGATCTCTCCTCTTTCATTTTGGATTTCGTTTATTTGAGTCCTGTGCCTTTTTTCCTTGGTGAGTCTTGCCAAGGGTTTGTCAATTTTGTTGATCTTTTCAAAGAACCAGCTCCTTGTTTTATTGATTTTTTCTATAGTTTTTCTGTTCTCTATTTCATTTATTTCTGCTCTGATTTTTATTATCTCCTTTCTTCGGCTGGTTTTGGGTTGTCTTTGTTCTTCTTTTTCTAGTTCCTTAAGGTGTGAAGTTAAGTGGTTTACTTCGGCTCTCTCTTGTTTGTTCATATAGGCCTGAAGTGATATGAACTTTCCTCTTATTACTGCTTTTGCTGCATCCCAGAGATTCTGATATGTCGTATTTTCATTTTCATTTGTCTGTATATATCTTTTGATCTCTGCGCTTATTTCTTCTTTGACCCATTCACTTTTTAGAAGTATGTTGTTTAGTTTCCACATTTTTGTGGGTTTTTCACCCTCTTTTTTGCAGTTGAATTCTAGTTTCAAGGCTTTATGATCAGAAAATATGCTTGGTACAATTTCAATTTTTCTAAATTTGCTGATATTGTCTTTGTGGCCCAACATATGGTCAATTCTTGAGAATGTTCCATGTACACTAGAGAAAAATGTATACTCTGTCGCTTTGGGATGAAGTGTCCTGTAGATGTCTATCATATCCAGGTGTTCTAGTATTTTGTTTAAGGCCACTATGTCTTTGTTGATTCTCTGTTTGGATGACCGATCTAGAGCCGTCAGCGGTGTATTGAGGTCTCCAAGTATGATTGTATTTTTGTTAGTTTTTGTTTTAAGGTCAATAAGTAGCTGTCTTATATATTTTGGTGCTCCTTGGTTTGGTGCATATATATTAAGGATTGTTATGTCTTCTTGATTCAACTTCCCCTTAATCATTATGAAATGACCATTTTTGTCTCTGAGTACTTTTTCTGTCTTGTAGTCAGCATTATTAGATATGAGTATTGCTACACCTGCTTTTTTTTTGGGTGTTGTTTGCTTGGAGTATTGTTTTCCAGCCTTTCACTTTGAATTTGTTTTTATTCTTGTTGCTTAGATGTGTTTCTTGTAGGCAGCATATAGTTGGATTTTCTTTTTTAATCCATTCTGCTACTCTGTGTCTTTTTATTGGTAAGTTTAATCCATTTACATTTAGTGTAATTATTGACACTTGTGGGTTCCCTACTGCCATTTTATAAATTGCTTTCTGTTAGTTTTGTATCTAGTTTGATTCTTCTCTTTTGTTTTTCTATCATTTGTTTTTGTTTGTTTGTGTTCCATACTTCTTTCCTCTGTTGCTACCTTTTTTAAGTCAAGTGTTTTTGTGGTGGTTTTTTCAAGGGTGGTTACCATTAAGTAATGAAAAGGGTACCTACCATATTCATTGTAGTACCCTATCTTATGAGTATTTCTGCACTTCATCGTCCTTTGCTACTGTTAATCTCCATCCTCTCCCCCCTTTTTTTCCTTTGTTGTCACAGTTTAAGTTTGGTTTTATTGTGTTCTTGGTGGAGCTGTTACTTGTGGTGTTGTTTTCTTTTGTTCTTTGAATCTGGTTGGAAAACCCCCTTTAGTATTTCCTGGAGTGGGGGCTTTCTGTTGATAAATTCTCTCATTTTTTCTGTATTTGTGAATGTTTTTATATCTCCTTCATACTTGAAGGATAGCTTTGATGGGTATAGTATTCTTGGCTGAAAGTTCCTCTCTTTCAGGGCTTTAAATATTGGGGTCCACTCTCTTCTAGCTTGTAGAGTTTCTGCTGAGAAATCTGATGATAATCTAATAGGCCTTCCTTTATATGTTGTACTCTTCTTTTCCCTGGCTGCCTTGAGAATTTTTTCTTTGTCATTGGTTTGTGTCATCTTTATTATGATGTGCCTTGGAGTGGGTTTGTTGGGGTTAAGAAAACTCGGTGTTCTGTTTGCTTCTTGAATTTGAGGCTTTAGTTCTTTCTACAGGCTTGGGAAATTCTCGTCTATTATTTGTTTGAGTATATTCTCCATTCCATTTTCTTTTTCTTCTCCCTCTGATATACCTATTATTCTTATGTTATTCTTTCTGATGGAGTCAGACAATTCCTGTAGGGCTTTCTCGTTTTTTATTATTTTTGAGTCTCTTTCTTCTTCTCTCTGTTGTGCCTCAAGTTGTTTGTCTTCTATTTCACTAATCCTATCTTCAATCTGGGTTGTTCTGCTAGCTAAGCTTGTTACCTCGTTTTTCAGCTCGTGAATTGAGTTTTTCATTTCTGTTTGATTTGTTTTTATAGTTTCAATTTCCTTGGTAATATATTCTTTGTGTTCATTGAGTTGTTTTCTGATCTCCCTATATTGCCTTTCTGTGTTTTCTTGTATATCTCTGAGTATTTTTAAGATTTCTATTTTAAATTCTCTGTCATTTAGCTCCAAGGCTTCCAATATGTTAAATCTTTTCTCCATAGATTTTTCCACATCTATTTGTGTTACCTCTCTTTCTTTTGTATCCATAATATTCGATTTCCTCTTTCTTATCGGCATCTGAGGGTGGTCTTGTTGATAGCACTAATTAGAATTAATAAAGAGTAAATAGTAAAAAAAAAAAAAAAAAAAAAGGTAAAACACCCCACAAAAAAAAAACAGTAATAATTTATTATTTCCCCCTTTTTTCTTTCTTCTCTTTCCCTCCTCTCCCCTCCTCAGGGAAATATCGTGCCTATAATGGAGGGCCTAATTTGGGGTGAAGAGTTCAAGGGGCAAAAAAAGGGAGTAGGGACCTACTAAATGCAAAAAAAAAAAAAAAGAAGAAAATCTTAGACAAGCATAAGATGATTTGCTTGTAAGTGATGGTCAACTAAGAGATATAATGAGAGGGATAAGAGGGAACCAGAAAAAAGGACCAAAAAAGAATAATAAAGAAGAAAAAAATAAAAATAATAAGTAAAAATCTGTTGTATTAAGTGGAGCGAAGACTAAATACAATGGAGACCTTGGGTTGGGAGGACCCAAAATGCCACAAAAATGAACAAACAAGAAAAAAAAAATAAAAACAAAAGCAAAAAAGAAAAATAAAGCCAAAAAATGCCTTGAGTCCCAAATTAACTAATTTGTTCGTGATTGAGGATTAAATGGGAGGAAAGTAAAATGAGAAAAGAAAAAATTAATAGAAAGGAAAAAATAAGAAAAAGAGAAAAACAAAGGAAGAAATAAAATAGGAAGAGAAAAAAAACAAAATAAAGCAAGACAAAAAAAACAAAAGAGGAGAGAGTGAGAGTTAAGTGTTTTGGAGTATAACCTTAAAGGAGGGTGAGCATGAAGAAGAGAAATAAAATGTAACACTCATGGGTAGTGTAGTTCAAGAAAAGGGAAGCATAAGATGGGCAGAGAATAGAAGGACCGAAGTGGAGGAAATAAAGGCAATAAGATAGAAGAAACAAACAACAACAACAAAAAAAGAATTAGTGGAACAAGTTGTAAAGTCTGTGGATTTTTCTTGATTTTGAGAGGTTAACTTCTTCCTTTTTCTTTTCTCTCCCTCTTCCTGGTCGGTGACTCTATACCCCAGGCTCTGCCCCTGTGTCACACTTAGGTAGGGATTTGCAGTTGATGGGATTCTATGGCAATGTCATATAATTGGCTTTAGTCTTGCTGGTAGTCAAGGCTTGTTGGCGTTTGCAGGGTCCAATGATGAGAGAGTTTGCTTTCCTGGATTCTCTCTCCTAGTCCCCTCTTTCTGAATTAGCAGCCTGGTGATCCAGCTATAAGGCTGCAACTGCTTCTGCCTGGGGAGTAAGAGGCTCAAAGAGCTGGGAAATCCCCACTCTATCCCCACTCAGTGCAAAGCTTTGGGAAAGGCTCTGGCAGTCAGGGCCTCCAGTGTAATCAGGCGGGGGTGGGAGTCAATTGTTGTCAAGGTGACTGTTCAGCACCTATCATTTAGTTGGACCTCTCAACCCAGGCTTTCCACACTTTGTAGCCTGTTTTTGCTGGGAAGAAGAGGCACTAGTCTCTGCTTGCGACTAGTGTAGTATAGATCTTATTATCTGCCAAGTCCTTCTTGTTAGCGTTTATCCCTGAATATGGAGGCTCTATCAATCAGAAGTTGCCCCCACCCCTTTAGCGAGAGGCACTAAAAAATATCACGCCTCTTGTCTTGGATCGCTGAACTGAGAGAGATCTTATCAATTAGAACCGAGGGTGCGCAGATTTCATGGGTTAAGCTAATTTCAGTGATTGGGTCGCAGCTGTGCTCCCGAAGGTATTTTAGGCTGCCTGCGTGCGCCCCTCCCCCAACGCTTGATTGTTAGCTTGAATGGCTGGGTGAGGTGCCCCGCCCACGGAGAGAATCTCCCAAGCCTCTCCTGCTCGCCCTGCCACTGGCGGCTGGATCGCACCAGGCGCAGGATAATGGGGCCCCCTGGGTGTGCGGGCCAGTAGGGCGCTCTGGACGCGTGGAATGCCCAGGGCACGCGCGCAAATGGGGTGCTCCGGGCACCGGTGCCTGGTGACTCTCACTCATAGTGCGCGGGCCACTGGGAACGTAAGCGGTGCTCACTCTGCAACCGGACCGGGCGCGCGCCCCGCGGCTCGTGGCGGCTCGGCTCGCGGCGGCTCGCGGCTCCCGAGTGTGGGCTGACTCACCACAGGCTCACTTCCTCGCGGCTTGAATGAACGTCCCTGCGGTAGCTTCCTCCACACCCTCGTCTCTCAGATTCAAGTGATAACAGTCCTTTTGCTATCAGTTTGTGTGGAATTCCGGAATGCTCCGAGGATAGATTTTTCTGTTTCTAGTTGATAAATTTGTTGTGATTTAGGGGAGAGCTGTCGGACGCGCAGCTCACGGCGCCATTTCCATGACGTCACTCAGCAAAATATTTTAAAAGCTATAGAATAAAGTACAGAAGTTAATCCATATAAATGGTATGTATATATGTAGTTATTCAATATATGGGAAAAGTGGTATGTATTCAATATATGGTTTGTATAAGGATAGTCAATATATGGTTATTCAACACATAAAAAAGTGGCACTTAAAATCAGCTTTAAATGTTGAGTTCTTTAATAAATTTCCTGGTCAGTGTCCAGGAAATTGATCATTTATTTAGAAAAAAATACAGCTAGATCCTTATCTAATACATTTCACACAAAAAAATTGATAAAGATTAAATATCCATACATATGAAACCAATTTGTAAAAGAATTAGAATAAAAGAGTAGAAAGTGGAAGAGCTTTTGAAAGTCACATCTGAAATCTCTAAGAAAATTAGTGACAGACTATTTCTCCTTGTTCCTAAATATAACCTAAAATTTCTGGGATATAAAATACACTTTAAATAATATAAAAATGTTACATATTTGGAGACAGTATTTGCAATATTTAATGCCTAAAAATCAGCTTACATTCTTAGCAAATAACTAAATTCCCATAAAACAAAAAGAAAACAGAAAAATAAGCAAATGATATGAATAGGCAATCCAAGAAGTAGTACAAGTAGCTAATAAAAGAATGGAAAAAAATGTTCAGTATTACTAGTAATTGAGTGAATAAAAATTAAACAATACTAACACTATTTCTTCCCCACTCCAGTGGCTTAACAAAAATTGTTTTAATTTGAAAATACTGATGGTTGGCAATGCTGTCATGAATGAAAAATTTTATATAGTAGATTACTGGATTATAATTTGAAACATCTCTTTTGAAAATCAGAAGATTATCTATCAAAAAGTTAATTACACTCCCAGGCATCTATCCCCAAGAGAACCTCACAGTAATATATGTGTACATCATTGTTGTAATGAAACTACATGTTAATCAACACGGAAGTTATTAAAGAAAATGCATCCTCACAACTACATAAAAAGCTTATGTATACTTGTGAATGTTTTACAAATAGATGTGTGCACATTAATAAATACTAATATAAAACCCAAATGGAAGCCTCAATCTAGGTAAGTACAATCTCTACAATATGTGCGAGAAAGAAAGGATGAAGCCCAAAGGAGGAAACACATTGTTCAGCAGAGTCCGGGGCAGCAAAATTCATTGTTGACATGCAAAGAAATACTCAGTTCTGGTTGTTTCTATATAATAAAGTCAGAGGATTTTTTCCCACTTGAGAGTAAAATTTTTACTTTTGGGAGAGAAAAACAAATAGAAGGGCAGAGCAACATGGTGAAATAGCCAAAGGACTGATTATAATGAGAAATTTTATCTCAAATTGCTTGTGCTGCTGTGGTGTTAAGTTCTCTATCTTCTCAAACTTTTAAACATCTGTTCTACACCAAAACTTCATATGTGTGTGTGTGCACTTACACATGCATGTGCACTTGGATGTATGAATGTATGTGTGTGCAAATTAAGTAAAGGTTCTGAGTTCTATGGTTGGGTTGAAGCCAGGGCAGAGGTGAAGAAACAGAAGATAATAGTGACATGAAGAATAAAGCAAATAAAGCAAGGAAGCCAGAGCCATGAAATGTACCCACCAGTAATTGCCAGAAATCTTAGAGGTGATATGACCTTTCTACAGACCAAATAATGGGTTCTGAGATCAAACAGGGTAGAGATGTCCTAGCTGGCATTCATGTTATATACACTTGTAAATTTAATGGCACAGTGTTTACAACATTCTGTGAAAACAAGTAACAAAAGGAAGGTGGATTGGTGTAAATACTTCATAGAATAAAAAGGGAAAGCCTCTTTCCACTAGCTCTCCCCTAGTCAGTCCTATTCACTAACATAATGCAGAGGGCTAGCCACTCACATGGTCAGGGGTCCTAGATAGACTGAGGTGAACTGTTATTATTAATCTAGCTGTTTTGTGAATCTCCAGAAACTGGCCCCCCTCCCTACCTGCCTTGGATATGCCAACAAGTGGCATACTAGCTATCTATATTTAGATAGATAAAATGAGTATAACTGTAAATATTAATTGACCAAATTTAAGAACTAGATTTTTTAAAAATATAATTTGACTTCCATATTTAACCAAATCCGAGAATGAGAGGCACTGCATCTATGTATTATAGAAGACGAGATTAGTGAAAATTTGTTTTGGCCCTGGCTGGTTGGCTCAGTGGTAGAACATCAGCCTGGTATGTGGATGACCCAGGTTCAATTCCCAGTCAAGGCACATAAGAGAAGTGCCTATCTGCTTCTTCACCCCTCCCACTCTGGCTCCTCTCTCTCCCTCTCTCTCTTCCCCCCCCCTCTCTCTCACTCTCACTCTCTCTCTCTTTCTCTCTCTCTTCTCCACCTGCAGGCATGGCTTGATTGGAGCAAGTTGTCCCAAGGTGCTGAGGATGGCTTCATGGCCTCTACCTCAGGCACTAAGAAGAGCTTGGTTGCTGAGTAATGGAACAATGCCCCAGATGGGTAGGGCATTGCTCCGAGTGAGCTTGCTGGGTGGATCCCACTTGGGGCACATTTGGGAGTCTGTCTCTCTGCCTCCCCTCCTCTCACTGAATAAAAAAATGTTTTGTAAAAAATTATAAAAAGAATCTAGATAATAACAAGTATGTGATTATGAAATTCATAAACTAAGTACACAAACTGTTTCTAATGAAAACTTAAGACAAGCTCAAGTTTGACCAAAGACAGAATCTGATAAAATCCTGAGACACTAGAGACATCACAGATAATTAAAATGCATTTGGAAGAGGCATCTATAAGGACCTGACAATCCCAGGGATGAAATTAAGAGTCACTCTGAATCCTTTATCAAAGATGATTTGACCATATATATGCGATTTTATTTCTGGGCTCTCTTTTCTGTTCCATTGGTCTATGTGTTTATTTTTCTGCCGGTACTATTTGGATTATTGTGGCTCTGTAGTACAGTTTGAAGTCAGGTACTGTAATGTCTCCAGCTTCATTTTTTTTCCTTTAGGATTACTTTGGTTATTCAAGGTTTTTTATGGTTCCATATAAACCTGATGGTTTTTTGTTCCATTTCTTTAAAAAATGACATTGGAATTTTGATGGGAATTGCATTAAATTTGTGTATTACTTTGGATTATATGGCCATTTTAACTATACTTATTCTTCCTATCCATGAACAAGGAATATTTTTCCATTTCACTGTGTCTTTTTCAATTTCCTATGATCATGCTTTGTAGGTTTCAGTATATAGGTCCTTTACATTCTTTGTTATGTTTATTCCTAGGTATTTTATTTTTTGTTGTTGCAACTGCAAAAAGTATTTTTTTAAGTTCTTTATCAGAAGTTTCACTGATGACACATAAGAAAGCAATAGATGTTTGTATATTAATTTTATATCCTATGACCTTATTGTATTGGTTTATTGTTTCTAATAGCCTTTCTGTGGAGTCTTTTGGTTTTCTATTTGCAGGATCATATCATCTGCAAAAAGTGAAACATTTACTTCTTCTTTCCCAATATGAATGCCTTTTATTTCTTTCTCTTATCTATCAATAATTGCTCTGGCTAGAAGTACCACTCTCCACGCTCTCCACTCCTATGTTGAATAGGAGTGGAGAGAGTGGGCAACCTTGTCTTGTTCCTGATTTTGGAAAAGTTTTCAGTTTTTTAACATTTAGTATGATGTTATCCCAAAACACACAATGGAGTAAAGAAAGCCTCTTCAATAAATGGTGCTGGGAAAATTGGAAAGCCACAAGCAAATGAATAAAACTTGACTACAGTTTGTCTCCTTGCACAAAAATTAATTCAGAATGGATCAAAGACCTAAATATAAGATCTGAAACAATAAATTACATAGAAGAAAACATAGGTACTAAACTCATAGACCTTGGCAGTAGAGAACATTTTATGAATTTGACCCCAAAGGCAAGGAAAGTAAAGACAAAGATAAATGAATAAGACTACATCAGACTTAGAAGGTTCTGCACAGCAAAAGAAACTGTCAACAAAACAAATAGCCAACTAAATGGGAAATTATATTTTCAAACAACAGCTCAGATAAGGGCTTAATTTCCAAAATATATAAAGAACTCACAAAACACAGCAATAATAAAGCAAATAATCCAATAAAAAAATGGGAAGAGGACATGAAAAGACACTTCTCCCAAGAAGAAATACATATAGCCAACAGATATATGAAAAAATGCTCATCTTCACTAGCTATTAGAGAAATGCAAATCAAAACTACAATGAGATATCACCTCACACCTGTTAGATTAGCTATTATTAACAATGAGATATCACCTCACACCTGTTAGATTAGCTATTATTCCCATTCACTGTTGGTGGGAATGTAAATTAGTACAACCTTTATGAAAGAAAGTATGGTAGTTCTTCAAAAAATTGAAAGTAGAACTACAATATGACCCAGCAATCTCTCTACTGGGTATATATCCCCAAAACTTGAAAATATGGGCACATAAAGACACATACAGCCCCATGTTTATTGCAGCATTGTTCACAGTGGCCAAGACATAGAAACAACCAAAAAGCCCTTCAATAAATGATTGGATAAAGAAGATGTGGTACATATATACTATGGAATACTACTCAGCCATAAGAAATGATGACAGGATCATTTATGTCAACATGGATGGACCTTGATAACATTATACTGAGTGAAATAATTAAATCAGAAAAAAGAGAGGAAGAGGCTTGAAGAGAAACAAAATATAGGGTGACAGAAGATGATTTGACTTTGAGTAATGGGTATACAATATAATCAACTGTTCAAATGACGTGGAGATGTTTTCTCTAAATCTATGTACTCTGATTGACCAATGTCACCTTGTTAAATTTAATTGTCTAAATCAATTAATTAATTAATTAATTTTTAAAAAGCAAACAAGAGTCACTCTGCTGCCCTTGTTCAATGTCTCACCATATCAGGCATTACAAATGGATCCCAGCACTATTGTGCCCAGTGGAGCCAGAAATAAATTTGCAATCTTTCTTAAAATAATAGCCCAGGCAGCAGCTACCAATGGATCAGAGTTTACACAGCAATAAAATCGTTTTATCATCCAAGTGATGGGACAGAAATATACAGAAATAAGTTTTTCTAAGTAAGATATATCCATGATCTCTCCATGCCAAAGCAAAAATCAGTGTTTATACTTTGGCCAGGGTGAGGGTTACTTGTCCATAAAGTTTATACTTTGAGTACAAAATAAATTCCTACCAATCACTTTCTTCCCTCAAGTATAACAGAACAAAGGTAAAAATCAGTGTTCTCAAAGCTCTAACCAGGAAAGAATCCACCTCAATCTCTAAATTTTAGCAATGAAAGAAAAAAAAGCCTCATCATGGTGTAGAAATACATAATGCTGGAAGGAATACAGATGACCTTATTCCAGTTCTCAACTTCCTCACTACTGACTCACAAGGACACACTCAAAGCAGGGATTACTAACTCCCTAACATACTCTTCAGCCCAGTCCACTGCTAACTGTACAGAGAACAGAAATCCCATGCCACACAATATTCTTTGAGGGAAGAGGAAGAGCCAGGATTTCTGCTCCAAAGATCAGAAGGAGCAAAGAATTGCCTTCTTCGCAGAAAAGGCTCTTGCAAAGTTTCTGCTGAATTGAGCTTTACATAAGAGTGGAAATCTAGTGTAAGGCCTGTGGTTGCATTAATTATAAGATTTCAAATTGACAGTTTAATTAGGAGAAGAGTTAGTGTAGGGCTTGCAGAATTCATGATGAATCACATATTCCAACAGATTTCATTTTCATATTTCAATTATACACGTTTCTAACTGATGAAGAGCAACATAGCATTTTCTGTTTAATAAATGTGATATCTGTTGGAATTGATAACATTAGTTCAGTAATTACTTCACCATTATTTTCAGGCTTTTAAAAAACATGGAAAGAAGCCTTAGTTATTAAACTTGAGCATCCTCATAAAGCTTCATCTTTAAATGTTCCCATTAAAGAGCTTTTTAACAGTACATTAGCTATCCCTTAGAGGTAAAAGAGGAAAACTCAATACAGGTATATACATGGGATTGAATTGATCCAATCACACCTTACTTGATTCCCTGACACAGATTGTAGTTATAATACTCTTTCTAAATCTTTATTAAAAATCTGGGCCAAAAAACAGGGGAGTTGGACTTAACAAGTTTGAATAAGTTATTTTAATGCAAGATGATGCAAATATTCTGGTCTTTGCTTGAAATAATAATAATAAAATATAAAAAAAACTTATTTTCAACAATCTAAAGATAAATATAAATTCAAAAAGGAGCAAATTTCAAGTGACTTGGTGAAAATTGGTAAGTTCTTTCCCAGAATGCCTGTTTTATGTTCTGGGAAGCAAAGTTGAAAAGCAGGGTATGCTCACTGGTGCACTAGGGTCTTTTCTTTTGCATGGGTTATAAACAAATAGAAGTTCATTAAATCAAATACAGATGTCAGTCTCCTCAGGGACTAAGAAAAAGATTATGCCCTACAATAAACACAACTGCAAACATTGAAAGTGTAGTACACTTCCGTTTTTTAAATTACTTCCAAATTTGTTTATAATGATCCTTTGTGAACAATATCTTGATTTTATCTACCTTGACTGACCCACTTACTACTGATTATCTTGCAAAAATCTTGATGATATTTTATAAGATAAAGCATATTTATGTTTGTTATAATATATTTATATATGTATCGTAAATATTTTTAAACTTTTATTTTTAAACATTTGAGTCACAAAAACTAGATTAAAAAATTATACATTGTATTACCTATTACATGTTAGGATTGTACATGTAAAGGTTTGTGTTTTAAAATTTTTTTAAATAATTTCTATTTCTTCCCATTATTAGTAATTCACTTTTATTAGTTTCAGGGAGAACCTTGTGAAATTGAGTATTTTACTGATTGTTTCAGAACATTAAATAAAATAATGACTATAAAGTGGCTAGCCTAGTACCTAATATATTGCTCAATAAATGGCAGCTACAATCATTGTTACCAGGCCTGAGATTGTTGTACAAAAATTAAAATAATAAAAACATATAAAAGCATAAAATTATAAACACACAGAACTAAAGACCTTGGGACATTTAAAATTGAAAAGCAAATTACAAAGAAATGAACTTCCTATCCCTAAGTGAAATGCCAATAAGAAAATATTTAAATTTTACATTCTTAATTCCTTATTTGACACAGTTTGATCAGTGGGAGATTGACTGTTTTCAGAATTTAGATTTGCTCTGCAATATAAATATAAACAAAAGAAAATCAGAAAAATATAGCATTTAATAGCTAAAGATTTTCACTTCTCCTTCAGTTTGTAAAAAGCTGAGGCCAGTAAAGCAAACTGTACTTTTCTATCATCACAACAGCAAATATACATGTTAGACTAGAATGTATTCTGATAGAGTGTTCTGTCCATTTCAGCAACAGCTGTCAGAGTAGGGCCCTTGAAGCTCAGAGCATCCCAAATTCTGTCAGGTTCCATAACTCAAACTGGTTCTTAATAATTTTAAGGTTTTTATTATTAACTCTATTGACATTTGCACTAATGGTACAAAAGAAATGATGGGCAATATTGATGTCAGCTTCTAGTGAGTCAAGGCAGTGGCACTAAACTCTACTAGTAATCATATTTCTCAACATCAACTCACTATAAAAGAGAAAATTAAAAAGTCATTTTCATTAAATTTCAAGTCTCAAGTATGTATCTTTCAAATATTCTGTGGGAGCAATACTAGGCGGTGGCGCAGTGGATAGAGTGTCAGACTGGAATGAGGAGGACCCAGGTTCAAGACCCCGAGATCGCCAGCTCTTGAGCGCAGGCTCATCTGGTTTGAGCAAGGCTCACCAGCTTGAGCCCAAGGTCACTGGCTTGAGCAAGGGGTCACTCGGTCTGCTGTAGCCCCCAGTCAAGGCACATATGAGAAATCAATCAATGAACAACTAAAGAACCACAACGAAAAATTGATGTTTCTCATCTCTCTCCCTTCCTGTCTGTCTGTCTCTATCTGTCCCTCTCCCTGATTCTTTCTCTGTCTCTGTCAAATAAATAAATAAATATTCTGTGGGACAAAATGGAAAGCATACTTTCCTCATATTGAAGGATAATGGTTGTCTCCAGGAATAGCACCATGTGATTGTTCACTATTTCACTGAAGTTTATTTACTCACATTTGCTTAATTTGTGGATATTGTCTTGGAAATTATAAAAGGGACTCTATCACCTCAGGGAAAACTGTCTGGACAGTATTTTTTGCCAAAAGCAAAATTTAAGCTTTCAAGAATAACTTAAAATTTTGGAAGATTAGTATTTCTCTTTATGTCTGTTCCCAAAGAATATTATAGACTTTACTGGTGAATTACAGAAAACATTATTGAATGCATTTTATTGATAATATATAATTTATGTGTCAACCTTTGGTAGATATGCACAACTTAGTAAACCAATATTTTAATATTTTCTAAATAATTATTAATAATGTTACAAAATCATGCATGAGTAAAGATAAATTTCAAAGACAAGCTAGACTAATTGATTTTAATGTAACATGTATAAAAATTCTTGGCATAATCATACATTGCAAATAATCTTTAAGAAATTATTATTACTTGTTGAGCTTTGGTGTATTAGTAAAGAAGAATTCATAATTATCTGAAAATGCTATTAAAATATCTCCCACTTTCTAACTATATATGTGCATGAGGCTAGATTTTTTAATATTAAAACATAACAATATAAAACAATAGATTGAATGTAGAAGCAAGTATGATTTTTATTTAACCTAACATTAGAAATTTTTACAAATTTTTTAAATAATAAAATATTTATCATAAAATATATGTGTGTTGGAAAATGTAAGTATCTTTTCATAAAAATATATGGTTATTTTATCTATATAAATAAAAATGTAAATGTTCGTTTGTTCAAAATCTTAAATCTTCGAAAGTTCTTCACTGATCGCTTTGAAACTTTGAAACAACATTGAATTTGAATACGCATGTGTTTTTATCCAAAATGACATAGCCTTAGCTCTTGCATCGTCCAGAATAGTTGTGACATTGCTACCAGGTGGAAGAACTGCTCATTCCGCTTTGAAATTGCCATTGAACATGCAATTCATTGAAACTCCCACGTACAACATTTCCAAATCATCCAGCATGGGAAAAGTATTGCCAAAATGCAAACTAATTGTTTGGGATGAATGCACAATGGCGTACCAAAAATCGTTTGAGGCTCTTGATCTATCATTGCAAGATTTGCGTGGAAACATCAGACCACTTGGGAACGCATTAATATTGCTTGCAGAAGATTTCAGGCAAACATTACCTGTAATTCCTCCATCCACACCAGCAGATGAAATAAATGCTTGCCTAAAATCCTCTACTTTGTGGCAACATGTAAAGACATTAAAATTAACTACAAATATGCATGTCCAGCTGCAAAACAATTGATCAGCTGAGACATTCTCACATCAGTTGCTGGAAATTGGGAATGGAAAGGTGCCAGTTGATCTGACCTCAGTGTGGACAAGTCCTGTAGGGGGTGAGGACGACAGAGATGCAAAGACCCGACTCTGGGGACCAGGTTTAGTGACGCAGATCCACTTTATTCAGGAAGTACGCAAGCTTATATAGATAGGTTTAGCCTATAGGGTGTTACAGTGTGTCCTTCCTAGCCAATGGCTGAAAAGATCAGGGAGCTGTGTGGTTGGCGCTGAGTCACTTCCTTATAGCGGGCGAGCTCCCTTCCTGGGTATTCCCAGGAGGGTTCTGGGAGCTGGAGTATTCTTACAGCATTGCATCAGCCACAGCTGCTAGGAATGTGCTCTGTGCTCCACCCACACCTCCCCCTTCTCTTTTAATTAAAGCCAATTGGACTTGATGAATGACAACTTGCTGTTGTTGTAGCTTCTGAATGCTATGCATTATGCAACAGAACCCTAGTAGAACTAAAACAACTATAATACCTATTATACTATATGCTAATAGATTACCTGGATTAAACAATGAGGCAAGCTTCTGTAATGTTTGACTAGTTAGGAAATAGAACGGGGGTCTTAAACAGGGGATTCCTCCTAGGGGTCAGGATGTCATTTCCCTCCCATTGTGTTAGAGACCTTCTGGGTGCAGTTAAACACAGTTCCATTTTGAGTGTAAAAAATGGACATAGGTCAGTGCATGCCCCCTTCCCACAAAGGTCCCAGCATCCAAACATAAAATGGGCTGCATACTGCATATGGTTGCAAGGCACATTACACAAATTACAGCAACATGACAAATCATACAATTACAAAGGTACATTTCACCAGTCTCTGAGCACTTTGCCAAAAGCACAAAATGTCCTCAGCCTTCTTTCTAGCCATGGGAAAAGCTTCCTGGGGCAGGGGAAGGGCCTCCAGCAAAGCCGCCTCTCACCTCCATCAGGGTATTTCACATTGTCCAAAATCTGTAAGTCCATCCAACAAAGGAGCCAGTGCCCACTCTGGTTGTAGTCCAGGAAATCAGTCCACACATGTGGGGTGTCAGCCACCCCCCTCATTCCTGTCATCCTGGCAGGTCTTACACTGTCCTAAGGAGGAGTACGTGGCAATGGCAGTCAGCATTTCCATCTCTGATCTGGAGAGCATGATGGCAGCCACCCCTATGTCCCAAAATGTCAGCAAACCCACCAGCGGCTTAGCAGGCACTCCCTGCCATTCCAGCAGCCACTTGGCGATGCAACCCTGGCATCTGTTCATTCTCCCACCGCAACTGCTGCTGTTTACCTTCTGGAGTCTGTGAATCTCAACTCCAGCCCAATTTTCCTCATCCTTCAAAGATGAACTGAAAACACCAGTTTGCACTGCCAGGTTCGAGCCCCAGGCTGCCGCCGCCTGCATCTGGGAGTCAGCAGTTACTATAGCACACATAAGCAAGAACAGAGCACTAGGGCCTGGGAGCCCGTCAGGGACAATTCTCTGGGCTCACCCCGCCAAAGCCTCCACATCCCCCCAGGTGATGGGTCACGCAAGCTGGCCACGAGGTCTTCTTCTGGAGCGCTGAGGACCTCCTCCCCTCAGGTGCAGTCGGTGTGGAGAAGGCCAGGGCTGTGGCTTTGGATAGGTGAATTCTGAACTACTTAGTGGGTGCCCAAGAAACCCTGTCAAGCAGGTTGGGAGGTTCCTGGGACCCAAATTGGCTGAAAAACACAATCATAACCTCTCTCTTGTGTTAGAAGAGGGTGTGATCCCCACCACTGTGCTGTGGCTGGGTCCTTCCAGTGTCATTTCAGAGAGAGGGGCGGGGGAGAGAGAGAGTGAGAGATACAGAAAAATAGACAAGACAGACAGATAGAAAGAAAAAAGACACGTGGGGACGTATAGGCTGGCTCATGGGTCTGCAGCAGGAACACGTGTTGGAGAAAATGGCGTCTGAGAGGCTGGGGTGGGGCATTGAGCCTCAGCAAGGAATGCGGAAGTAGCGACTTCCACTTTTTCCAGCAGCAGAGCTGATGGAGCAGTTTCTAATGTATCTAGTTTCATTTCTGCATGCTCGGCTGCAAGTCCATCATACTCAGTGGTCCAACCCTTTCCTTCCTCTACAGGGGGAGATGAATATGGAGGTAGGGGTTCCTCTGAAAGGGGAGTAGGCTGTAGGACCTTAGGGACCACCAGAGGGTCCCCAGCAGGAGCACCGGTCAAGCAGGTGTATATTGCCAATAAGGCAGGAGTGAAGCCAAGAGGGAAGGTTTGCCCCCCATGCACCTTGGCCGAACGAATGTGTCGGAGAGCTCGGGCCCAAGTATTTGGGTCCCAGAGGGGCACGTCCTCAATCCAGGGATTGAGACCAGAGAGAATCTCCCAGTAATACAGAGATCCTTTTCACAAACTTCAACTCGCCTACTCTGCAATAGGGCATGCAGGGCTCGAGCCTGCGGGGCTTGAGAGTAGGGGAGAAGGTTTCCCATTGCAGAGGGTCACTCACCCATTCCTTGAATGCCGGTTAGGTCCCTGCCCCACATTGGGCACCAGTTGTGGACAAGTTCTGCCGGGGGTGAGGACGACAGAGATGCAAAGACCCGACTCTGGGGACCAGGTTCAGTGACGCAGATCCGATTTATTCAGGAAGTAAGCTAGCTTATATACACAGGTTTTCAGCCTATAAGGTATTACAGCGTGTCTTTCATAGCCAATGGCTGAAAAGATTAGGGAGCTGCATGATTAGTGCTAAGTCACTTCCTTATAGTGGGTGAGCTTCCTTCCTGGGTATGCCCAGGAGGGTTCTGGGAGCTGGAGTATTCTCACATTGCATCAGCCACAGCTGCTAGGAATGTGCTCTGCACTTTACCCACACCTCAGGACAAATTTGATTGCCTCAGATCTTCTGCAATTTAGTGATGTCAAAAGAATTGGTTGAAAAAGTATTTCCCAATATTCAAACCAATTATAAGAATCATGATTGGCTGAGTGAATGAGCTTTTCCTGCGGCCAAGAACAAAGACATCTACAAACTTAACAATATTATTCAGTCTAACATTCAAAGCGAGGCAGTCACATACAAGTCTGTGGACACTGTTGTGGAAGCAAATGAAGCGGTTAATTATCCAACAGAATTTTTGAATTCACTCGATCTGCCAGGGTTGCCACCACACATACTGCAATTGAAAATTGGTGTGCCAATTATCATGTTGCAAAATATCAACCAGCCAAAGCTTTGCAATGGCATGTGGCTTGCAGTAAAAAAAATTAGTGAGCAACATCTTAGAACAGCGGTTCTCAACCTGTGGGTCGCGACCCGGTGGGGGTCGAACACAGGGGTCCAAAACACAGGGGTCGCCTAAAGCCATCGGAAAATACATATTTATTATACAATACATTTTTAAATAAAATATGTATTTCCGATGGCTTTAGGCGACCCCTGTGTTTTGGTTGTTCGACCTCCGCCGGGTCGCAACCCACAGGTTGAGAACCGCTGTCTTAGAAGCAACAATCTTGACAGGACCTTTCAAAGGTGAAGAGGTCCTCATTCCTCACATTCCTATGATTCCAATGGATATGCCATTTCAATTTAAGAGTTCCCAATTTGATTGGCGTTTGCAATTACCATCAACAAAGTTCAGGGCCAATCTTTAGAATTGTGCAGTTTAGATCTAGACATGGGTTGCTTCTCACATGGACATTTATATGTTGTATGTTCTAGAGTCGGCAAACCAGACAATCTCTGTATCTGCACAGACAATAAAACAACAAAAAATATTGTATACCCAAAGCATTGTAAAATTAAACAGATTAGAAACATGCGCTTTCTCTTTTCTTTCTTTTCCATTTAACCAGACTGAGCCACAGCAATGCATGGCTGGGTACAGCTAGTATTTATATAAAGTAATGGCATTAATGTTATTTTTCAAATAAATTAATAAATAAATAGTTTTAAGCTTTCTCAGCTTTAATTTCTAATATGGTATATACTGATAATGTTGTCCACAAAAATAAAAGGATTTTTTTTTGTCCTCAATAATATCACACTAAAGATTCTTTTTACAAATTTTGATACAAGCCAAGGTACAGGACCAGTGACTAATGTTCTAAAAAGCAAATGCCAAAAAATAAATAAAAAAGTCTTACAGTGACAGAAAAATAGTTGAAAACTATGTACATAGGTTGTATAAATTCAAGGGAACAGTCTGATCAGGCAGTGGCGCAGTGGATAGAGTGTCGGACTGGGAGGTGGAGGACCTAGGTTCGAGACCCCAAGGTCTCCAGCTGAGCGTGGGCTCATCTGATTTGAGGAAGGCTCACCAGCTTGAACCCAAGGTTGCTGGCTCGAGCAAGAGGTCACTCAGTCTGCTATAGCCCCCCCCCCCATCAAGGTACATATGAGAAATCAATCAATGAACAACTAAGGAACTGCAATGAAGAATTGATGTTTCTCATCTCTCTCCCTTCCTGTCTGTCTGTCTCTATCTGTCCCTCTCTCTGATTCTTCTTGTCTCTGCCACAAAAAAAAAAAAAAAAAAAAAAAAAAAAAAAAAATCAAGGGAACAGAATAAATTCTGCCCTTAAATAAAACTTTAATTTTAACCTCATAATGAATGCCTGAATTCACTTTTATCATAGAATACAGAATCTGTAATTCTACAATGGAAATGTCAAAATATAAATATTCTAAAGAGAGGTAGCACATTCATTCAAATTCACAATAAATTAAAAATGATTGATATTATCTAGGTTTTAATGTGACATAATCAAATGGAAATAATGGGGTAGTAGATCCCAGATAAAAGACACTATAGATATGGTAAAATGAATGACACTAAGTGGAAAATTTGAAGGTTTAACAGAAAATTTTTATTTATTTTATAATTTATATCAAGCCATTTTTGTTTTGGGATTTTCTAGAACAACAAAATTATTTCTGTCATGCATTTTCCAGCTCATACACAATATGTAACTTATATAAAATAAATTTATACTAAATAAAAATCAGATTGTTCCACAATCTAAATCTAGCCTACTGTACTCCTTCCTACATGGCAGCTAACATTCTACCAACTTACTATACTGCATATCCCATGTAGACTTCAACAGACTTCCCCCTTGCATTGGAAGGAAAGAAGGCAGATTTTCAAGTATGCAGTGATGGCTCATCAAAATGGAAAGAGAATTAGAGTAGAGACAAGTAACTTGTGGTCAACTTAACCCTAACTACCAATCATTAGCTCTGTAACTTTGGGCAAGTTTTTTATGCTCTCTGGGTCTCAGTTTTACCTTAAGGGGAGGGATCTAATGATCTTTTTTGAAATATAAAATGCAATAGTTTTAAACTTAATTATTTAGATAGGAAATTAACATTTCTGTCACAGACATTATTTTTAGCGTGTCTCATTGGAATTTTACAGAACAATATTTCCTTCAAGGAAAATCAGAATACAGAATATTAAAAGCACTTTAATGAGACACATTATGTGAAGAGAAAAATCTATATTTAAGCAACTCTTCTGTTTATCTCAATTTTCCATTAACCAGTTAAGAACATATAGTATTTTCATTCTGCTTTCTCCAGCAATGCCCAAAGGGCTACTACCTGAATAACAAGAAAAATGCTTATGAAGAGTTTAAATGGGTGTTTGTTTCTATCAGAATCTAGCTATGGTCATTTCCTAGGGGAATTATAAGAGTTCAAGATGTCAGAATCATATATTTTCCAGCCCTTATAAAAATGTTATACTGTACAGAATAAAAGTCTACTCTTTCCCTCTTTCTGTTACCTCAAGAAATACTGGGAATTCAATCTTTGTGTGGTATAGTGTCATTTAGGTCTGTTGACAATAATTTTAGTTATGTTCCACCCACATTGTTGAATAGGATCTCAATTTTAGAATCACTTCAGAGTAGAAAGAGCTGGTTTTTTAAATAAGGGCTATTGTCACACTGTTAACTTTAAATGGCTTTAAAAATCTCTCTCCAGAATTATTATGTGATTACATATATTTAATATTCTTTACCAATAACAATTAAACACTAGATTTAATTAAGATCAGTCACCCAAATTCTGTCCCTGAGCTCCCTCTTATTTTAGTTTTTCTTCTTTATTTCAAACTCTTTCACACCTGTTGATATTTCTATGAGCTTTTCCTGTGCTTTTAAAAAAATGTGATTAAATGTTAGAAAATAGGGGGATGGCTGTCAAATTATGCCATGATCACAATAGATTTATTGGGAGAGACTTTCCTTCTTACTTGCCAAAGGCTGCATGACTGACAGAATTATTGACTTGGAACATGAAATGAAGAACAGTTGTCAAAATGGAGCATTTTTTAATCCAGTTAATCAACAAAGATTCCTATGTTGGTTTTTATATAGACTAGTTCACAGTAACATATTTGAGACTATAAAATTTGCCTGTGTGCTATATAGTATATGGGCCATTGCGTCTGTGCCCAAGACTCCATCATTCACTGTGGGTTGTGGGAGAGGGACGGCCTTAGGTAGATAATGTCTGGATATGGCTGGTCACTGTGTTAATTCACATTCATAATAACTGAAATATTGGTCTCCAGTCTTAATTTGTCTTTTGATGTTCTTTTTTTAACTGGAGTTTCTAAATTATTTTTAAAATTCCAAGAAAAGCATTTGTAACAAATATAGAAATCCTCTAAATTTTTGCTGTCCTTTAAAATACAAGTCAAGGATCAATTATCAAAACAAACTCATTCCATTAATTAGTTTACAAAGGTGCAAACTGTTTGTCAGAATACAATGCCAGGGAGACTTGCTTTGTTTAATGACAATCCAAACAGCAAGAATCCCTGGGGCAGGAAGCAAGTAATCAAGAATCCATCTCTGAAACTTTGAGAATGCTGGCACAGTCTATCATAATGTGTGGTTACAGAGAGACCTTGTACAGAGAACAATACACTGAAATAGACCAGACTTATGAAACAATAAACTTAAATATAGCTCTGGACCTGGCACAGCTAGCTGGTTTTTGCCTTCTAGCATTAAATTTAATATTCTATACTAAAAATTTCAAATAGTTTTTTTCAATACTTTGTACACATACCATGACCACATTTTGGTGTGTAACTTCAATAATGTATGTATGTTTATGGAAAGACGTGATATCATTAAAACCCAATTTGAAATGCTAAGGAGCTGATGTAAAGATTAGTCAATGAAACAGATATTTGAGTGTTTCTAGCAGGTATCCTGTATAAGAAATGGAGGATAACAAAATATTTGTATAATACATTCTATAGATACATATAAAATATCAAATGAAAAGAGCCATACGATTTCAGAGGAAGGAAAAATGTGAGGCTGAACTGAAGAACTGGTTTTGAGCTTAGCTTAAAAAGGCAAAGAAGTAGCAGCAGCAGACACTGTGAAAATGTGTAGAGGTAGAGAAATGTGCCTTATGTAGAGAGACAGCAAGTCCACAACAAGGGTGGAGAATAAGGGCTCTTGAGGATGCATAGTGGAGAGCAAATCCAGAAAAACAGGTAGAGACACAAATGTGCAGAATATAGTCAGTCTTCCAAATATGACTCCCATTTTTTCAGCACAGTATCTCATGACTTTGTGAGAATGCTGTAAGGGTTACATGATGAACATCATTTTCCCCAACATAGAGGTGGGGTCAGGAATGCTGGGAAGAGGTCAGGGTCACACGACACAGGGAATTAAAGAGAGTCCTGTTTCCCAGTCCAACCCATCTCTCAGCCAAGATACACTACAATCTCCTGCCTTTTTCCCAAGTTCCAAAATACTGAAATGGAATGACCATGCTCAAATGAACTAAAATACTGGAACTGCCCCTTATTTTTTCCTTTCTCTGTGAAGAGAAAGAAAAGAGAGGAGGACTATTGAACTTTAAACTTCCTGATAAACTGTAATGTGGGAAAGTGCCATTTTTAGGGTTACATGAAGGAGCTACCTCTGAGAGTGGCCTTTTGGCCTGTGAAAAACTAGAAACATCCCAGGAAGTTACTGAAATATTGTAGTACTGTGAGAATTTGTATAAAAATAAACACTGGATTATTTTAGGCCTAGTCCCCTGAGAAAATGAGCCAGAATTATTCAGAACTACTAGTCTAATCTTGACAGAACAGAGGAAGTTGACAACTGAAGCCAGATTTCTTTTCCTTTCTTAAAAAATAAACCCTAATTTTGATACTTTGAAAATGAAAAAATAATCAGGTTAACCATGTAATTCCAATGACCCTGAAAGTAAGATGGCTGAGCTTCCCAATGAGAAAGTGCAGGTCAGCCTGTGCTTCGCAGAAGGTGTCAACTGGGAGCCACAGAGTCAGGGAGCGTGAACTCATGGATTCAAAGACGCACATAATTCAACTGTAAACTACTCTCTAGAGCTCAGCGAATTTTTTGAAAGCTTTGTTCAAAGTATTTTTTCTCAGAAGAAATGTTTAAAAACCAAAGGAAGTACACTATGAGAGCTGCCCCCAAACTTGATTAAAGTGCTGTCTTTCCACTGAAAAATAATTTCCCATTGAATTTTTGGTTTAAAAGAAATCTCATTGAAAATGCCAAATCACTCCACAATTTAATTTATATTTGTAACAGGAATGACGAAATAATGGCTCAGAGTCATTTATTGAAATGTTGAACGGCCCTGGCTGGTTGGCTCAGCTGCAGAGTGTTGGCCCGGTGTGTGTAAGTCTCAGGTTCAATTCTCAGTCAGAGCACATAGGCGAAGTGACCATCTGCTTCTCCACTCCTTCCCCTTCTCCTTCTCCCTCTTTCTCTCTCTTCTTCTCCTACAGTCATGGCTCGAATAGTTTGAGCAAGTTGGACCCAGGCAATGAGGATGGCTCTACGGCCTTTCCTTAGGTGCTAAAATAGCTCAGTTGCCAAACAACAGAGCAGCAGTCCCACATGGGCAGAGCATCGCCAGGTAGGGGGCATGCCGGGTGGATCCCAGTTGGGGGGCATGCAGGAGCCTGTCAGTCTGCCTCCCTGCCTCTCACTTAATAAAAAAAAAGAAAGAAAAAGAAATGTTGAAGGCAATCTCTTCCTGGCAATACCATTTTATATAGTTTAGTTCAATCAATACAGCAGACATTTGCTTGGCACCTTATGTGCCAAGCATTGTTCTTTCAGTTGAAAAAGTATAAGCCACAAGCCTTCTGCTCAAGGAATTGGGTCACTTATACAAACAAGCAGAGCTGTTGGACCCATAACTCCCTGACTTGCAAATTTCTGGGACCACAGAGACCATTTGGAGACATAAATGGAGCAGAGAAAAAAGATGAAGTCAATGCCCCCTTTATTCCTTAGAGCTAACTATGGCTACATAATCCTAATGCAAAAATTAATTCATGGAAGAGACTTGAGGTGTCACAAAAGAAGATTAGCCAGGCAGTTCTTCCTAATCCCACAGGAAAAAATAGAAAAAGAAAAATAGGAATATGGGTGGCTTTTCTCTTTCCATGTATGAGTGCATCCCTGAACAGAGTATATTCCATTTAGGGACCAGTATCTCTACCTTTAAGAGCCCAGAGTTGCAAGAACAGGAAGTTCAAAGTCCCCTAGTAGATCAGCATGAATGATAGTAATTACCACTTCTGTTTCCTAACCTTGATAAAAATCAAAATCCCAGGCCTATTCATTTCCCTAGCAGTCGTAATGCCATATAGCCACTTATCCACTTGGCACAAAGCATCATAGCACCTCCGAGCAGGTGATTCAGCCTTGTATTCACCAGGCCATTCCAATACTCTATCATCCACTTGATTGCTTCTGGATGTTGTCGTAGTTAATGCAATACACAGACCCCATGACCATGGTCTTGCACCTCTTTATGTAGTTGGGCTTGCTAGTGGGATTCTATGTATTAAGGGATTTCATTCCTGTGGATAAGGCACCCTGAAAATTCCTGGATGATGGTGACTTAGAAGACAATAAAGGTAAACTTATCAGAACAGTCACCTATTTCTGTGAGAACAAACCAATAGGCATTGCAGAACAGAAGAGACCCAAAGTAGTCAACTTTCCAGTGTTGGTCTCTTTAAGAAATAGAGACATATCAGAGATTCAGCCTTGGTGACAACTAGATGAGCCTCAACAAGTGAAAGTCACTCTGTCAGGAGCATAGGAAGCCTTCACTCTGCTGCTGGGTCCTCTTAGGTCATGTGCATATTACAACAATTCTGTGGTGGCTGATGACAGAGGCAACTGAGTCATTCTCACCTAATTTGAAGTTCCATGATTCTTCTACAATGATGCTTTCAGGTAAGTATTCACTAACCATACAAAGGTCTTTGAACTTTATGTCTATTCCCTTGTGCTCATCCATAACTTCTACCTCAGGCATTCATATCTCCTCTCAGGCTTTAAAGGAGCCATTCAGACCATGAATTACTCATGACTCTCCATATTCTCACTTCAGAATACTTTTTTCACACAAAGGAGTAACCAAATGCACACAAGAAACTGATGTTAGAAAAGTTGTCTCTGACCTCTGAGTGTAGCTTGTAATGCAGCCTATCTTTGGTTTGACTCAAATAATGAGCCAATGTATTTGATTAGGAATCTATTGATTATTTGGCCCATCATAAACCAAGCCTAAACTTTTCTCTCTTTCTTTAGCAGTCATTAAAGATATCCCCATATGGTCACAGACACAAACAAAGGAAGGGTGTTAGTATAACCACTGTGGTTGACGTAGGAAGCAGAGAGGCTAAGCTCCCTGTCTATACAATTTTCTTGTCTTTCTAGTCTGCTCAAGCTCAATACAAATTTATCATTTATTGCGAAGGACTGCTACTGGTTCCACCCAATGTAAATGCCTTGGAGCATCAATAGAACCCAGTTAATACGGTGTCTACCAGGATCCAGTAACACGTCAGGAGCTGTTTCCCCACTGCAGATGGCATGGCCTTGCTCTGAAACTGTTGGCCCTTCAATCCCATCCTCCCAATGGGCTTGCCATAAGCTGCATACTGCATCTTCTCCTTCACTGACACTTCTGACATCATAGGGCCTAGATCACACACCCTAAGGCAGTGGTTCTCAAACTTTTTGAAGTCGGGGCACATTTAAAATCCTACAAATAATTGTAGGTGCACTATATATAAATTTCTGAGAAATATAATAATTAAGTCAAATACTAAAGAAAAATATAAAGTCCAAACATGCTTTTATGGTAATTAAATGAAATAAATATGAGAAAATTAAATTTATTATGACAAAAAACATTTTTATGTTACATTTTTTGAGTTATGCTTTTTAGAATTTGTAAAAAAAGAGGGGTTAAAAAATAAAAAACAACAAAAAAGTTATCTTTTTATATATATAGATATAGATAGATAGATAGATAGATAGATACATTCTTAGTAAGATTTAGTAAATTCGGCAGGTCCCAGCGCAAATGTGTTAAGTTTTTTCATTCTTGTGTTTATGAGAAACATGAGTCTGATGTGTCCTAGAGATTTCTTCAGTGTTTGAGCATATATTTGAAAGGCAAACTCTCATTTCTTTGTCAATACATTGAAGAATTCCTCTCTTTTTATTACTCTTAATTGTGTTGAGGGTAGAAAATCCTAATTAACATAAATAGGATGTTAAAAATTGTAGTAAAATATTCAAAGGTTTTTTTAGATATTACCACATATTTTTCTTTTATAGAAATCCAAAGGCTTCAAGAGACACTTCCTTATGTTTAATCATCAATGCACGATCAGTGGATATAGCTGCCAGTTCTTCTTCTTCTGTTAATGTTAAACCAAAATCACTTGAAGCTTCCCTGAACGGGTTTCTAATCCAATTGTATTGTTCAGTGTTAAGTGATGGAAAATGCTATAAATTAAATTCTGCCCATCAGCCTTCAAGTCCTATTTTATTTACACTTAACTTTTGCTCACTTCCAGAATTGGATTTTTTGATATCACGCTTCTTTTTGAGAAATCTATCCATTTTATATGGGTGTATTTATCTAAAAATAATATTGAATATAGTGATGTGTTAGTAATAAATATAATAATAATGTGTTAACAAAAAGAGCAGTATTTCCATAATGAAATGGTATAATAGAGTAACTATATTTATTTTTATATCTGGGCATATGCAGCAAACCAGTGCAGCTAGTAATTCCAGGTCCTGAGTGGGAACAGTGAGGAATTAAGAAAATATGCAGAATTAAGAAAATAAAGGGTCTGGAGGGCCCTGTAATTGCTGCTGGCAAGAACAAAGCACACCCAAAAAAACACATCTTGCTTTATCTATAGGGCAAAGTGGGCCATTAGCAAATCAATGAGATCTTTGATCATGTTTCCAAGGCAACCCAAGAATTTTACCAAGTGCAGAAAACCCCCACCATACACATCATCTTAACTTCACACCAAACGAAGGATAGAAGAAATTTGCCTCCAGTCTTTCCAGAGAACATGAGGGGTAGTGTAAACAATCCAGCACCACAGCTTAACAGCTTTTTGCAACCTAATCAAGCAAGTGAGGTGGGGAGTTCAGCAGACTGTCAGCTTACAGCCAATTTCCCATACCTCTGTCTCTCAAAAATCTAAACTCCAAAAAACCCTGTTGGTTTTATGGTCCCCAAAAGGCACATATTTCTCTGGAATACCATAGGGCACATTTGGAAATCTTCCAGGGTACACCAGTGCGCCCTGGCGCACACTTTGAGAACCACTGCCCTAAGGGGATGTTTGCTTGCGTTGTAGCCTTAATGTGTTGAAAAGACCTTCCTTGCTCCAGGCCCCACACAAGCTAACAATCTTTTGTATCATTTAACATATTAGCTAGAACAATATTTCTCATTATGAAATGTATTGCGACCTGTGGTGGCGCAGTGGATAAAGTGTCGACCTGGAAATACTGAGGTTGCCGGTTCGAAACCCTGGGCTTGCTTGGTCAAGGCACATATGGGAGTTGATGCTTCCAGCTCCTCCCCCATTCTCTCTCTCTGTCTTTCCCTCTCCTCTCTAAAATAAAGAAATAAAAAAAAATTAAAAAAAAAGAAATGTATTGCTTTCAGAACAGAAAGAGGCATACCAAATGTAAGGATAGAGGATACAAGTAGCAATTTGTCTCTTATTTTACATAAAATTCCAAGCACCTCCTTGACAATTGGGCCCTTAAAAACTATAAAAATATTAGGTCTCTGAGTATTCAATGGGTTTATCTTCCACCTTCTGAAACACGTGTGTGTAACTAACATCTCCAGCATACTAATTACTTCTTCTCCTTCCTCATCAGCTTGATATCATCAATCAGTGTGATGCTCTCTGGGATGTCTAGACAGTCCAAATATTTTCTGGCTATCTTATGGTACAGTGTAAGAGTTAAAATACAGGGGTCAACAAAAGTAGCTTTCGAGTTGTGAGTCCTCAAAACACAGTTTATTCTTGTATTATTATTTATTAATTTATTAATTTATTGCATTGTTTATTTATATTACAACTGTAAACCTACCTTTGTCTACCCCTATATACCTGGAACAAAACTTGAAATGTATATTCTTGTTTTTTTCATGTAAATGCAAACTATTTTTAATTCTCTTTTCAGATTAAAACAGGAAAGAATAAAAGTGCTACTTCAAGCCTCATGCCTCATACTCAAGAACTTATTAATTTACTCAAGCAAAGATTCCACACCCAGCATAAAGCTGCAATTGAGTTTATAGTTATCTACCATCATTCTTAAAAGTCTATGCAATTTCTGAGGGACCAGACTTATGAAATAAAAAAAGATACGATAGAGAACACCACTCCTAAATCTTTAAGATCCTCAAGGGTGATTCTAATCTCTGTCATCCTTTCTAGGGGCAACACTGTTTTTGATTCACTATCATTCTTGGGGGAGAAGGCAATTTCAAAGGCTTCTACTTGGCATTCTCCACTCTAATAGCTCTTACTCCACAAAGAATTTAATTCTTGTTCCAACAACTGAGTAGCTCAATTTTAAATTTTACATTTGAGAATTAAACAAACGACAATTGTGTGAGGCCAAAATCAGTGTACCTTCTCTACGCTGATGTTAGGCCAAGTCCATTGATAATTTGACCCAATGTGTTCCCCAGTGTGACAGGGACATGACAATACTTCAGGTCTCAAGGTATTGATGTCATTAAGACCCAGCTTAAAATAGTACTGGAAATGTGTGGCATTTCCCCGTCTCTAGTGCATGGGCACCAAAATAAATATTTGTAAATCCTCTTGGGGAAACATCAGCGGAATTATTACAATATATATGCGACATTGTATTGCCAAGGGCTCTCTGTGGAAGTCAGCCAACCCGTGAGTCACCAAATTCTATATCTAAAAACTGATGGTGGGCCCAAAACTGTACAAAAAAAAAATGCATCCTCCATTTTAGACAATGACCATTAGATATCTTTTCATCCATTTTTGTCTTCTTTTCATTGTAGATATAAAGAAACTCACATGATACCTATCTATTTTGACTCAGGAAAGCCATGTTCTATTAATCACCACTATTTCCTGCGAATAATCTCCTTGGCTGTTTCTCTGACTCTAACAATTACTAAAATAATTGTGGCGCCCTCTTTTAGTGGCTAAGCACTTCCACATCAGTTTCATTGCTTCAGAGTCCTGTCGTCTCATGAGCTCATGAAGTTCCTAGCTCAGTGACTGCCACTCTCGCCATCAGCTCTGGCCTTTGGAGAAGAGCCACCACTTATCTTCTCAAAGATGCTCATACTCCTCTCACCTGTGAGTTTCCAATGGCCTTGGGGACTCAGGATTCTCCTGGGTCTTCACAGCTAAATCCTTGCGGTGGGTCTTTTAACCTCACATAATATATGTATTTTAGCAAGCCCACTTCCCAGAACCTTTTAATCCCTTTCTCCACCATCTGTCACAGCAATCCAGGCATTTTATGTTACTCAGTGAAGGACATCACCATCTCCAGGCATCAAAGGCGCACTCTAGCAATAAGTTTTTGTCTTCTCCTGGTGTCCTTGACAGGGTGTTAAAATCCCACATGAAGATGCAATGCTTATGTCCTGGTCCCTTTCATTAAGCACCCTCAAAATCCCATTTCATGGCTCCTCAGAGTACATGCTCACACAGCCTTGCAGCTCCCTTGGTGTAACTGCTGTAAATGTGCTCTTTACTCAATTCTCAAATTTCCAAAGCATTTTTTATTTGCCCTAAATAGCATTTAGGTCAAACTATCACTCATATGCTTATAATAAAGAACACAACCATTCATTTATGCCACAAAAGTATTTAATTTTAATTTTTAAAAAATTATCTCTGTTCAGATACTTTTAGAGCAGGCAGTAGGAACCCCCATTATCCTTGGGGTCTTATTTGTCTTAATCCTAAATTCCCTCACAGTCACAAATGGCTGCCAGTGGCAGTTGGGCCTTGCTCTTGCTTTGTTTATATCTAGTGAGAATAATATGGAAAAACTTATTTCCCACAAACAGAAATATAACCCTTACTCTCTGGTCTTGACTGGAGTCATTTGGCTCACAAGCTCACCACTGACACCGAACCATGAGAATTACTGAGGGATACTGTGGCCTGATTGGCTTTACATTGATAAATTCATTAACTCCCAATACAGTAGGCAGGGGTTTGTATCTTTTTGCATGGTGCTTTTGTTTATTTGTGACATTTTCATCTTGTTTTATTCTTGTTTCACAGCTACATTTACAGTGAACAGAACAGTGCCTAGCCTTATTGGTATTCAGTAACTATTTGTTGAATTAATTAATTAATTAATTAATTAATGTGGATTCTCATCTGAAGCTGAGAATAGAGTATATTTCTGAATAGCATTGAGGAAACTTTTAGGAAAGGAAAATGAACATAGAATAGCCAACCAATATCATCCACATTTCTATTTTGAAACAGACTTTGAGTAAGTACTTCCTTCTCACTTTGTGGTTTCCACATACCTATCTCAACAGAAGGAAAACACCATTGGAAATGATAAGTAGAACTAATCAAACAATGTTCTTTGTCCCTAAGAGTTAGTTCTGCCACAGTTTGGAAATATTTAGTTTTCTTAGTATTAGTAAAAGTTAAGGCACTTATCTCTATTTTAAATAACTACTACTTCACGATGCTCTTAAAGAGATGTACTTTTAAAACCATCATATTTCTGATACTCAAAATAATCACTTTCAACCAACATAATATCTAAAGTGAGAATTTAATATCTTCTGCCATTAACAACATCATTAATAACAAATGTCTGTTTAATTACTCTTGCTAAGATTAAAAAGGCCATTATTCTTGTAACTTGAGAAATTCATTAGCTGGAAAAGGCTGTTTAATGCCAAATGCACTCCTTAAAGATGCAGTCCTGATATTTGAAGGTATTTCTGACATTCATACATTTGCATTACTTTAAAAAAGCACTACCCAACTGTGCTGAAGATCATGCTGTGACAATAAGCAAGCACTGTAACATTTCAAAATCAGAAATGAAGCTACAAGGCATTTTACAATATCATACAGAGTCTGTTTTTTCGAATATTTAAACTCGACACACTGAGCCCATTATTTGCCACTCACCTCTCACTAATTCTGTGCTGAAATGAGTCTTGTACCAACACAGTGCATCCTAAGGTACAAGTAATATTCATAAGCACCGCTCCAAAGAGATTCAGAGCCATAACTTAAGATCTCTACAAGTCAATTTTAAAAATTGGTGCTTTAAGGAACTTAGACTCATTAAATAAAAATTACAAAATGGGATTTAGAAGAGTATCTTTCTTAATCTTAATCCACTGTTTCAGCTCAATATATTTTTAGCACAGAAAACTGCTTAACATTTAGTAAAAATTACATCAGTGACAGTGTATTCACAGAAAGCAGTACAAATTGCTTCAGTAGTAATTGTTATATATCATGCATTATATCATTCTTCTAATTTTTTGTCACTGTGAATGATAAAGCAGTCATAAAACAAGCATCATGAAGCATATCTCTTTACATCTAGAGTCCAGTTACTTACTGAATTTGATTCAAACTTCATACCTTATGCTTTATGCTATAAGAGACTAGATTTTAATAATAGAGGGGCAGAAAGAATTGTAGCATTCAAACCCACCAAGGTGAATCACATCTGGGAGAAAGCTGTTCCTCAGAAAGAAAAATAAGTGACTTTCTTCCCTTTTTTTTTTTTGGTATTTTTTCTGAAGCTGGAAACGGAGAGAGACAGATTCCTGCATGAGCCCAACCGGGATCCACCCAGCATGCCCACCAGGGGGCGATGCTCTGCCCCTCCGGGGCATCGCTCTGTTGCGACCAGAGCCACTCTAGCGCCTGGGGCAGAGGCCAAGGAGCCATCCCCAGTGCCCGGGCCATCTTTGCTCCAATGGAGCCTCGGCTGCGGGAGGGGAAGAGAGAGACAGAGAGGAAGGAGAGGGGGAGGGGGTGGAGAAGCAGATAGGCGCTTCTCCTGTGTGCCTTGGCCGGGAATTGAACCCAGGACTTCTGCACGCCAGGCCGACGCTCTACCACTGAGCCAACCGGCCAGGGCGTGACTTTCAAGAAGATAATTTTCTCATCCAAATTTAGAAATAAGTCATACAACTCAACACACACACACACACACACACACACACACAAAGACCTAAACAACCCAATTAAAAAATGGTGAGACAGCTTGTATCTACTCCAAAGAGGACATACAGATAGCCAACAGACACATGAAAAATGCTACAAGTCATAAAAATGCAAATTAAAAGTACAATGACCTTATACTTGTCAAAATGATTTTCATTAATAAATCAACAAACATGGCCTGACCTGTGGTGGCGCAGTGGGATAAAGCGTCGACCTGGAACACTGAGGTCGCCGGTTCGAAACTTTGGGCTTGCCTGGTCAAGGCACATATGAGAGTTGATGCTTCCTGCTCCTCCCCCTTCTCTCTCTCTCTCTGTCTCTCTCTCTCTCACTCCTCTCTCTCTAAAAAATCAATAAATAAAATATTTAAAATAAATAAATAAATAAAATAAATCAACAAACAAGTGTTGTCAAGAATATAGAGAAGAGGGAACCCTTGTGCACTGTTGGTGGGAATACAGAATGGTGCAGCCACTGCAGAAAGCAGTATGGAATTACCTCGAAAAATTAAAAGTGAAACTGCTTGCCCTGGCCGGTTGGCTCAGTGGTAGAGCGTCGGCCCAGTGTGTGGAAGTCCAGGGTTCAATTTCCAGCCAGGGCACACAAGAGAAGCACCCATCTGCTTCTCCACCCTTTCCCCTCTCTTTCTGCTCTATCTCTCTCTTCCCTTTCTGCAGCTAAGGCTCCATTGGAGCAAAGTTGGCCCAGGCAGTGAGGATGGCTCCATGGCCTCTGCCTCAGGTGCTAGAATAGCTCCAGCCGCAATAGAGCAATGCCCCAGATGGGCAGAGCATCGCCCCCTGGTGGGCATGCTAGGTGGACCCCAGTCAGGCACATGTGGGAGTCTGTCCGACTGCCTCCCCACTTCTATTTTTGGAAAAATACAAAAAATAATAATAATAATACAAAAAAAATAAAACTGCCTTATGACCTAGTGATTCCACTTCTGGGAATATATCTGAAGAAACCCAAACACTACTTCAAAAGAATATATGCACCCCTATGTTCACTGTGGTATTATTTATAATAACCAAAATTTGGAAGCCGCCCAAGAGTCCATGAGTAGATGAGTGGACAAAAAAAGTGATATATATACATGATGGGATATTACTCAGCCATAAAAATAATGAAATCTTATCATCTTCAACATCATGATTGGACCTAGAATGTATTATGCTAAGTGAAATAATTTAGTAAGGAAAAGACAAATACCATATGATTTCACTTATATGTAGAATCTAAACAACAATATAAATAAAAAACAAAACTGAAATAGACTCATAGATGCAGAGAATAGATTGATGGTTGCCGAGGAGAGAGATGTTGGAGAACTGGGATGAAGATACAGATTGGCAGTTATGTAATACTCAGGGAATGTAAAGTACAGCATAGAAATTATAGTCAATAATATAACTATGAATCTTGCCAGGTGGGTACTGAAAATATAGGAAAATACTTTGTAAAGTATATGATTGTCTAACCACTATACTGTACACCTGAACTAATATGAAATAAACATTGAATGTAAGTAAATTGTAATTAAAAAATAAAAATTTTTAAAAAGCAGTTAATGACCTGATGTTTAATAAGGTTAAACTCAGTCCTCTAAAACTTCCAGTTTATACAAAACCTTTAATATGTCAATCTCCACAGCCTAAATAAAAATGAAGAATCATAAAAAATATGAGAATATTTTCTCTTCTCTCCTTCCTTCATCCAATAAATATAAATCCCTATAGTAATAGCATGTTTGGTCTCAAAAAAATTTCCAAGTAGTACTACTTGTTCTCTCAAAAGTATCAAGAACAAGTACATCAGCCTTGGGATGTTTGATGTTTTGTTGCTTGAAAGTTTTTACAAATTTAATGCCTATGAATTTTAATGAATATAAGTAATGTAAAAACAAGATACTAAGTGGCATCCTCATCAGTATCAACATACACAGTGTTTTTACTTGATAACACGAATTGCTCTTTGAATGTGGCTGGAGCTTAATCTCTAAATTTAGCTGTGCTACCCATCCCCAAGAGAAGTCAAAGAAATAACAGAGCTTTATCGGGAAGACTCTTTAGCTGTTAGAGTTCTGGTAGGGCATCAAAACTGGATTCTTCGGCTGTGGAACCCCTGAGGCTTTTAAAGACTGCCAACAATTACAGAGTCTCAGGGTTGGGCACCGTTCACATGTGAAAGGTCTGGTTCCTGAGCAGTGTCCATTGCATGGCTTGAGTCTGAGTCTGTTCGAAAACATCCACTTGGCTTTGCCTTTATTCTACTTATATTTTTATTTTTAATAAAATAAAATAAGCTTTAATGAAGAAAATCATATTTAAATTTTCACATAATGAAAATTCCAGAATATATATTAAAATAATTCAAATAAAATATCTGTTTTCTGGAGAACCTTCCCCTACCCTTCTTCAACTCCACAACCTTAACCCTTGTGCTGGTTCCCTGGAGGACAAAAACTCTGTTTTTATATTCATTTGAACTCATTGTCAGGAACAGAATATTAGCCTGTATGACTGGGGTTTTACCCAAAGTGTGTTTTTCCTCATACATATATACAAATATGTGCACACAGATATTTTAAACTGAAATTTACATGAGAACTAAATAGACATTTATAGTACAGACAAATATGAAAGACAAGATTTTTCTTTTTCAATAAAAGAGTCATTTTTATTCTGGGAAAATTTAGAAGGTAAGAGTGCAACTCCTTAAGAGGAAAAAACCTTCAGTTTTTGTTATAAATATTAAAATTCACACAAAATTGTCTGAAGTTCTAGCCTAGGAGAAAAACATAGTGTATGTGTGCATGTGTGTGCATATTAGAGATTGAGATAAATATGTAATGTTCCAAGTTATTTAACAATTGTGTAGTTCTTACTTTAAAAAATCGGTAAGTATAAAACATATCAGAATATTTTACATGGAAATTAATTTTCAGTGAAAGTGAGCAAGCTTTCATTTCACAAAATAAATAACCTCACAAATAGAAGTTATTTCACATCTGATAAACTACCTTGCATTTGGTTTGTGGGTTGGAAGACTTTGGAGGAAAATTCTGACTCAGGGTCACAGCTTTGTGTTCAAGACAAAGCAATAGGAAGAGGACAGGATGGAACATGTGATTCATAGTATAGTCCTAACAGAAGCCCTTTAAGCTAGCTTTATGAAAAGGAGAAATTCAGTATAAGGATAAAAGAACTCAAGAACAGAGATGCAGCTGAGCTTCAGGGGAAAAAAAAGAAAACCATGTTGAAACCAAGAACTAAAGGATCAGATACAATTTGGGAAGTCTTTCTTAATCTCTTATTACCACATTTCTTTTTACTCATTTTTATTCTTGTGAAGATATGTCTAAACTAATTCTCTCTGCTCCTAAATTGTTTGAATTTAAAATTTTTTAGAAAACATACAGAATGTACATATCTGTATAAGTCCATATTCTCAGTTGAACACTCTGATTGCCTAGTTTGGGTAAGATATCTAACTTTAGACCAATCAATTGTGGCAAGGTGAACTAAATGAAAATGGTTGTCCCTGTTGTTACTAGGTAGAACTGTAGTCTTCAGAGAAGTGGCAAGCTCTACATTCAACCACAGCCCTGTGCACCAAGCAGATTTCCAAGGCTGTATGAACGAGATAAAAAAAACCAGGCAGCAATCACAATAGGTGATGAGGGAGTTACATGACATTTTAGCGCTGGATTAAGCAGGAACCCAGAATGCTGTGCTGGGATCAGAGTACTAGGAGATAAACAAAGGTGGGGGAAATTAGGTGGTTTTACAATTTTTTCTGTAACCTACTTAAATAAATTATAAAAGGTATAGTATAGATATTGAAATATATTGTGATATCAGAATGTCATCTGAGAAAGTTCCCATAGGAAGCCTCAGGGTCTCTTATATTATCTTTGAGAAGTTTTCTTAATCAAGACCTTGCTCCTTACATTTGCAGGCTCAAATGCTTAACTTTTTCAGGGCCTGTAAACAAATCTCTCCAAGGCAGACTCATGTTAACTCCCTCATTGAATCAGTCATAAGAGTGTCATATATGCTCCAATACACTATAACATCCTACAGATGTAGATCTAGATAGATCTAGGTAGATATAAACCCCAGTGCAGTATACCTTCACATGTGCCTGAAGACTCGCATGAATGTAATAGGTGTCTTTCCTAAAATTAAGAAACATTGGACACAGATTCTTTAATTTATCTTACTGATGTAATTTGTATATTCACAAAGTATGTAAAAGAGACAGTTATAGCACTTTTGTACAGCAAAACACAGCAAGCAACATAAATTAATGACATGCTTATTAAAGTATAATAAAATGGAATACCATAATAGTTAAGAAATGAATCTGTATGTTCCAAATCAAAATCCTTTGCCTTTTGTTGTTTTTTTTTTAACTATTTGCAGTATTTCTTTTTAAAACAGACAGATGGGAAGTAAAATCATAATCAGAATACTTTACTTAAGTAATTAATTTACAGTGAGAAGCATTTTCCTTCAGCAATCTGAATACTCATATCAAGATGACCAGCCAAATTTTTTCTCTAAACAGATTTTTATGGGAAACCAAATAATAACCAAGAGCTTACTCATTGAGCATAAAATTAGAACAAGAAGATTTAGTTAGACAAATCAATGTTTGATGGCATCAGGATATGAAAATCTTGTTTTTCCCTTTGTAGAAAATGAAGATGGTCTTTTTATGAGGCTTGGACAACTTGAAGGCTGTTATCTACAACCTGCTGTAGTCATTTCCCCAGAAATCAAGGCCTAATAAATGGGACCACAGAGCTGAGAAGTCTGTTAGCTAAGGAAGTTTCCCTCCCTTAAGAAACCTGCCCGGTACATTCCACATTTCTCTCTAAGTTTCCTTTCTCTAGAACCTATGGCTGGCTATTTCCCTTCTGTGTGGACAAATACTTTTTTAATTGACTACCTTTATTCTGGATACAGTTTGCTATGGTGTCTCTTTGAAGCAACTTAACATTTCCCAGCATTGATACAGGTATGTACAAAATTTAGTTTAACTCAACTCTCTAGGGACAATCTTATTTCCCTCATTTCCAAATTCTTTAGGTAAACTTCACTTTAAAGCCTCCTGTAATCAATATGCATGTTTTCTTATCCATTATTCTTCAGTTCCTTAGGAATCTATTTCAAATGAAAGAAAGTCAATGTTGGTTACAAGACGTTTAAAAGATCTGTGTCTTACCCTAGCTGACTCTGTTACAAGCCATGCAGGAGCCTTCACAGTGAGCCAAAGGAGGAATCTAGGACCAATAAAGACACAAACTGAAGTACAGAACTTGAGCCTGAATGAAAATCCAAAATTCGTATCCACAGTGAAAGCATGACATCAGCAAAAAAAAGAATAGTTAAAATCTTGTAGTTGGCAATATGCTGGTGTTGAGTGATATCTTAGTTTGGATTAGGAACCCACAGTGGGTAGAAAATGGAATAATGTCCCAATTTCTCAGGGAGAAAGTATACAGTTAATTCATAGTAAATATTAAACAATCAAAGCTGGTGTAGCAATATCAATAGCAGACAAAATAAAGTTGAGGGAAAATAACATTAATTGAACTAAAAAGGGAACCTATATAATACTAAAGCCATCAAACAATGGGATATTATAATTGACTTTACATATACCTAAAAAGATAATTTTGAATAAATAAAAGAATTATAAGAAAAATACTGATGAGATCTCAATCAAAATGAAATATTTTATCATTCTTCTCTCTGAACATGACAAAACAGCCAAAAATGTTAAAAAATATATATGAAGTCTTTAAAGCACATTTAAATAGCTTTCCTTATTAGATATATTTACAACAGTGTATGCACCAAAGCATAAAACATACATACATGCATTCTTTTTATGCACAGATAGAAACTTTTACATATATTGATCTAGTATTACATCACAAAAAAATCTGAACAAATACTTAAAAAATCACTACCACACAGACTGTATTCTCTGACTATACTAAGAAAGAAACAGATAATAAAAATATAAACACAGTATATATTTTGTAACTGAAACTACATTTTTATTTTTATTTTTTAAAAGACTGCATTTAAATTAAATCTTTGTACATTAATTTTTAAGTGAAAGGAAGTAGTGTGTTTTTGTTTGTTTTTATTGATTTTAATTTATTGTGTTTACATAGATTCTAGTGTCCCCCCAAATGCATCCCCCTGTCCCTCATGTTCCCCACAAAATTTTTAAATGTCTTAGGTTAAAAAGTAAACTCTAAATAAAGTATGCAATAAAGATTAAATCATTAAATAGTGTACTGGTTAAAAGTAAAGAATAAATTATGAAATATTTAGAACTGAATGGCAATGAAAGAATTGCATTTAAAACATAACCAGTAATACATTCATACAATATTAGGAAGTAGGTTTATCATCTGAAATAGATTTGTTAAAAAATAAAAACAACTCAAAGTAACTGGTGTAAAAACAGAAAACCATCAAAAGAGCAGAGTAAAATCAAAGAAAAATAGGCAAGAAATACAGTTAATGAATTTTTTTAAAAAAATGAATGTTGGTACATTAGCTGAAAGAAGTCTTGAAGGGTGATGAACACACAATGCAGTGTGCAGATGATGTATTGTAGAACTGTACACCTGAAATCTATGTAATTTTATCAACCAATGTCACCCCAATAAATCCAATTAAAAAAAATGATGTGATACATATATACAATGAAATACTATTCAGCCATAAGAAATGGTGACATATTGCCATTTGCTACAACATGGATGAACTCTGAGAACATTATACTGAGTGAAATGAGCAAATCAGAAAAGACTAAGAACTATATGATTTTACATGTAGGTGAGATACAAACCTGAGACTCATGAACATAAATAAAAGTGAAGTGGTTGCCAGGAGAAGGTTGTAGAGGGAGGGGAGTAAAGAGGGACAAATATATGATGACAGAAAATGATTGGACTTTGGGTGATGGGTACATAACATAATCAATAGTTTAAATGCTATAGAGCTGTTTACCTGAAACCTATGTACTCTTATTGATCAATGTCACCTGTTTAAATTTAATATTTTAAATATTAAAAAGTAAAGTAAAATAAAAATAGTATTAAAATAATTAGAAGACTGATCAAGAAAGAGAGAGAACAAATTAAAAGTATTAGAAGTTTTTAAAAAATATATGAATACAAGACTGGAAGTGTAGAGATTTTTAAAATAATAATAGTATACAATTTAAATGACAATATATTTTAAATTTCAAAGAAACATTTACTTTTCTAGAAAAATATACATTATCAAAAATGACTAAAGAATAAGTGGAGCATGACCAGACAGTGGTGCAGAGAATAGAGCACTGGCCTGGGATGATGAGAACCTAGGTTTAAAACCCCAAGGTCTTCAGCTAGAGTATAGACTCATCTGATTTGAATGTGGGCTCACCAGGTTGATTGTGGGGTCGCTGGCTTGACCATGGGATCATAGACATGACACCATGATTGCTGGCTTGAGCCCAAAAAGTCACTGGCTTGAAGCCCAAGGTTGCTGGGTTGAGCAAGGGGTCACTGGCTCAGCTAGGGCCCCCTGGTCAAGGCACAAATGAGAGAGAAATCAATGAACAACCAAGGTGCCAAAACTGTGAGTTGCTTCTCATCTCTCTCCCCATCTGTCTGTCTGTCTGTCTGTCTCTCTCTCTCTCTCTCCACAAAGGAAAAAAAAGTATAAAGGGAAAATTAAAGGAATCGGCAATATACAAAAATATAAATCACCAATCTAAAACCTGTTCCATTGAAAAAGATATGAACCAGAGACAATTTTAGAAATGATTCTACAAGCCATTACTAAACAGATCATTCCCATATTATGAAATCTTTCAAGAGACTTGAAAAGAGAAAAGCTACCCAACCCATAAATATGACTCCCAAGCCAAAGATATTCATGAAACTTGAAAAATAAAAACTAAAATTTATATTTAAGGGTAAAATGCAAAAAATAACTATGACTAATTTAAAGAAAATGAAAGAAGAAAAGAAGAGGGCAAGAGGCTTACTGGACACTGGAACATGAGAGCCCAGAAATTTACTTACAGATAAATGGCAGTTTTATGTACAGCTACATATTTTCACTTTGGTAAGTAAAGAACAGATTATATAATGCTAAGTTCTAGGTCACTTTGCTACCTATATGGAAAAATATTTATTTGTCTGTATATAGGAAGATCAAGTAGAATAAGAAAATTAGATTCCTCTTACTAAATCAATTCTAGACAGCTTAAGAAACTATTATATAAAAGATAAAACTTTTAGAAACAATTTTAGATAATATTTTATGGTCATAGTAAAAAATAATATCTTAACTAACAAACTTCGACAGGGGAATAAATTGACTATGTTAAGGTTTAAAACTATGCTCTGAAAACAGATTCCATAAACCTAGCTAAAAGACACATTCACTTAATTTCAAGACATATCCTTGGAAGAGATAGTTGTATAGGGTATAACACATAAGGCAAAAGTACCCACAATACGAAAAATACAACAAATATGAAAACTGCAATTACTCCTTAGAAAAATGAGCAAAAACCTTGAATATTCACAGATAGGGAAAGCCCAATAGCTAATAAATATATGAACATATACCCAACTTCCTCCACTCAGGGAAATTTAAATGAAAAATAACATAACATTTTACCCACGTTTATTATCCTCCACATCATCCAACATTATCGTCCACTCATCTCACAAATATATGTATGCAGGTTGAATTCATACATATGTGTGCCAGTAGAATACTCCTACTGGGAATACAGCATTCAATAAAACAAACTCTTTACTCTCATATGGTTATATTCTAGTAGAAAGAGACTGATAATAGAAATATGTATACAAGTAAAAACATACTCAAATGGGTGGTACTATGAAGAAATAATGAAGGATATAAGCAACAGAGAGTTGAGATATTGGGGCAGGGCTTCCATTTTACCTGTAGGGGGAAAAAGGGTATGTTTGACAAGAGAATATCTGAGCAGAAACCTAAGTAAAAGTGAGGGGTCAAGCAATGATGATATCTGGTTTGTGTAAATTTTCACACAGAGAACAGTAAGTGAAAGGCCCTGAGGTGGAGTCCCTTTAATATTTTCAAAGAGCAACAGGAGAGTCCATACACCTGAACAGAATGAGCAAGAGGAAAACTAGTAGGAGATAAGGTCAGAGAGGTACTGAGAGATGAGTTCACATGGGCTTGATGGGATTTTAAGAATTGGGGGGTTGCATTTTGAGTTAGACAAGCTAAGAAGACTTCAGTAACACTGAAAAGGAGTACATGACTATGATTATTAATTTTATGTGCCAGCTTGACTGAATAATGGGTGCCCAGATATTTGGTGAAACACTATTTATAAATGTATCTTTGAGGGTATTTCTGGATGAAATAAACATTTGAATCTGCTGAACTTAGTAAAGCAGATAACCCTCCGTCGTGCAGTTGAGGATCATCTAATCTATTAAGGGTTTGTAGAAAATAAAAGGAAAGAAGATAGGGGAATTCATTCTGTCAACTTGACTACTGATTTGGGACATTGGTCCTCTGCCCTCAGATCAAGACTTATAACATGAGCTGGTTCTCAAGCCTTTGTGTTAAGACTGGAACTACAGCTTTACCTGTGGTGGTGCAGTGGATAAACCATGAACCTGGATACTGAGATCTCTGGTTTGAAACCCTGGGCTTGCTCGGTCAAGGCACATATGACAGGCAATCAATGAAAAACTAAAGTGAAGCAACTATGAATTGCTACTTCTCACTCCACCCCTCCCTCTCTCCTCCCTCTGTTAAATTAATAAATAATTTTTTTAAAAAAAAGGCTGAAACTACATAACCAGATTCCTTGGGTTTCTAGTTCACAGATATGGCACTTTTCAGACTCCATACACAGGTTTGCCAATTATAATAAATCTCTTTCCTACATAGATAGATGATAGATAGATAGATAGATAGATAGATAGATAGATAGATAGATAGATAGATAGATAGATAGATGATAGATAGATGATAGATAGATAGATAGATAGATAGATAGATAGATAGATAGATAGATAGATAGACAGACAGATAGAGAAGGGGAGGAAGAATAGAGAGAAAGAGACCGTGAGAAACTATTGGTTCTTTTTCTCTAGAGAACCATGACTAATACAATGACTTACAGTAAATTCTTTTTATTTATGGAGAGAAAGTAGAAAACCCTCCTCTGGCAGCGCTAGTGGAAGCAGGATCAAGATGAGAGTCAGAATTAAAGCAAAGAGAAGCCAAACGAGTGGAGACCTATAAAAAACTCTAAATATCTATGAGGATATTTGGGGACATTAAAGCAAGGGGCATCTTTCTTCAAAGCCTCAGAGAAGTTACAAAATTCTAGGAATAGTCTTGAGAGAAGGAAGGTGGGAAATAGAGGAGGATAGCACAGCACTTGAACAGAGAGGTGGCTAGAGACATGAGCCTGAAAGAGCTCTTCACGGTCTGTGTGTAGGGGCTTAGACATTTCTGTATGCCTCAGAAGGGGGTCAGGGAGGTTTTCAGGGGACTGATAAAACAGTAGAGGCCTGGGATCAACATCAAGAAATTTTGGTGAAACTGACCAGGTGGTGGAGCAGTGGATAGAGCATCAAACTGGAATGCAGAGGACCCAGGTTCGAAACCCCGAGGTCTATGGCTGGAGCGTGGGCTCATCTGGTTTGATCAAGGCTCACCAGCTTCAGCCTAAGGTTGCTGTCTTGAGCAAGGGGTCACTTGGTCTGCTGAAGGCTTATGGTCAAGGCACATATGAAAAAGCAGTCAATGAGAAACTAAGGTGTCACAACGAAGAACTGATGCTTCTCATCTCTCTCCTTTCTGGTCTGTGCCCATCTGTACCTCTGTCTCTCTCTGTCACAAAAAAACAGAATGAAAGAGAGAGAGAGAGAGAGAGAGAGAAAGGAAGGAAGGAGAGAGGGAGGGAGGGAGGAGGGAAAAAGAGAGGAAAGAAAGAAAGAAAGAAAGAAAGAAAGAAAGAAAGAAAGAAAGAAAGAAAGAAAGAAAGAAAGAAAGAAAGAAAGAAAGAAAGAAAGAAAGAGGGAGGGAGGGAGGGAGGGAGGGAGGGAAGGAAGGAAGGAAGGAAGGAAGGAAGGAAGGAAGGAAGGAAGGAAGGAAGGAAGGAAGGAAGGAAGGAAGGAAGGAAGGAAGGAAGGAAGGGAAAGAAAGAAAGGTGGAAGAGAAATTCTGGTGAGCTTTTAGTATGCTTTCATGCAAATAGCTGGGACCATGGACTTCAGTAGTGTCTGCCTTCATGACAAGCATAAAGGCCAGATGGACTAGTCACACTATCCTCACTGCCACCAATCTACCCAGATGTTATCTAGGGGTGCAGGAGAACAACCAGAGATCTAGCATTTTTATATAAGAACCTTTCTTAAATATGAAGAGGCCGTGAGACCACTGATTGTTGAGGCTTCTTCCCACCACTGCCCTTGCACACTCCTCAGTGACAGGAGAGGTCATGAGAAACATTAGTTATGTATTCACTGCACACTTCAGTTGTGATTTATAAATTGTGGCCCTCCTACATACCCGCATTTTGCAAATTCAAGTTCATATATTATTTATCGAAGATCTGTGCCATACATTAAAATGTTTTCCCACTTTCTATGAACAGTTGTGAAACCAATAATGTCTAGTTTAAAAAGTAATGATGCTTACTATTAGCTTGACTTATAATAAAATCTAATTTAATTGTTTGAAAGTGTGATAGGGCAACTACCACATACAAACTACCTATTAGGCAAAAATTTGTCGCCATTGGTCATTTTCTACCGTACCTAACATTCTCCCCAAACCCCATCTTACTGAAAGGGTCTACTAAAAGCATGAGCATGCTTTTAGTCTAAACCTGGTTTAGCCTAACCAGGCGGTGGCGCAGTGGATAGAGCATTGGACTGGGATGCAGAAGACCCAGGTTCGAGACCCAAGGTCGCTGGCTCGAGCAAGGGGTTACTTGGTCTGCTGAAGGTCCACAGTCAAGGCACGTATGAAGAAGCAATCAATGAACAACTAAGGTGTCGCAGTGCGCAACGAAAAACTAATGATTGATGCTTCTCATCTCTCCATTCCTGCCTGTCTGTCCCTGACTATCCCTCTCTCTGACTCTTTCTGTGAAAAATATTTATATATAAATAAAAAATAAAAGCATGAGATTTATTAGTCCTGTATGCTATTTCTTAAGAATTAAATTAAGTAACTAAACTGCTCCTAAGATTTACTACCAATATTAAACTGGAAACATACACTGGATCTAAGGCTAAAGTGAGAAACTTTTTCATTTTCTCCTTCTCCATGTAAGCCCAAGTCAGATGTTATTTTGAAAGTAATATTTGGGTAAAATCAGAAAACCAGACTAAACAAGTTCCTTCTCATGTTATTATTCTGAAACTTCCACTGCTATTTTTATATGCATCACTCTTTCTCTCTTCCTAACACTCCTTATAACTTGATCCTCACAGGGGTTCTTCTGCATTAAAGCAGATAAGCAGAAGTGAATCCTTACATTAGCCGGAAGGCAGCAGGCATGAGAAGAAAAAGGAAGTGTTGGTCACAATTGAAGGACATGCTTTTCAACAGTAGTTCAGACATTTCAGAAAAGCTTACTCATCTCCTTTTATATCTGCTGGTATGACCACCTCATTCTTCCTTTTCAGATTGCCTTCAGGGTTATCTGCTGTTTGATTGTCATTACAAAAGTCAGGTCTGCTCAGGATCATGTCTATTCATCCCCATGTCCTTATTAGAACTCCCAACTGCTTCTTCCCAGCCCTGTGTTCTCAGTCCTAACCAGACATCATCAACAGTAGCTATGTCCTCATTGCATCACTTTCTGTCTTATTGTGAATATCAATGTTATGCAAACCCCAGAAGAATGTCTCAGGTTATATGATTTTGTTGTGACATCTAAACAAATACCGAGTCCAAAGTGGGGAATAAAATAAGGCATTCTTAGAAAGCGTTATCTCTACAGTTTATTGTATTGAATTATTATTCACTTAACAAAATATAATTTCAAACAATGGATTGTATTTTATCGATATCTTACAAATAAATCTATATTTTAATAACATGCTAATTTAACTTTGTCTGGAATCTTACCTTCTGTCCCCAAATTTAATAGCTTAGCTTTCCTTTGTCTAAGTATTCACCTTAACATTTGAATAATACAGTTTAATCAGATTTTCTAAAGCTTTTATTCGATTATTTTAAAGTGGCATAAATAATGTAAAGTAAGCCTAATTTCATATCAGATACCTTCTATGGTGGCTCATGCAGCTCAAGTTTTTCTTTCTTCCTTTTTTTAATTAAGGCGATTCCAGCAGTCATTTCTGACTTCTGTGGCATCTTTCTGCAAATCCTATCCACTTTACTGCTTCACCGAGGTTCATTTGTGTCATTCAAATCTTTGCTCTTTAAATATCCACTTATAAATTTATTATGGCAATACATTCATATCTTTACATTTAATCTGAAGCTTCGATAACAAGCAGAGATGGAATAAATGAGTAGCAGACATACTTGACAAAATTAAAATCCTCTCCTGGCAGTGCCCATGTGAACTATTACAATGACAGAACAGCATTTTAATTCTGTCCAGTTCTTCTTTCTCCTTTTTCACTCCTCATTTCTCCTTCTCTGGCTCACTGTGGAACCTTTGATTAAAGATCCAGAATTTAAGTGCGCAACATCCTCACAGAAATGTTGGAGGATGTTTTAGAATCATGGATGTTGAATGACAGAGATGAACTTCACTGCAGCACTGCTACAGTGGGGAATTTATCATTTTGTTAATTAAGACGGGTTTCCAATAGTCACTCCAGAAATTGCCTCTGGAATATCATTAATTAACAACTCCACTTCCACCATGAGAGGAGGGGGAAGGCCAAGCAGCAAAACTGACAGAAGAAGTAACTATTCAAGTGCACACACACACAAATTTGAAAAGTGCCAGACAAATTTGGAAAGGAGGAGAATTATTTAGAGTTGGTGTTATGGAATCAACAGAGTTAACAAAAATCCAATTCATAGCATTAAAGCTATCTTGGTTCACAGGCCTTGTGCTAGACTCTGAATAAAGTCAACAGTTTACAAACTCTATAAAACTAAGTAATTTACTATGTTGTTGGGAATTTGAGGTTGTTTTTTTTTTTCCACAGTGACTGTTTCTTTTCTAGGGAAGAATAAAAAAAGTCTTTTCTCTTCAGTTTTCTTATTTGTTGAGTATCCAGGTAACAAACTACTTAAAATCAACCGAACAAAACTTGATAATTGGCCCCTATCCCCATCTGAGCCTCAGAAGAAGGTAACCATGGCAACCTGTCATTTAGAGCAGACCATCTCATGTACCTTTCAGAATTTAAGTATGTGAGAATCTATCCATTCCTAAGTAAAATTATCGTGCCGGGAGCATTTGTTCTTTATTGAAAAGGAAGTATGAAACAGGTTTCTACATAGTTCTCAACAAAGAGTCCAGGTGAAAGAGCTTCAGTAGCTGTGAAAGATGCACACACTCTCTCCTAAAGTGCCTGCTTTCTGCTCAGAAATAAACAAGAAATGGACTTCACAGAAGGGCAATAATTAAGGTCATGATAACAGTAGCAGGCTAAACTTGCTGAAGTCTCAGTTTCCCAAGTGAGAAGCGTGGATGGCTAGAAAGCAGCAGCAGCCTCACACAGAAGCAGGCCCTCTGCATTTTGAGTACAGAGTGTGATCTTTACCGTGGTCGCGGTCAGCAGATACCAGTGAGTGCTATTCACCTCCCTTTTTCTGTTGTTGTTCTTCAGCATCAAAACTTAAAATAGTACTTCATCTTTCTGAATTTCATAATACAAGGCAACAATTTTTTTTTAATTTCTAGTAACAGGGTTTAAACTGGCTAGAAACGATCTCATAGATTCTTAATCATCAGTTGTCCAAAATCAGTTAAAGAGTTTTAAAAGCTGCCTCTTATTAAAGAGACCAAATCTCTTTCCTTTAACCATTGAGATGCCCTCAGTCATGATTAAAATCTGTGATCAGCTTTAATCCTAGCAATGAAACTAAAAGCCAGCTTTTCCAATTTAATTAGAATAACTTTAGAGAGTAAGAACATAAAAAGAAGACTTAGTGAGTGAATATCTCCAGTGCAAGGCTTGCAGGACCAAGTCAGTTTTGTTGGTGCTGTGTGTATTCTCGTTGTAGTCTCTGCATCAAGAGGCTGTGATGGGTACCAGAAGAAAAATCAAGGGTGGATTTTGCCCTTTATATTTAACATGCTGTCAGCAAATGTATAATTCTAAATCATTGCTATGAATGGATCACTATGAATGCAGCTAACACTTTGATATGTATACAATATCAAAGCATCTGTGTTGATTCTCATTCTTATTCAAGTCTCAATTACCATTCAAGTCAACAAATGTGTATTGCACACTTATTGTGTTAAAGGTATTTTGCAAAGTATGATGGAGCATGTAAAGGGGAAGAAGTTGATTTTCCATGAACCTAATATAACTTTAGGGCTCTTCCCACCCCTTTGCAAGGAACTGTCAGGGATCTTGCCAATTTTTTAATCCATAATTCTTACTATTTTCCTTTCAAGTTCTTCTAAAAGTATATGCGCTTTGGGATTCACAAAACCTAGATGTGCCTCACTGTCATCTTCACTGAAGTTTAATGAAAAATCTTAAGACTTTTGCACTTTCTTGTGTGGAACTCTTGCAAGAATGGTGAGGAACTGACTGATTGTGCCAGAGGTTTTGGAGACTCCAGGGAAAGACGAAACATGGCCAGCGAATACAGTGATGAAGCTTGTATAATTTAAAGAACTTCCTGTTTTACTGTTTGGGGAACCTATATTTAAAATTGTTCATTAATATGTAAAATTTATTTCACTAAGTTATAGAAACTGAGAAATTCTCTTTTGCTAGCAGGTGTACAAAGTCTAAAGTAAAAGAATATAATTGAAATAGAACGTAACTTGTGTAATATATAGGCAATTATAATCTTAATAACTACCACTTGTTGACTATGCATTTTGTGTTGGGCAGAATGCCAAAATAAATTTTTTATGTACCTTAAAGCCCCATAACAAATCTGTGAAGTTGGCATTACTATTACCTACATTTTTCAGAATATCCTAGGAACTAGACAGATTAAATAACTTTTCTAAAGTTATACCACTTGTAACCATTTAAAATCTCATTAAGAAAAAACATTAAGTCACTATTTTGTCACAATAAATACAGGCAGTTTTGATTTAGGATTTTGAATTAATAAGACCTCTTTTGAAAGCACTTGACAATATAAAATTTTTAGCTAGAAAATTTTCATAACTTTCACCCAATAACTCCATATTTAGGTTAACTTAAATCATCTGAAATTCAATGAAAATTTATATCTAAAAATGCTCTTTCAGTAGCATTTAAAATAAGAAATAATACATACTTATATTAAATATACATAATTATAGTGGAACGTGGGGTCAATTTGAATGCTATGGAGCTAATAAAAATTTTGTTTAGCCTGACCAGGCGGTGGCGCACTGAATAGAGTGTCGGACTGGGATGAGGAGGACCCAGGTTCGAGACCCCAAGGTTGCCAGCTTGAGCGTGGGCTCATCTAGTTTGTGCAAAGCTCACCAGCTTGAACCCAAGGTCGCTGGCTTGAGCAAGGGGTTACTCGGTCTGCTGAAGGCCCACAGTCAAGGCACATATGAGAAAGCAATCAATGAACAACTAAAGTGTTGCAACAAAAAACTGATAATTAATGCTTCTCATCTCTCTCTGTTCCTGTTTGTCTGTCCCTATCTATCCCTCTCTCTGACTCTCGCTGTCTCTGTAAAAAAAAAAAAGACAAAAAAAATTTTTGTTTAAATTTCCACCTAGCAGTATGATGTAAAAATATTAAACACATAAAATGCATTTTTTTAATTTAAAATTTTTAATTTTCATTTATTATGTTGACATGGTTTCAACTGACCCACTCAATATAACGCCCTCTGCACACCACACTGTGCCCCCAGGGCCCATGCAGAGCCTCTTTCCACCCGTTCCACCCCCTTGACCCTCCCTCTACTTTTACCCATTCTTTTAAAAAGACTGGAAGAAATACTCTAAGTTATAGTAAGTTGTTTGAGATTATGGTCATTCAGCAGTTTAAAGTTCTGAATGCAATTAAAGGTATGAGGCTAAAACTTGGTGATAAGGCATTTTTGAAGTTCCAAAGGATAGTCACCAAAATTATGATGAAAGTGAGAGTGAAGAAGACAGTATTAGATGATACTGGGATGTGTAACTTTTTTAAACTTTTTGAAGTTTTTGTGGGCTTTTGAAACCCTCTATTTTGAGTTTATATTATGTTTAAATAAACATATTTTTCTAATGGTGGGGTCAGTGAAAACTAAAGATGTTGAAGGATTTCAAGAGGCAATAAGACATAACCTTGATCATAACAAGATTTACATGAGGAAAGAGAGAAAGGCAATCCAGGGCCAGAACCAGAAGTAAAAGTTTGGTTTAGACAATGTACAAGCTGCATCTTGGAGGAAATATCTTAATTCGATATAAGGCAGGATTCACCTTGGAAAGATAGAAAATTAATTTTTAGCTATTACTGTGAAACCAGGTTACTGTGCAATTTGATGCCACCTTCAGGAGGCTGAGTATGATCTAGTAAGAAATGCTGATCAATATAAGCCATGGAGCCAAGGGCTGGCGTGTAGAAGTGGACTCGTAGGCAGACAAGTGCAGTGGCAGTACATGGACGACTTGGAGCCCAGAAGACTGAAAATAGGGCCTTTTACTCTAATCTTCAAAGCTCACAGATAATCAGTGTTGAAGCTGGTTTATTCATAGTGATAATTGCAAAAAAAACAGAACGCAGAGAAGATTTAGAGAAGAATAAACAGGATTTGATGAAAATGAATGTATGAGATAAAATTAATGGAGGATGTAGGCATTTCAGAGACTCAGTTCCAATGACTTCATGGTATCATTTATGTTTTTAAAGAAGAAAGGCACAGAGTATTTGGCAAAAAAAAGATTTTAAATTTTAATATGTTGAATTTGAGTAGATAATTCACCAAAGGAGCAAATTCTAAAATCAGTTGAGATACAGGCCTCTAAAGCTGGGGTAAATGAAAAATTTCTCTTATGACTCAAACAAAGTTATGAGCCAGAGAAGAAAAATATAAGCACTTCTGCCTAGAACCATCAGAGGGTGTTAGCAGTTACTCATGCTAGGTGTCACTTGGCACACAGACTTAAAGCAACCTTTTGGCACCTAAGCAAATTATAAATATAAAAACTTTCTGTAAGTAGGAGGGCCATCAACGTGGAAGTGAGCGTCAAAAACATGAGTCATAGTTGAGCCAGGGGAAGCATACAAAAAGGAAAGAGAAACGGCTAAGAATTAAACTCTGGGAATGTTCACAGATAAGACAAAAAGAAAGAAGAATTTCAAAACACAGTTCTTTTCACTATTTAAAACTCTAAGATATTAAGCCAAATAAGTTCTTCAGGTCAGAGGTGAACAACACACACTGACACCTAGAAAGAGAAAATCAGAAAAAAACAAAATAAACCTTTTTAGCCAGAATTCAAAATATATTGCTTACTGGAAAACAAGAAAAAAATCTCTCAACATGAACCAATATGACCGTTTCACAAGAAATCTACTGCTGAAACCAAAATTCTCTAGAGGAAATAAGAAGCAGATACAATTTGGTTTCAAACTCAATGATCAAGAGATTCAGACTAAAGAATATATTGATATTTACTTGGGAAGAAGCCCACTTAACTGAATTAACCTGAAATACTGCAATTGAAGTGGTTATGCTTTCCTTCTAAAAACACACATGTAAATCAAAAGGACATTAAAAGTAATTATCTGCATAAGCTATCAAAATTTCAAGTTCATTTATATGTCTATTTTTTCAGATGACAAATATAGTGAACTGCTCTCTCTGGAAATATGCTTACTCTAGTCATAATTTTATTTATTTATTTCTAATTTTATTAACTTTATTGGGTGACAATGGTTAATAAGATTATCCAACTTTCAAGTACACAATTCTATAATGTATTAGCTATATATTGTGTGTTTACCATGCAAAGACAAGCCTCCTGCTGTCACTGTATGTTTAATCTCCTTTCCTTTCTTCTGCCTCCTCTCGCCACTTTATCCTCGGTAACCACCATACTATTGTCTGTGTCTTTGAGGGTTAATTTTGTTTGTTTTCTTGTTTCTTTGTTCATTGCTTTCTGTTTTATATGCCACATACAAGTGAAATCATATGGTTGACTTATTTTATCTGACTCTTTTTTGCTTAGCATGATATTCTCAAGATCCATCCATATTGTCACAACTGGCAGTATTTTATTTTTTCTTATGGCTGAGTAGTGTTCTATTGTAATAGAATGTGTAATATGTAACACATCTTCTTTCTCCAATCATCCATCAAAGAACATGAGTTCTTTCCCAGCCTTAGCCACCATGAATAATGCTACAATGAACAAAGCGGTGCAATATACATATGTCTCTACAAATAAATGTTTTTAAATTCTTCAGGTAGATAACCAGAATGAGGTTGCTGGGTCATATGGTACCTTTATTTTCAAAGTTTTGAAGAAACTCCATATTGTTTTCCACAGTAGCTGTACCAATTTATATTCCCATCAGCAGTATATAAGAGTTGCTTTTTCTCCACAACCCCTCTAATGGTATTTCTTGCTTTGTTGAAAATAGCAATTCTAACAGGTATGAGGTGATACCTCATTGTGGTTTTATTTGCATTTTTCATACAGCTAGTGAAGTTGAGCATCTTTTCATATATCCGTTGGCCATTTGTATGTCTTCTTGGGAGAATTATATGATCCTCTGGATGTTTTCTATTGGATTGTTTGGTTTTTCTTGTTGTTGAGTTGAGTTCTTTATATAATTTGGATATTAGTGCCTTATCAAAGGTATTTTTTGCAAATATCTTGTCGCATTTTATTGGTTACCTTTTTGTTTTGTTGATGGTCTCTTTTGTTGCGCAGAAACTTTTTAATTTGATATAGTCTTATTTATTTATTTATTTTTCCTTTGTTTCCCTTGCCTTTGGAATTAGAGTCATAAAATCCTAAGACCAAGGACCATAAGTTTGGTACCTGTTTTCTTCTATGCATTTTGCTGTTTCAGGTCTGAATATTCAGGTCTTTAATCTATTGTGAGTTAATTTGTGTGTATGGTAACAAATAGCAATCTAGCTTAACTCTTTTGCTTGTGGCTTTCTGATTTTTCTCAGCACCATTTTTTTTTTTTTTTGTATTTTTCTGAAGTGTAAAGTGAGGAGGCTGACAGACAGGCTCCTGATTGCGCCCAGCTAGGATCCACTCAGCATGCCCACTGGGGGCAATGCTCTGCCCATCTGGGGTGTTGCTAAGTTACAACCAGAGCCATTCCAAAGTCTGAGGTGGAAGCCATGGAGCCATCCTCAGTGCCCGGGCCAACTTTGTTCCTCTGGAACCTTGGCTGCAGGAGGGAAATAGGGAGATAGAGAGAAAGGAGAGGGGGAGGGGTGGAAAAAGATGGATGCTTCTCCTATGTGCCTTGGCCAGGAATTGAACCCAGGACTTCCACACGCCAGGCCAATGCTCTACCGCTGAGCCAACTGACCAGGGCTCCCAGAACCATTTAGTAAAGGGATTTTCTTTTCTTCAGTCTATATTTTTGGTTCTTTTGTAGAAAATTATTTGATCATGTATGTATGGGTTTATTTCTTGGCCCTCAATTCTGTTGCATTGGTCTGTCAATTTTTCTGCCATTAACATCCTGTTTTGATTATTGAAGCTTTGTAGTATAATGAGAAATCAGAGAGCATGATACCTCTGGCTTTGCTTTTTTATTTTTTTCTCAGGATTGCTCTATTTAGAGTCTTATGTGGTTTCATACAAAATTGATTATTTTATTTTGTTCTATATTGCTTTGAAAAATATTGGGTTTTTTATGAGGATTACACTAAATCTGTAAATTGATTTTGTTAACATGGTCATTTTAATTATGTTGATTATTTCAATCCATAAACATAGAACATCTTTTATTTTTTTGTGTCTTTTTAAATTTCTTTTAATAACGCCATCTAGTTTTTAATGTTAAGTTTATTCATATGTATTTTCTTCTTTTGGCTGCAATTGCAAAAGGAATAGTTTTTTATTTCTTTTTCTGAAATTTCATTGTTAGTAGATAGAAATGCAATATCTTTGAACATTGATTTTGTATCCTGAAACTTTACTGTATCTGTTTATTGTTTTTAATAGTTTTTTTTTGGTATAGTTTTAGAGTTTTTTTTATACAAAGAATCATGCCATCTGCAAAAGTGACACTTTTACTCCCTGTCCAATTTGGATATGTTTTATTTCTTTCTCTTGCGTGATTGCTTCAGTTAGGACTTTCAATAATATATTGAATAACATTAGTGAGAGGAAGGAGGTTGGGGGACTAGGTTAAAGATGTGAAGGGATTAAGAAGTACAAATTCGTAGTTACAAAATAGTTACAGGGACGTAAATACAGCATATGGAATATGGCCAATAATATTGTAATAACAATATATGGTTCCAGGTGGGTACTGGAAATATCAGGGAGAAGGAATGCTGCAAAGTCTATTATTGTTTAACCACTATTCTGTATACCTCAAACTAATACAAAAATATTGAATGTAAACTGTAATTGGAAAGTAAACTTAAACAACAACAACCAAAAACATAAATAAAACTATTAGTCAGCCTGACCAGGTGGTAGTGCAGTGGTAGAGCATCAAATTGAGATGCAGAGGACCCACGCGAAACCTGAGGTCACCAGCTTGAGTGTGGGCTCATCAGCTTGAGCGTGGGGGTCACTGGGTTGAGTGTGGGATCCTAGACATGATCCATGGTTGCTGGATTGAGCCCAAAGGTCACTGGCTTGAAGCCTAAAGTCTCTGGCTTGAGCAAGGGGTCACTTGCTCTGCTATAGCCCCTAAGTCAAGGCACATATTATAAAGCAATCATGAACAACTAAAGTGCCACAACAAAGAATTAATGATTCTCATTTCTCTCCCTGTCTGTTGTCCCTACCTGTCCCTCTCTCTGTCTCTGTCTCTGTCTCTCTCTCTCTCTCTCTCTCTCTCTCTCTCACACACACACACACACACACACACACACTGGTCAGAGTTGGTGTCTTTGTACTGTTCCTGATCTTGAAGGAAAATCTTTCAGTTTTTTCACCACTGAGTAACAATTTTAGAAAGAACTACTATATTCATTCTCATAGAATCTTACATTTATGAGTTCTCAAGCACAATTTTAGTTTTACTTGAATTAAAGCAAATATTTTCTTTCTTTTAATGGCCAAATTTCTGGAAGTTTAGTTAAATTGAAGATGGACAGAGGAATAAGTCTCAAGAGCACTTATTGGGAATCTGAGGATGTCTTATTACCAGGGTTACAGTAAAACGCGAGCACCGGCATGGAGGTAAGAGATAATCAATCAAAAATTAATTTAAAATGTTAACCTCACTTTAATATAGAAACCAAAAAAATAATGTTCTATTGACATATTTTTATATGAATTTAACATTTCTCATATTTTTGGTAGTTTTTCAAGTCATATTTTTAAATAATAAAGCAATGCAGAAAGAATTAAAGTCCTCTATGTCCACCCCTACTCACATTTTACAATTTTTCTCCCTAAAGGCAAACACTATAGATGGATTTCCTATTTCAGAAACATTTAGTGAATACTTAAACTCACTAGAAATTTAACCAAAGAAGTTAAATTCATGAGATAATAATTTACATACATAAGATTAACCAGAAACTATAAAATCTGACAAAGTCAAGCCCTGAGGTCTTCAGGGAAACCGGGATTTTGTTATACATCTGATGGGAATGCAAACTTCTTTTTTTTTTTTTCAGAAACAGAAAGAGAGTCAGAGAGAGGGATAGATAGGGACAGACAGATGGGAACGGAGAGAGATGAAAAGCATCAATCATCAGTTTTTCATTGCAGCACTTTAGTTGTTCATTGATCGCTTTCTCATATGTGCCTTGACCACGGGCCTTCAGCAGACTGAGTGACTCCTTGCTCAAGCCAGCGACCTTGGTCCAAACTGGTGAGCTTTGCTCTAACCAGATGAGCCCGCGCTCAAGTTGGCAACCTCGGGGGTCTCGAACCTGGGTCCTCGGCATCCCAGTCCAATGCTCTATTCACTGCCCCACCGCCTGGTCAGGCAGGAATGCAAACTTGAAGCTCTAACTTTGGGAAGGAATTTTCCAAAATCTTATAAATGTAATATGTGTTTATTTCATAACAGGACAATTACATGGCTAGATTGTGACAAACAAACAAACATAAAGACTATTATTTCCTTCTTCTTGGCATACAGAAGAATCATACTCCTAAATACACTTGTCTTTGGGTGGGACTAGTTCTGACCAATTATTGGAAAACTGAAATTACGGTGTCACATGTTGCTAGATATTTAATTGCCAGTATAACACCCTTGAGCTCTTACTTGCCTTGCCACAATAATCTTGGAATCATATACAAATGTGTAGGAACAAAAGATCAAGGCAGCCTAAGGAATGCTGAACCAAAGACAGGAAAAAGAGGTCTCCTGATAGTTCTCTGAGTCTGTAACAGATTTTATTTGAGCAAGAAACAAACTTTTTTGTGTGTTAAGCCACTGGGATTTGGAGGTAGCTTCTTACAGTAGCACAAATAGCTTACCCTAATACATGAATACCTACATCAGACAAATATTCTTACATATATACTCAAGGAGACATTCACAGATGCATCCTATGCAACACAAAACTGATAAATATCTCAGTTTATGAGTGGTGAGATTGATAGGTTGTAGTAGTATATTTATACAATGGTATACTAACCAAAAACAGTAAAGAATTTAATTTATGCGTGTATGGATTACTCTTTAAAACACAATTTTGGAAGAAGCAGGTTGCTGATGATATGTATGATATGATAATTCTAGAATATAAACTCAATTAAGGCAGAAAATTCACTATCTTATTCCCCATGCTTAGAAGTTCATAATAGGAGATAGTAATGACTCAATATTGTTAAATGAATAAATAAATGATTATTATTTTGGAGAATTTAGAAATATATTACATACTATATAATATCTCTGGATTTATATATGTAGTTTAAAAACATGTATTGGAAACATTATTTTGTTAACTCATTTTCAGCTCAATATAAGATTAAGTTAATTTACATAAAACCCCCAAATTAGTCTTTCCCTCTATTAGAACATTCTGATTTGACATTTACTCTTGACATTAGGCAAGCTACTTAATTCTTCAGTGTCATGGTCTTCTCACTCATAACATGAGGAATGAAACAATACCTATTAATAATATGTTTGTGATGATGAAATTAGGTAATATATACAAAGTGTTTAGAACAGGGCAGTCCATAAAGCAATCAACAACTACTAGCTGCCATTATAATTATTATTATTGCCATTAGTACTTAACTGGCCTTAAAGAGGAGATAAGTCTACTTTCTAAATTTTTTGTTCATGAGTCATGATATATATACCTAAAGAAATTAACAAAATTTCCTCTTATATTTGCTGGCTTCCTGGCAATAGAGTAGGTTTGTAAGTAAATTGTTTAAATATGTAAACAGATATAAAACAAAGAGTTTGATAGTATGTCTACACTTGTGAAACTGAGATACAAAGTAAAATGAAATGAGGCAAAGGAGAGGTTTTGAGACATTAACTTCCCTTTATTCTTAATAGTTTCTCAAATTTTCTATTTCACACTACAAAGCTGGATGAAAATTAGAATTTGTGTGTGTTATACAAAATAAAATATTGTCATTAGCCAGCTGAAATTTAAAGGTTAAATTTAATTGAGTATGTGCAGAAGTTCAAAATCCAAATCTATTTTCTCCACTGATGAGAATGAATTTTAATTTGGTATTACACTGTTAAAGTGACACCTTAACAAATCAATGACCCTCAGTAGCAGTCTTACCAAAGTTCCTGATTATCTAAATGGAACCTTTTTCATTAACCCTTCACAATTATATATTTCCTTTCTGTTTCTCATTAACAATTACTTAAAATTCTAATATATAAATAAATTAAATTGGCCAGATCTAATATTTAGTAATTTGCAGTAATAAGATTGAATGTTAATTGTCACATTGCTTTGTTCTACCTTGAGTCATGTTAAAAAGTTGCATGCAATGGTAGATAATCTTCCCACCAGATTTTAACTCTCTTTAGAGTGTTCATTTTGGGAACATGCATTATAATAGCAAGGAGTCATAGTGGATATCCAAAACAAGTATCATTTTATAATACACTGTTTTAAATAAACATGGTGTTTTTACCATTTCTTGTAACTTTTTTGACTGTTCTGCTAGTGCCAGTAATTAGATAGGATATATAAATTATAAAACAATTTTAAGAGGCTCCCAAAAATCAGGCAAAGAATCTTATCTCATAGTCAGATTTCAGTGTGAACACTAGTAACATATCCTACAACTATGATACAATTTTGTATTCTTTAAACACATCTCTTTTCTGTGGTAACACTTAATAATTAATAAGTATGTTTGTTAAAAATAAAACATAAATATTAGATATTTTAATTTTCACAAAGCAATCACTGCTTTGCCACTAAATTTATCCTTGGTGAGTTTTATATCTTATAGGTTTTGATAGAAATAAAATCTCATTAACAGAATATTTTTTACCCAAACCATTGTAACTTCATCATTTTGAATCACAGCTCATTAAAACAATTATAATCAAATGTATCATTTCTTTTTCCCTTGTGAAAAACAACTGAAAAGGTTATGCTTGTTTCTGTTTAGCTAAGTCTTTGGGAGATATAAACAGGTTACATAGATTTATGTGCTGTTTCTCATTTATGTTTCAATGTATCTCTGATGGTGCTTTAAGTTATTTATTATTTATTTTAATATTATTTCGACAGAATTTCAGAACATGGAATCATAAACATAGTTAAAGTAAGAAGATATTTAATACCTCTCAAAATCCAAATATTGGCAGGTGATTGCTTAGTGAAATTCAGTTACATTCCCCTGCAGGTGTAGTCTATTTTGAATCTTTCCTAAGTTGAAAGAGGATAAATACTCAATGGTTAGTTTTAAATCTTCTTTTATACTTGGAAGTACAAAGTTGCACATGCTGTTACCTGAGCAAACCTGGACAATAAATAAATAAATGAATAAAGCCAAGGCCCTGGCTACAAGTATCTTAGCTATTCCAAAACTGAATAAAGCCACACATACTCAAAGAGCACAGGGAGCTAACTAGAATAGCCCTTGTAAAGATACCAAAAACGAGTAAATTCTAGACTTTAAAATGATGACATCTGGAGTGACGTCAGAGAAATGGCGCTGTGAGGAGCGCCACCGACAAATCTCCCCAAAATTTCAACGAGTTCATCAACCAGAGACAGAAAAATCTATCCTTGGAGCGTCTGGGAGTTCCACACACTGAAGGCGAAGGTAGGATTGAGAGAAAAATTGACTAAATATATAATCAACCCTGAAGGAAATAAGTCTGACAAAGAATCACTCTGCCTTCCTCACTAACCTGAGCAAAGGCTGCTTTCACTTGTAACAGAGTCGGGGGGGGGGGGGCTAAGGGTGTGGAGGAGGCTAGGCTGTGGCATGGACGTTCGTTCAAGCTGAAGAAAGAGTGAGCCTGTGGTGAATCAGCCCACGCCAGCAAACACCTGCATGCCATGAGCAGCAGTTGCCAGCGGCACGTGGGGAGTACGCCAAAGCGAACTTCCCGAACTTCCCTATGCCCGAGCTTCTCTGGACGGGAGGGGGTGGCCTCACCCAGCCATTCGAGCTAACAATCAAGCATTGGGGGAGGGACGCGTGGGCAGCTTGCAGTTCTTTCTGGAGCAGATCAGCGGATCCAATCGCTGAAATTAGCATAACCCACAGTCTGCTCACCTCCCAAATGACCTATGCGGCGCTAAATGACAAGATCTCTCTAAGTTCAGCAATCTAAGACAAGAGATGTGATATTTTTTAGTGCCTCTTGCTAAAGGGGTGGGAACAACTTCTGATTGGCAGAGCTTTCATACTCAGGGATATATGCTAAAAAGAGGGACTTGGCAGATGTTAAGACCTCCTGTACTGCAGGCAGCGACTAGAGCATCTTCTTCCCAGCCAAAACAGGTACAAAGTGCGGAAAGCCTGGGGAGAGTGGTCCCACAGAGTGCTAGGCATGCTGAACAGGCCTGGAGGCTCATAGAAAGTCACCTTGAGAGCAATTGGCTCCCAGTCCTGCCTGATTACGCTGGTGGCTATGACTGCCAGAGCCTTACCCAGAGTCCTGCATTGAGTGGGGATAGAGTGGGGATTTCCCAGCTCTTTGAGCCTCTTAGTCCCCAGGCAGAGGCAGCAGCAGCCTCATAGCTGGATCATCAGGCTGCTAATTCAGGAAGGAGAGACTAGGAGAGAGGCTTCGGGAAAACGGACTTTCTCATTGTCGGAGCCTGCAAAGGCTAATGAACCTAGACTACCAACGAGACTGAAGCCTACTATATGACATCGCCATACAGTATCATAAACTGCAAATCCCTACCTAAGCGTGCCACAGGGGCAGAGCCTGGGGTACAGAGTCACCGACCAGGAAGAGGGAGAGGAAAGAAAAAGGAAGAAGTTAACCTCTCACAATCAAGAAAAATCTACAGACTTTATAACTTGTTCCACTATTTTTTTGTTTCTTTCATCTTCTTGCCTTTATTATTATTATTTCTATTTCCTCCACCTTGGTCCTTTTATTCTCTGACCATCTTATTCTTTCCTCTTCTTGAACTACACTACCCATGAGTGTTACATTTTATTTCTTTTCTTCTTCCTTACTCACCATGACGGTTACACTCCAAAACCCTTAACTCTATCTCTCTTTTTGTTTTTTTTCTTTTTTCTTCTATTCTTTTTCTTTTTTTTCTTATTTCTCCCTCTCTATTAGTTTCTTCTTTTCTGCTTTTACTTTTCCTCTCATTCAATCCTCAATCACAAACAAATTATTTAATTTGGGACTCAAGGTTTTTTTTGTGGCATTTTGGGTGCTTTTTACTTTACTTTTTTAACTCATTAGCATTCCTCCCAACCCAGGATCTCCATTCTATTACGTTTTGCTCCACTTAATACAGTAGTTTTTTTTCCTTTCTCCTGTTTCCCTCTTATCCCTCTCATTATATCTCTTAGTTGACCATCACTTACAAGTGAACCATTTTATACTTGACTCAAAGTTTTTCCTTTTTTGCATTTCGTGCGTCCCTATTTCCTTTTTTGTCCCTTGAACACTTCCACCCAACTCAGGCACTCCGTTATGGGCAGTTTTTGTTCAATTTAGCATAACCTAATTCATAGTTCATCATGATAGTTTCCTAAGGAGGAGGGGAGAGGAAGGGAAGAGAAGAAAGAAAAGTGTGGGGGGGGGGGAGGATAATAAATTATTATTGTTTTTTTTTCCAAATTTTTTCCATTTTTAAAAATTTTTTTTTACTTTTTTATTTTACTTTTTATTCTTTATTAATTCTCATTAGTGTTATCAACAAAACCACCCTCAGATGCCATTAAGAAAAAGGAAATCGAATATCATGGATACAAAAGATAGATAAGTAGCACAGATGTGGAAAATTCTATAGAGAAAAAATTTAATATATTGGAAACTTTGGAGGTAAATGACAGAGAATTTAAAATAGAAATCCTAAAAATACTCAGAGATATACAAGAAAACCAGAAAATCAATTGAGGGAGCTCAGAAAACTACTCAATGTACACAAAGAATATATTATCAAGGAAACTGAAACAATAAAAACAAATCAAACAGAGATGAAAAACTCAAATCATGAACTGAAAAATGAGGTAACAAGCTTAGCTAATAGAACAGGCCAGATAGAAGGTAGGATTAGTGAAATAGAAGACAAGCAACTTGAGGCACAAGAGAGAGAAGAAGAGAGAGACTCAAAAATTAAAAAAAAAAAGAGTAAGCCCTACAGGAATTGTCTGACTCCATCAAAAAAAGCAACATAAGAATAATAGGTATATCAGAGGGAGAAGAGAGAGAAAATGGAATGGAGAACATACTCAAACAAATAATAGATGAGAACTTCCCAAGCCTGTGGAAAGAACTAAAGCCTCAAATTCAAGAAGCAAACAGAACTCCAAGTATTCTTAACCACAACAAACCTACTCCAAGGCACCTCATAATGAAAATGGCACAAACCAATGACAAAGAAACAATTTTCAAGGCAGCCAGGGAAAAGAAAAATACAATATATAAAGGAAGGCCTATTAGATTATCATCAGATTTCTCAGCAGAAACTCTACAAGCTAGAAGAGAGTGGACCCCAGTATTTAAAGCCCTGAAAGAGAGGAACTTTCAGCCAAGAATACTATACCCATCAAAACTTTCCTTCAAATACGAAGGAGAAATAAAAACATTCACAGATACAGAAAAGATGAGGGAATTTATCATCAGAAAACCCTCACTCCAGGAATTACTAAAGGGGGTTTTCCAACCAGATTCAAAGAACAAAACAAAAGAAAACCACAAGTAAAAGCTCCACTAAGAACACAATAAAACCAAATATAAACTGTGACAACAAAAGCAAAAAAAGGGGAGAGGAGAGAGATTAACAGTAGCAAAGGATGATGAAGTGCAGAAACACTCATAAGATAGGGTACTACAATGACTATGGCAGGTACCCTTTTCATTACTTACTGGTAACCACCCTTGAAAAAACCACCACAGAAGCACATGACTTCAAGAAGGTAGCAACAGAGGAAAGAAGTATGGATTACAAACAAACAAAAACAAATGATAGAAAAACAAAAGAGAAGAATCAAACAAGATACAAAACTAACAGAAAGCAATTTATAAAATGGCAATAGGGAACCCACAAGTGTCAATAATCACACTAAATGTAAATGCATTAAAATCACCAATAAAAAGACACAGAGTAGCAGAATGGATTAAAAAAGAAAATCCAACTGTATGCTGCCTACAAAAAACACATCTAAGCAACAAGGATAAAAACAAATTCAAAGTGAAAGGCTGAAAAACAATACTCCAATAAAATAACATCCAAAAAAAAAGCAGGCATAGCAATACTCATATCTAATAATGCTGAGTACAAGACAGAAAAAGTACTCAGAGACAAAATGGTCCTTTTATGATTAAGGGGCCACTGAATCAATAAGACATAACAATCCTTAATATATATGCACCAAACCAAGGAGCACCAAAATATATAAGACAGCTATTTATTGACATAAAAACAAAAACTGACAAAAATACAATCATACTTGGAGACCTCAATACACCGCTGACGGCTCTAGATCAGTCATCCAAACAGAGAATCAACAAAGATATATTGGCCTTAAATGAAACACTAGAGCACCTGGATATGATAGACATCTACAGGACATTTCATCCCAAAGTGACAGAGTATATATTTTTCTCTAGTGTACATGGAACATTCTCAAGAATTGACCATATGTTGGGCCACAAAAATGACATCAGCAAATTCAGAAAAATTGAAATTGTACCAAGCATATTTTCTGATTATAAAGCCTTGAAACTAGAATTCAACTGCAAAAAAGAGAAAAAAAAATACCAAAATGTGGCAACTAAACAACATACTTTTAAAAAATGAATGGGGGATGATGTCAGAGTAATGGTGGGGTAGGAAGCGATACTGATAAATCTCCCCCAAAACTCAACAAGATCTTCAACCAGAAACAGAAAAACCTATACTTGGAGCCTCCAGATGCTTCGCAATACACCCAAAGGTATGCTCGAGTGAAAAATTGGCTAAATATATAACCAAACCCCGAAGGAAATAGGGAGTAAGAAATGCTCCGCCTTCCTCACTAACCTAAACAGGGCGGCTTTCTCTGGTAACTGAGAATATAGAAACAGAGGCGGGCAAACGGGGTGAATAGATCCAGGCTGCGGCACAAACGGCCGAAACAGGCTGTGGCACGGAGATCCAGGCCGAGGAAAAACTGATCCTGTGGCAACCTGGGCAATACAAACTAACACTCACGCCAAACCCAAACAAAGAAAGACAAGCGGGGCGGCCATTTTACCCGGTCTCCTGGTCGGCGTGCGCGCAGTTAGTGAGCAAGAGATTTCTTCCTAGGCCCCGGGAGTGGGTGCCCGTGTTGCCCCATGGAGAGGCAGGGTCAGAGGCTTTTCTGTGGGCCGAGGGCAGAGTCCCTGGGCAGCCCCAGTGCCCTGGGAAAGCCACGCAAGGGAGGGAGTGAGAACTAATTCCAATGGTGGAGATTTTCCATGCTGGAGGGGGTTTCACTCAGAGGGAAACGCGGCCGGCCTCATATCCTGGTCTGCGTGCGCAGATAGTGAATGAGAGATTCCTCCAAGTGCCTCAGCAGTGCGTGCCCATGTTATCGAACAGAGGGGCAGAGTCAGGGGCCTTTGTGTGGGCCAAAGCGGAATCTCGGGCCGCCCCAGCGCCTTGCAAAAGCCGCGCACGGGGACGGAGCGAGACTCAATTCCAACGCTGCAACTTTTCCCTGCGGTTGGGGGTATCACTCAGAGCGTGAGACTGCTGGCCGGATATCCTGGTCTGCGCACGCAGACAGTGAGTGAGAGTTTCCTCCAAGCGCCCTGGAAGTGGGTGCCCGCCTGTGTTACCGGACAGAGTGGCAGAGCCAGAGGTCTTTGAGTGGGTGGAAAGCCCGCCTGATTATGCTAGCAGCTCTGACTGACTGAGCCTTACCCAGAGCCCTGTGCTGAGTGGAAATAGAGTGGGGAGTTGCCAGCTCTTCAAAGAGATAGCCTCTTACTATCCAGGCAGAGGCAGCAGCAACCCCATAGCTGGATTATCAGGCTACTAATTGAGGAAGGAAAGACTAGGAGAAAGGCTCCAGGAACACGGATTCTCTCACTGTCGGAGCCTATAAATGCTAATGAGCCTTGACTGCCAACGAGACTAAAGCACAATACATGACATTGCCATAGAGACTTATCAACTGCAAACCTCTACCTGAGCGTGCCAAAGGGGCAGAACCCGGGGTAAAGAGTCACCGACCAGGAAGAGGAAGAGAAAAGAAAAAGCAAGAAGGTAACCTCTCAAAATCAAGAATAATCTGCAGACTTTATAACCTATCCCATTTTATTATATTTGTTCGTTTGTTTCTCTTATCTTCATTCTTGATACTTTTTTTCCTCCTCCAATTTGGCCGATTAACTATCTGCCGGTCTTACTCTCTCCTCTCCTTGAACTACACTACCCATAAGTGTTACATCTCCCATTACCTTTTCTCTTCTCTTCCTTTCTCTCTATGAGGGTTGCACTCCAAAACCCTTAACTCTCTCTCTCTCTCTCTCCTTTCTTTTTTCTTCTTTTAGTGGTTCCCTCTTTTTTTCTCTCTCCCTCTTTCTTTTCTCCCTCTATATTAGTTTCTTCCTTTCTCCTTTACATCTCCTTTCATTCAAACCTCAATAACAAACAAATTATCTTATCTGGGACTCAAACTTATGTTTGTGGCATTTTGGGGGGTTTTTACTTCACCTTTTTAACTCACTAGCAGTGCTCCCATCCCTGGCTCTCCATTTTATCTAGTTCTTGTTCCACTAAATACAATAGTAATTTTTTAATTTGTCGCCCCATTTTTCCATTTTCCTCTTATTCCTCTCATCATAACACTTAGACAACCAACACTAAAAGCAAATTTTATTCTTGACCCAAATTTTTTCCTTATTTGCTTTTTGTGGGTCCATACGCTCTTTTTTTTTCTTTTTTCTTTTTTTTCTTTTTTCTATTTTTTTCTTTTTTTTTTCTTTTTGCCCCTTTATTACTTTTCCCCAATTCAGGCCCTCCATCACAGGCATTGTTTGTTATAATTCACAGTTCACCACAAGATTTTCTCAGGAAAGAGGGGAGAGGAGAGGAGAGGAAAAAAATAGGGGGAGAATAATTTCCTTTTTTAAAAAATTTTTATTTTATTTTATTTTTCTTTATTTCATTATTAATTTAAAAAAAAAACTTCGATTTTTTTATTTTTTTATTATTTTTTTATTTTTTAAACTTTTTATTCTTTATTAAATCTCATTAATACTATCAACAAAACCACCCTCAGATGCCATTAAGGAAGAGAAAATTGAATATCATGGATACAAAAGAAAGAGAAGTAACACAGATAGATGAGGAAAAATCTATGGAGAAAAAATTTAATATATTGGAAACCTTGGAGCTAAATGACAGAGAATTCAAGATAGAAATCCTAAAAATCCTCCAAGATATACAAGAAAACACAGAAAGGCAATTTAGGGAGCTCAGAAAACAACTCAATGAACACAAAGAATATATGTCCAAGAAAATTGAAATTATAAAAACAAATCAAACAGAGATGAAAAACTCAATTCACGAGCTGAAAAACAAAGTAACAAGCTTAGCTAATAGAACAGGTCAGATAGAAGAGAGGATTAGTGAAATAGAAGACAAACAACTTGAGGCACAACAGAGAGAAGAAGAAAGAGATTCAAAAATTAAAAAAAATGAGATAGCCCTACAAGAATTATCTGACTCCATCAAAAAGAATAACATAAGAATAATAGGTATATCAGAGGGAGAAGAGAAAGAAAATGGAATGGAGAACATACTCAAACAAATAATAGATGAGAACTTCCCAAGCCTGTGGAAAGAACTAAAGCCTCAAGTTCAAGAAGCAAACAGAACTCCGAGTTTTCTTAACCCCAACAAACCTACTCCAAGGCACATCATAATGAAATTGACACAAACCAACAGCAAAGAAAAAATTCTCAAGGCAGCCAGGGAAAAGAAGAATACAACATATAAAGGAAGGCCCATTAGATTATCATCAGATTTCTCAGCAGAAACTCTACAAGCTAGAAGAGAGTAAACTTCAATATTTAAAGCCCTGAAAGAGAGGAACTTTCAGCCACGAATACTATACCCATCAAAGCTATCCTTCAAATATGAAGGAGAAATAAAAACATTCACAGATACAGAAAAGATGAGGGAATTTATCATCAGAAAACCCCCACTCCAGGAATTACTAAAGGGGTTCTCCAATCAGATACAAAGAACAAAAAAACCCAGAGCCACAAGTAAAAGCTCCAAGAAGAACACAATAAAACCAAATTTAAACTGTGACAACAACAAAAAGAAAGAGGGGGAGAAGATGGAGATTAACAGTAGCAAAGGACGATGGAGTGCAAAAGTACTCACAAAATAGTTCACTACAATGAACAGGATAGGGACCCTTTTCATTACTCAAAGGTAACCATCATTGAAAAAACCACCACAGAAGCACATGAGATAAAAAAGATAGCAACAGAGGAAAGATGTATGGAATACAACCAAATAAAAACAAAAGATAGAAAAACGAAAGAGAAGGATCAAACAAGACACAAAACTAACAGAAAGTAAGATATAAAATGGCAATAGGGAACTCACAAGTATCAATAATTACTCTAAATGTAAACGGATTAAACTCACCAATAAAAAGGCACAGAGTAGCAGAATGGATTAAAAAAGAAAATCCAACTGTATGCTGCCTACAGGAAACTCATCTAAGTAACAAGGATAAAAACAAATTCAAAGTGAAAGGCTGGAAAACAATACTCCAAGCAAATAACATCCAAAAAAAAGCAGGTGTAGCAATACTCATATCGGATAATGCTGACTACAAGACAGGAAAAGTACTCAGAGACAAAAATGGCCATTTCATAATGGCTAAGGGGACACTAAATCAAGAAGACATAACAATTCTTAATATATATGCACCAAACCAAGGAGCACCAAAATATATAAGACAGCTACTTATTGATCTTAAAACAAAAACTGACAAAAACACAATTCTACTTGGAGAACTCAATACACCGCTGACGGCTCTAGATCGGTCATCCAAACAGAGAATCAACAAAGACATAGTGGCCTTAAACAAAACACTAGAGCACCTGGATATGATAGACATCTACAGGACATTTCATCCCAAAGTGACTGAGTATACATTTTTCTCCAGTGTACATGAATCATTCTCAAGAATTGAACATATGTTGGGCCACAAAAACAACATCAGCAAATTCAGAAAAATTGAAGTTGTACCAAGCATATTTTCTGATCATAAAGCCTTGAAACTAGAATTCAACTGCAAAAAAGAGGAAAAAAATCCCACAAAAATGTGGAAACTAAACAACATACTTTTAAAAAATGAATGGGTCAAAGAAGAAATAAGTGCAGAGATCAAAAGATATATACAGACTAATGAAAATGACAATATGACATATCAGAATCTATGGGATGCAGCAAAATCAGTGATAAGAGGGAAGTTCATATCACATCAGGCATATATGAACAAACAAGAGAAAGCCCAAGTGAACCACTTAACTTCACACCTTAAGGAACTAGAAAATGAAGAACAAAGACAACCGAAAACCAGGCAAAGAAAGAAGATAATAAAAATCAGAGCAGAAATAAATGAATTAGAAAACAGAAAAACTATAGAAAAAATTAATAGAACAAGGAGCTGGTTCTTTGAAAAGATCAACAAAATTGACAAACCCTTGGCAATACTTACCAAAGAAAAAAGAGAAAGAACTCATATAAACAAAATCCAAAATGAAAGAGGAGAAATCACCACGGACACCGTAGATATACAAAGAATTATTGTAGAATACTATGAAAAACTTTATGCCACTAAATTCAACAACCTAGAAGAAATGGATAAATTCCTAGAACAATACAACCTTCCTAGACTGAGTCAAGAAGAAGCAGAAAGCCTGAACAGACCTCTCAGTAGAGAAGAAATAGAAAAAACCATTAAAAACCTCCCCCAAAATAAAAGCCCAGGCCCTGACAACTATACCAGCGAATTTTATCAAACATTCAAAGTAGACTTGGTTCCTATCCTACTCAAAGTCTTCCAAAAAATTGAAGAAGAAGCATTACTTCCAAACACATTTTATGAGGCCAACATAACCCTCATACCAAAACCAGGGAAGGATGACACAAAAAAAGAAAACTACAGACCAATATCTCTAATGAATACAGATGCTAAAATACTAAACAAAATACTAGCAAATCGAATACAACAACATATTAAAAAAATAATACATCATGATCAAGTGGGATTCATCCCAGAATCTCAAGGATGGTTCTACATACGTAAAACGGTTAATGTAATACACCATATCAACAAAACAAAGAACAAAAACCACATGATTTTATCAATAGAAGCAGAAAAGGCTTTCGATAAAATACAACACAATTTTATGTTTAAGACTCTCAACAAGATGGGTATAGAAGGAAAATATCTCAACATGATAAAGGCCATATATGATAAACCATCAGCTAACATCATATTAAATGGCACTAAACTGAAGGCTTTCCCCCTTAAATCAGGAACAAGACAGGGTTGTCCACTCTCTCCACTCTTATTTAATGTGGTACTAGAGGTTCTAGCCAGAGCAATCTGACAAGACAAAGAAATAAAAGCATCCATATCTGAAAAGAAGAAGTAAAGGTATCACTTTTTGCAGATGATATGATCCTATACATCGAAAACCCCAAAGAATCCACAAAAAGACTACTAGAAACAATAAGCCAATACAGTAAGGTCGCAGGATACAAAATTAACATACAGAAGTCAATAGTCTTTCTATATGCCAACAATGAAACAACTGAGAAGGAACTCAAAAGAATAATTTCCTTCACGATTGCAACAAAAAAAAATAAAATACTTAGGAATAAACATAACAAAGAATGTAAAGGACTTATATAATGAAAACTATAAACCATTGTTAAAGGAAATCGAAAAAGATATAATGAGATGGAAGAATATACCTTGTTCTTGGCTAGGAAGAATAAATATAATCAAGATGGCTATATTACCCAAAGCAATATACAAATTTAATGCAATTCCCATCAAACTTCCAATGACGTTTTTTAAAGAAATAGAGCAAAAAATCATCAGATTTATATGGAACTATAAAAAACCCCGAATAGCCAAAGCAATCCTAAAGAAAAAGAATGAAGCTGGGGGCATTACAATACCTGACTTTAAACTCTATTATAGGGCCACGACAATCAAAACAGCATGGTATTGGCAGAAAACTAGACAATGAGACCAATGGAACAGAATAGAAAGTCCAGAAATAAAACCACATATATATAGTCAAATAATTTTTGATAAAGGGGCCAACAACACACAATGGAGAAAAGAAAGCCTCTTCAATAAATGGTGCTGGGAAAACTGGAAAGCCACATGCAAAAGAATGAAACTGGACTACAGTTTGTCCCCCTGTACAAAAATTAACTCAAAATGGATCAAAGATCTAAACATAAGACTTGAAACAATTAAGTACATAGAAGAAGACATAGGTACTCAACTCATGGACCTGGGTTTTAAAGAGCATTTTATGAATTTGACTCCACAGGCAAGAGAAGTGAAGGCAAAAATTAATGAATGGGACTACATCAGACTAAGAAGTTTTTGCTCAGCAAGAGAAACTGATAACAAAATAAACAGAAAGCCAACTAAATGGGAAATGATATTTTCAAACAACAGCTCAGATAAGGGCCTAATATCCAAAATATACAAAGAACTCATAAAACTCAACAACAAACAAACAAACAATCCAATAAAAAAATGGGAAGAGGACATGAACAGACACTTCTCCCAGGAGGAAGTACAAATAGGCAACAGATATATGAAAAGATGCTCATCTTCTTTAGTTATTAGAGAAATTCAAATCAAAACGGCAATGAGATACCACTTCACACCTGTTCGATTAGCTGTTATTAGCAAGACAGGTAATAGCAAATGTTGGAGAGGCTGTGGAGAAAAAGGAACCCTCATACACTGTTGGTGGGAATGTAAAGTAGTACAACCATTATGGAAGAAAGTATGGTGGTTCCTCAAAAAACTGAAAATAGAACTACCTTATGACCCAGCAATCCCTCTACTGGGTATATATCCCAAAAACTCAGAAACATTGATACGTAAAGACACATGCAGCCCCATGTTTATTGCAGCATTGTTCACAGTGGCCAGGACATGGAAACAACCAAAAAGCCCATCAATAGATGACTGGATAAAGAAGATGTGGCACATATACACTATGGAATACTACTCAGCCATAAGAAATGATGACATCGGAACATTTACCGCAAAATGGTGGGATCTTGATAACATGATACGAAGCGAAATAAGTAAATCAGAAAAAACCAGGAACTGTATTATTCCATACGTAGGTGGGACATAATAGTGAAACTAAGAGACATTGATAAGAGTGTGGTGGTTACGGGGGGGAGGGGGAAATGGGAGAGGGAAAGGGGGTGGGGAGGGGCACAAAGAAAACAAGATAGAAGGTGACAGAGGACAATCTGACTTTGGGTGGTGGGTATGCAACATAATTGAACGACAAGATAACCTGGACTTGTTATCTTTGAATATATGTATCCTGATTTATTGATGTCACCCCATTAAAAAAATAAAATTATTAAAAAAAAAATGATTGGGTCAAAGAAGAAATAAGCACAGAGATCAAAAGATATATACAGACAAAGTAAAATGACAATACGACATATCAGAATCTCTGGGATGCAGCAAAAGCAGTAATAAGAGAGAAGCTCATATCACTTCAGGCCTATATGAACAAACAAGAGAGAGCCCAAGTGAACCACTTAACTTCACAACTTAAGGAACTAGAAAAAGAAGAACAAAAACAACCAAAAACCAACAAAAGAAAGGAAATAATAAAAATCAGAGCAGAAATAAATGAAATAGAGAACAGAAAAACTGTAGAAAAAATTAATAGAACAAGGAGTTGGTTCTCTGAAAAGATCAACAAAATTGACAATCCCTTGGCAAGACTCACCAAGGAAAAAAGAGAAAGGATTCAAACATAATCCAAAATGAAAGTGGAGAAATCACCACACACATTATTGATTTACAAAGAATTATTGTAGAATACTACGAAAAACCAAGTTCAACAATCTAGAAGAAATGGATAAATTCCTAGAACATTACAACTTTCCTAAACTCAGTCAGAAAGAAGCAGAAAGCCTAAACAGACCAATTAGCAAGGAGGAAATAGAAAAAACTATTAAAAACCTCCCCAACAATAAAAGTCCTGGCCCAGACAGTTATACTAGTGAATGCTATCAAACATTCAAAGAAGACTTGGTTCTTATTCTACTGAAAGTCTTCCAAAAAATTGAAGAAGAAGTAATACTTACAAACACATTTTATGAGGCCAACATAACCCTCATACCAAAACCTGGCAAGGACGGCACAAAAAAAGAAAACTACAGACCAATATTTCTAATGAATACAGATGCTAAAATACAAAACAAAATACTGGCAAATCGAATACAACAACTTATTAAAAAAATACAAAAAAAATAATAATACATCATGATCGAGTGGGATTCATCCCAGAATCTCAAGGATGGTTCAATATACGTATAACAGTTAACGTAATACATATATAAACAAAACAAAGAACAAAAACCACCTGATCTTATGAATAGATGCAGGAAAGGCATTCGATAAAGTACAATACAACTTTATGTTTAAGACACTCATCAAAATGTGTATAGAAGGAAAATATCTCAACATGATAAAGGCCATATATGATAAACCATCAGCTAACATCATATTAAATGGCATAAAACTGAGGACTTTCCACCTTAAATCAGGAGCAAGACAGGGTTGTCCACTCTCTCCACTCTTATTTAACGTGGTGCTAGAAGTTCTGGCCAGAGTAATCAGACAAGAGAAATAAATAAAAAGCATCCATATCAGAAAAGAAGAAGTAAAGGTATCACTTTTTGCAGATGATATGATTCTATACATCGAAAACCCCAAAGACTCCACAAAAAAATTACTAGAAACAATAAACCAATACAGTAAGGTCGCAGGATACAAAATTAACATACAAAAGTCCATAGCCTTTCTATATGCCAACAATGAAATATTAGAAAATGAACTCAAAAAAATAATCCCCTTCATGATTCCAACAAAAAAATAAAATACCTAGGAATAAACATAACAAAGAATATAAAGGACCTATATAATGAAAACTACAAAGCATTGTTAAGGGAAATCGAAAAAGATACAATGAGATGGAAAAATATTTCTTGTTCTTGGATAGGAAGAATAAATATAAGCAAGATGGCCATATTCCCCAAAGCAATTTATAAATTTAATTCAATTCCCATCAAAATTGCAATGACATTTTTTAAAGAAATGGAAGAAAAAAAATTATCAGATTTATATGGAACTATAAAAAACCCCGATTAGCCAAAGCAATCCTAAGGAAAAAGAATGAAGCTGGGGCCATTACAATACCTGACTTCAAACTATATTATAGGGCCACGACAATCAAAACAGCATGGTATTGGCAGAAAAATAGACACTTAGACCAATGGAACAGAATAGAAAGTCCAGAAATAAAACCACATGTATATGGTCAAATAATTTTTGATAAAGGGGTCAACAACACGCAATGGAGAAAAGAAAGCCTCTTCAACAAATGATGCTGGGAAAACTGGAAAGCCACATTCAAAAGAATGAAACTCGACTATAGCTTGTCTCCTTGTACTAAAATTAATTCAAAATGGATCAAAGATCTAAATATAAGACCTGAACCAATAAAGTACATAGAAGAAGACATAGGTACTAAACTCATGCACCTGGGTTTTAAAGAGCATTTTATAAATTTGACTCCAAAGGCAAGAGAAGTGAAGGCAAAGATAAATGATTGGGACTATATCAGACTAAGAAGTTTTTGCTCAGCAAGAGAAACTGATAACAAAATAAACAGACAGCCAATTAAATGGGAAATGATATTTTCAAACAACAGCTCAGATAAGGGCCTAATATCCAAAATATACAAAGAACTCATAAAACTCAGCAACAAACAAACAAACAATCCAATAAAAAAATGGGAAGAGGACATGAACAGACACTTCTCCCAGGAAGAAATACAAATGGCCAACAGATATATGAAAAGATGCTCATCTTCTTTAGTTATTAGAGAAATGCAAATCAAAACTGCAATGAGATACCACCTCACACCTGTTAGATTAGCTATTATCAACAAGACAGGTAATAGTAAATGTTGGAGAGGCTGTGGAGAAAAACGAACCCTCTTCACTGTTGGTGGGAATGTCAAGTAGTACAACCATTATGGAAGAAAGTATGGTGTTTCCTCAAAAAACTGAAAATAGAAGTACCTTAAGACCCAGCAATCCCTCTACTGGGTATATAACCCCAAAACTCAGAAACATTAATACGTAAAGATACATGTAGCCCATGTTCATTGCAGCATTGTTCACAGTGGCCAAGACGTGGAAACAACCAAAAAACCCTTCAATAAAAGACTGAATAAAGAAGATGTGGCACATATATACTATAGAATACTACTCAGCCATAAGAAATGATGACATCAGATCATTTACACAACGAAATTGTGGGATCTTGATAACATTATATAGAGTGAAATAAGTAAATCAGAAAAAACCAAGAACTACATGATTCCATACATTGGTGGGACATAAAAAGAGACTAAGGGACATGGACAAGAGTGTGGTGGTTACCAGGAGTGGGGGGGGGGGGAGGAGTGTGCAGGAGGGAAGGAGGCAGAGGGGAAGGGGAGGGGGAGGGGCACAAAGAAAACTAGATAGACGGTGACGGAGGACAATCTGACTTTGTGTGATGGGTATGCAACATAATTGAATGACAAGATAACCTGGACATGTTTTCTTTGAATATATGTACCCTGATTTATTGATGTCACCCCATTAACATTAATAAAAATTTATTTATAAAAAAAATTTAAAAAAATATTGACATCTATGGCATGTAAATTTTATCTCAAATAATATAATAAATATAGCATAATCACATAAAATACCTCAATAGAAAGTAATTTTTAAAAACTTGACTTAAGCTGCATTAACATTTATTTTCTGCACAACTTTATAGTCTTGTCAGGACTTTCTGTGAGATCAAGTTTGAATAGTGCCAGAGGTGGATTTAATGGTAGGTACACTGAGCACACGTCCTGGGCCCTGACTTCTGAAGGGCCTCACCAAACCCCAACTTTACACTTTTTAGTAATGAAGGGGGTCCTTCCTTGGGCTCTTAGGGGCCCAATATTTTCTTCTGCACCCGGGGCCTCAACCGACTTTAAAATGCCTCTGGCTAGTGCTGCTCAGTATCTGAGATCTGGAATTATGGAGAGCTCACTCATTCATTTGTCTGGTGCCTGGGCTGAGACTCAAGTAGCTGGGGGCTGAAGGGTTGGAGGTCCTCTGTCTTTACAGTGGCTTCAAGGCAGACATACTTCCTACAATGTAACTCTGGCTTCCTCTGTCATATAACCCAAGAGAGAGAAACAAAATGAGTCATTGGCCTTTAATGACTCAGCCTCCAAAGCCACATTGCATTGCTTTTGCCATGTTCTCTTGATAGAGGCAGTGGTTATATTGGTTGGCCCAAGTTCAAGGGGAGGAAACAAAGAACCCATCTCTCAAAGGGAGAGAATCAATGTTACGTTCGAAGAAATGCATATAGTCTGGCATATATACTGGTGCAAGTATACCTGCCACACCATATGTACTGGTCATTACAGGAAAATGAAATCTAGTATTTTGAAATATGCTCAACTTCTGGGGACACAATATAATAATCTAGAAGTAATAAGTAGCAATGAGCAGAAAAAGCAACTGAAGTATTGGCTACTGTGAACCAACTTTTTGGTAATGCCAGTAAAATACTCCCTGCTTCCCCACACCTGTAACCTATACCACTCACTTTGACTAGTAACAAAGTCCCCTGTAGGGAGAACAAGAGTTCAGTAATTGGTGGCCTTTGTTCCATTTTGCCTCATTAATTGAGTTACTATGCATCAGTGTGTTAAGTTTGGAGCAGTTTTCTTTTACAAACTATTTTTATTAAATGTATTAGTGCACATTTCTCTGATACATGGTCTGTATATTGTACTTTGAGCCCACCACCCAAAGTCAAATTATCTTCCATTACCATATATACTGTTCACAAAAATTAGGGGATATTTCAAAATGAATATGAAGTGATAAAATATCCCCTAATTTTTGAGAGCAGTATATTTGACTTCCTTTATCCTTTACTAACCTCCGCCCCTTTGCTCTGAAAATCACCGTTCTGTTGTCTGTGTCTATAAGTTTCAGTTTCATCTTTCACATATGAGTGAAATCATATGGTTTTTAGCTTTTTCTGATTGGCTTATTTCACTTAGCATGATATTCCAAGGTCCATCCATGTTGTCACAAAAAGCAATAATTCATCTTTTCTTATGTCTGAGTAGTATTCCATATATATATATATATATATATATATATATATATATATATATATATATATATATGCGCCACGTCTTGTTTATCCAATCATCTATCAAAAAATACTTCACCATTTCTATGTCTCAGCCACTGTGAATAATGCTGCTATGAACATAGTGGAACATCTACCTTTGTGAATAAATGTTTTCAATTTTTTTAGGTAGATACCCAGAAGAGGGATTGCTAGGTCATATGATAACTCTATTCTTAATTTTTTTTCATACTGTTTTCAAAAGTTTCTGTATCAGTTTACATTCCTACAAGCAGTGACTAAGTGTTCCTTTCTTTTCCACAACCTCTCCAACACTTGTTATTACTTGTCTTGTTGATAATAACCATTCTAATAGATGTGAGGTGATTTTCAGTTGACCATCTTTTCATATATCTTTTGGCCATTTGTATGTCTTTTTGGGAGAAGTGTCTGTTCAGGTCCTCTGGCCATTTTTTTAACTGGATTGATTGTTTGGGATTGAAATGTGTGAGATCTTTATATTGTTTGGATATTAACTGTTTATCAGAGCTGTTTTTGGCAGCTCCCATTTGGTTGGTTGCCTTTTTGTTTTGTTGTTGATTTCCTTTGCTGTGCAGAAGCTTTTTAGTTTGGCATGGTCCCATTCATTAATTTTTCCCTTTATTTCCCTTGGCTTAGGGGTCAAATTCATAAAAACTTTTTAAGACCAAGGTCCACAAATTAATACTTCTGTTTTCTTCTATGTAACTTATTGTTTCAGATCTTATATTTAGGTCTTTGGTCCATTTTTAATAAATCTTTGCTCGTGGGAGCAAACTGTAGTCCCACTCTCACTACTCTTATTCAACATAGTACTGGAAGTCCTAGCCAGAGAAAGAAATAAAACACATCCAAATTGGGAATGAAGAAGTACAAGTGATACTTTTTGCAGATGACATGCTTCTTTATATAGAAAACCCTAAGGCCTCCACACACACACACACACACACACACAAAAAAAAAAACCCCTATTAGAAATAATAAAGAAATACAGTATAAAAAATCAATGTACAAAGATCCACTGCATTCTTATATACTAACAATAAAAATTCAGAAAAAGAAATAAAAAAACAAAAGACAATTCCTTTCACAACTGCAACAAAAGATTAAAATACCTATGAATAAACTTAACAAAAGATGTGAAGGACCTATATACTGAAAACTACAAAGCATTATTAAAAAGGATTGGAAAAAACACAATGGAATGCAAAGATATTTCATGTTCATGGATTGGCAGAATAAACATGAACATAGCTAAAATGTTCGTATTACCCAAAGCAATATACAGATTTTATGCAATCCTCATCAAAATCCCAATGTCATTTTTTAAACAGAACAAAAACAAATCAGATTTGTATGAAACCATAAACTACTCCAATTAGCCAAAGCAGTCCTGAGATAAAAGCATGAAGCCAGAAGTATCACACTACCAGACCCAAATTATACTACAAAGCAATTATAATCAACATGGCATGATATTGGCAGAAAAACAGACACACAGACCAATGGAACAGAATTGAGAGCCCAGAAATAAAAATACACATATATGGACAAATGATTTTTTACAAAAGGGTCAAAAACATGCAATGGAGAAAAAAAAAGCTTCTTCAATAAATGGTGCTGACAAAACTGGAAAGCCACATGTTGAAAAATGATACTAGTTTTTTGTCATGTACAAAAATAGATATTTAAAATGTATTCTAGTATCCTTTCAGATTTGGGTTTCTTAAATCCTGAAGACTTAGCATTAAGCATCCAAATATTTAGGGTGAAAGTGCATTGAAAAGGAGAGACAAGGGAGCTTAAATGTATGAGAAACGGAAACATACTACTCAGATTTTCTTTGGAAATTGGAAATGCAACATCACTATGGTTTATGAACTCCTCTTTAAACCCACTATAAGCCTAAACCTGCAAAGTTTTGAAGTCTGATAACTAGAGACATTCTTGTGGTCCTGATTTGCTTATTTCAAACCTCTTGCTTTGTTTACAATAGTCCCCAAAGCCTTCCTGTTTTCCTCTCTCTGTTATAACAATACTTAACAGCTAATTATAACATTTTATCTGCTATAATAGAATCATTAACTCTTTTGTATTAAAATAATAATTTTAGTTTTTCTAACATCACTTCAAGTATTAATATCGTATTTGTCACTAAGGTCTCAACAAGTATATCTTGAAGTTAACTGAATTTTTGTTGATGCTGTTTAGTAATCTTCTATACTTGAGAGCATTAGATGGTATTTGTTACAATTTTTATGATCATATTGTTTTAGCAAAATGTATGTCACATAATTGAGTTATACTTTACTTTCAGAAATGCTGACAATAGTATTGAATTTATCTATCAACCTATCTTTTCCAATGGGAAAGCAAGTCTTTATTTGAAGGTGTTATATTTGATTTTCAAAAAGGAAATCATTGTCCCTTTATCTTTCTAAAAATCTGGATTTCATAAAATGCAAATTGGGATGTCTTCCAGTAAATATCACTTCAGAAGTCACTAAAGAATAGAAGTTTGCACTGACTCTGGATTTTAAAAATACCCAAATTTAAAAAACAGTCATAAGCAATTAGTTAACATAAAATTCTTCTCACCACTTAGCTCTCTAGATTATTGTTAATAAAACAAATAGAAGCATTATTGAAAATAATAATGAATTTCTGACATATTCAATCCACAGCCCTCTAAGCCCCTGGACATTTAATTCGTTACAAAAATGAAATATTTTATTGAGCAATGTCAAACTGCCAATCAAGTTGTCATCATTCATCTATCCAGAAATATCAAGTCTCAAGTCTGATAAGAAAAACAACTGCTAAAAGGGGGAGAATTAATAAGAACCATGGTGTAGCTACTAAATTGGCCCGCTGAAAATGAAGTCCTTAAGAAACGCTCCACAGGGCACTGCTGACGCCTATTTGGATTTCCTGTTCCTGAAACTGAAATTTAATGATCTTTCTCTTGAATCTGAAGCTGAGAGCTCAGGACTTCTTGGACTCAAGTCATGGTCATTTCTTTTAAAAGTTACATTTGAAGAAATGTGACAATTGTGACAATCACACACCCATCATTATATCCTATATTGAAGAACTGAATCTAGTACCATCGTTACATGTAACGGCTCTGCTCTTTGTCAAAATCTATATCACAGTTTTGCCTGATCAGGCGGTGGCACAGTGGATAGAGTATCGGACTGGGATGTGGAGTACCCAGGTTCGAGACCCTGAGGTCTCCAGCTTGAGTGCCGGTTCATCTGGCTTGAGCAAAAAGCCCACCAGCTTGGACCCAAAGTCGCTGGCTTGAGCAAGGGGTTACTCAGTCTGCTGAAGGCCCGCAGTCAATGCACATATGAGAAATCAATCAATGAACAACTAAGGTGTTGCAATGAAAAACTAATGATTGATGCTTCTCATCTCTCTTCGTTCCTGTCTGTCTGTCCCTGTCTATCCCTCTCTCTGATTCTTCCTCTGTCCCTGTAAAAAAAAAAAAAAAAACTTAAAAAAAAATCTATATCACAGTTTCTCTTTCAGCTATGATTTAATTAAAACCAGTCATATTCTTTGGTCTCTATTCATGTTCTACTGTTTTTTAAAAACAAACATAAGTAATTTGTCTATTTTAATGTATTTTATGTTATATATTAATATATTTACATATTTATATATTTTATTTATGTTATAATGCATTATATATTTTATAAAAATATTTTTTAAAATATATAATATATATTAACATATATTAATATCTCTCTTAATTTATAGAGGATGGTCCATCGTTATTGAAATTTAACCAAAGAAAGCATTTTATAGGAGATTAAGAACCTGCAAAGTATGCATGAAATTAGGAGGTATACATGCCTTCTATTATTTTACATTAGAGCTATAATAATTAATGCCAGCATGTGCTGTTAGCAAAAGGTGTCCTAACTATAATATATCTACATTCCTCATCATGAGCTGATTTTAATATTAACCACTGGTCCTCTGTCACCACTAGATATGTATTTGCTCCAAAATTCAAAGGGATTGTTAGTTTTAAAAAACTGAGCAAGCAAACAAACCAATAAAAATTGGCAAACATTTCTTTATTTTTTCCTGTAATCTAGATTAGATATTTTTTGCCTTTTATCTAAAGGCTTTAATAATGCATTGTATGATCCACCTTTAAAAACTTAAACACTTTTCTTTTACTTCAGCTGCATTTATCAATGAGAAATGTATCATCCAAATACATTTTACAAATTAGACCCTACATTCTATTATGCATTTAGACATTTATAGCTGGATGATAAACCCGTTTGCACCTGTGGGGGCTGGACTTATAAAACAGTGCTTTCTGTAAAAATGTCATACTCCTATTTGAAATTATTGTTGTTCTATATCTTATTCTTCTGGCTCCTCCAAAGTAATATGCATTCCCATGAGAAGAAAGATAGAAATATTTGATTTAAAGCAAAAATGTACTCTTCCCTTTATTACAGGATGCTGAATTACATGGGTTTCCTTCTAGAACTGTAGATTACATACTAAATTTTCCCCTAATAATAAATTCAAAACAGTAGTTTCTCCCACAGGTAGAACCCTCATTGAGAGGAGACTTCCTTAATTACTTTGAGAAATCTACTTGAATACAATTATAGGGAAATAATCTATTTGTCTATCATTTTGTACTATCAACTTGTTCAGGAAAGGGTAACCTTATCAGACATGGGCTTCTAAAACCCTGCACATTTCAAAGAAAGACCTGACTTTAAGAGAAGCCCTTGGGCCTGACCAGGTGGTGGTGCAGTGGATAGAGCGTCGGACTGGGATGTGAAGGACCCAGGTTCAATACCCTGAGGTCGCCAGCTTGAGCACAGGCTCATCTGGTTTGAGCAAAGTTCACCAGCTTGGACTCAAGGTTGCTGGCTTGAGCAAGGGGTCACTCAGTCTCCTTAGACCCCCAGTCAAGGCACATATGAGAAAGCAATCAATGAACAACTAAGGTGTCACAACAAAAAACTAATGATTGATGCTTCTCATCTCTCTGTGTTCCTGTCTGTCTGTCTCTATCTATCCCTCTCTCTGACTCTCTTTCTGTCTCTGAAAAAAACAGAGTAGCCCTTGGACCTGACCAGGTGGTGGCACAGTGGATACAGTGTCAGACTGGGATTTGGAGGACACAGGTTTGAAACCCTGAGGTCACCGGCTTGAATGCAGCTCATCTGGTCTGAGCAAGGCTCACCAGCTTGAGCCCAAGGTCGCTGGCTTAAACAAAGAATCACTCACTCTGCTGTAGTCCCCTACCTCCCATCAAAGCACATATAAGAAAGCAGACAATGAACACTAGCCACAACAAAGAATTGATGCTTCTCTCTCCCTTCCTGTCTGTCTGTCCCAATCTGTCCCTCTCTCTGTCTCTGTCACAAAAACAAAACAAACAAACAAAAAAAGAGTAGCCCTTGGCCTGCCTCCAGAAAGATGACCTCTAAACCCTGGGAATATTCTGCCTGATAAGACAATTTTTGAATGCCTGAAGCCAGAGTCACTCTGAATCAATCTGACCTCAGGGAGTGCTGGTGCTGGAGTCTGAGGAGCTGAAGTCAGTCCTGGCGATGCCTATATGACATATCCCCACCAACACCCTGGTCACCAAGGCCTGAGTGAGCTTCCCTGGTTGGCAGCACTTTACATATATTGTCACACATCATTTCAGGAGAATTAAGCACCTCTCCAAGCAACCCCACTGGGAGAGAGCACCTAGAAGCTGCCAGTGGTTTCCCCTGGACTTTGCCCCACCAGCTTTTTTTACCTTGCTGTTTTTAATCTGTATCCTTTTGCTGTAATAAAACATAACCGTGACTATAACAGCTTTTCTGAGTCCTAGGAGTCCTTCAATCCTCAAGCCTGAGGGTGGTCTTGGGGACCCTCGACACAAAACCTACTGCCAGTTTTCAAGAGAAACAAAGGTATGATTTCAGTCAGGTCCCCATTAGTCTGCACTGGGATTCCTAATCAGGATTTGGAGACCACCCAGCCACTGTGCAAGCTTCTCTAAATGTTCTCCAAGCCTGACATGGCTGCATTCAAATCTCTTCCTCCATACTGCACACTGGTAGTACAGCTAGCTTCCAAAACTAGCTGGTATAAGGGCGGTCTATCATCAAAACAGAATTGAAATTAATTTGTGGCTTCAGAATGTGATTAAGAAATAATTAAAAATAGGATAATATAAATTTTCAGGGAATAGGATCTGGAAATTCCAAGATCTATAAATCCCACCAAAAATCTTCATTATGGCTATAATAAAGGAATTTGCCCCTTATCATTGACTTGACTTAAAAAGTTCTTCTGTCCCTCAGAAGTTGAGTTAACCATCATTTTATTATGATATTTAGCAATATTGGAGTTTTCTGAATGACTTTATTTCATTTGGGTATATGCTTCTTAGAATCAATATAACCCATTTTCTCTTAATTTTTTTCATAAATGTTGAGAATTCATGTATTTCTTTATCTAGACTTAACTAAATGTATTTTTCACACTAACAGCTACCTAAGTCTCATTGAAGATAAATACTGATCATTTTATTCTAATTATGCAATGTTTTTAAAATTATAAGTAGATAGCCTTCAGTGATTTTTTTTAGATTTCTTTTATTGATCGATTTTTAGAGAGAGGAGAGAGAAAGAAGGGGGAGAAGTGGGAAGCATTAACTCATAGTTGTTGCTTCCTGTATGTGCCTTGACCAGCAAGCCTGGGCTTTTGAACCAGTGACCTCAGTGTTCCAGGTTGACACTTTATCCACCATGCCACCACAGGTCAGGCACATTCAGTGATTCTAAATGGTATCAATTTTTATATTTGCTGAGTTCTTATTGTTAGATTTGTTCATTTTTCTAAATTAAATGAAAATTTACAGTATTTCTACCAAGATCTTAAAAGGATTTTTCAGGCCAAACTAAGTTTTAGGACCAGTACAATGTATTTAAAATTGAATATCATAACACCATAGTTTTTCTTTTTTTTAAGTCTGGGTCTAAGTTTCTAAGAGTAAGCATAACAACAGAAAAAGTAAAATCCTCCTTTTTCTCCCCCAAATAGAACACCTAGCATTGTTTAAATATTAATATTAAAAAATAAAGGCAATAGTAATTATTGAATAGTACGGGTGCTTATGACTAAGTTCCCTTCATTAGCTCAGTCTTTCATCCATTTGTATAAAGTCAAGGTTATAGCTATAAAGGAACATATGATTATATGCAAGATTCTGGAAAATGATGAGGGTGTTTTCATTTGTATAGAGAAAGCAAAAAGTCTCACAATTCAGGGACAGGAAGCTATGATTTACATAATGAACATGGCAAGGAGACCTATAAAGAAGCAAGACATAGATGGCGGGAAAATCACATTGGCTTTACTCCAAGACACTGGGCACGTCCCTGGAAAATGCTGGTGTGCCGGAATGTAACAGTATGTACTTTTCCCAGAGCCAGAATAAGTGCAATATTTGGCTTTCCTACTTGCACTTGGAACGTGGGATTCTTTTTCTCAGATCCTATCGGGGTTCCATTTATGTTTAACACCTGCATGCAGCCTAGGGGCTCTAAGAAAGACTTTTTTGTTTTTGGAAAGATTTTATTTATTAATTTTAGAGAGAGGAGAGTGAAAGAAAAAGAGAATGGTGAGCCGGAAGCATCAACTCTTATAGCTTCTCATAGGCACCTTAACCAGGCAAGCCCAGGGCCTCGAATGAGTGACCTCAGCATTCCAGATCAACACTTTATCCACTGAGCCACCACAAGTCAGCTAAGAAAGACTTTTTCTCTAATAGTATGAGGTGCTTAACAATATAGCCATGTTATAATTTAAATGCAGTCATTGTGATAATCTCCATACTCTTTGATAGCTGGCAAGCACGAGAATCACTAACATAATTGTAATAATTCTCTTTAAATTAGTTTTTACACACTCTTCACCATTATGAATGGGTCATATTGTTCAGCAATGTCATATACAATGGTAAAAATGTATCCATAATCAAAGCTGGGGTGGAAATCATATCATTCACCAGACCCTCCAGCCCAGAATATTCCTGCAGCTCCCAGAGGCTGAAATAGTGATATCTCAAAGATGTTTGGGGCATCTACTATCTATAAAACATTATTAGAACTAATGAGGAGAAGACTCTACCAAGAAAACACCCCAAGATACATACTGCCTAACAACAACAAATGTTTAGCAAAGCACTAGTTCTTACCTGACTACAAATATAAATCTTTTCTCAAAGATGCTATCATTGCTACCAAGCTTAGGGACCAGGAGCCAGGCAAGTTGGCTCACTCTAATGTGACTTTAGAGCACTGTCTCTAAAATGTACTGAAATAAAAGAGCACCAGCCTCTGAAGGACGATGCAAATAAGGGAGTTGTGACCTCTGAACAAGAAAAAACTACTCTAAATCTAAACACATTGTTAGAAGATTTATAATTGACTTATGTACTTGTTTTAGTCACCTAAAGGTAAAATACATTTTAAAATTATACAAGTCTTAGAATCTTAGTGCAAAACATGCATTAATTTTTTCCAATTTTTTTCTAATAAATTAAATGAAAAATAACTTCACATTTAAAAAAAAAAGTCAAAGTCAAACCACTATATATCACCAACGTTAGGAACCCACGCTCTAAGTATGAATTTTAGCTCTTCCATTTACTGGCTCTGTGACACTTACTAAATAACATAATCTCTGTAAACACCAGTTTTTTCATCTGTAAATAAGAATGATAATGTTAGTTAACATAAAAGAGAGGTGAAAATGATGTAAAATGCTTTCTCATAGCACGTAGTTCAGAGTAAGTGTTTGATAAAAGGTACTGTGGTGAGATAGAGGCTGTAAACACAGGAGGGCCACACTCTGCCCCTCTCTCTTTGGTAGTCATGTGGAGAACTCTCTGGGGAAAAAAAGTCAGTTAGTATATGCAAATTTACATAAGAGAACTATGAAATCAAAGAGCTTCTCTCTCAGGGTCTCTGCTCTTCAAAGAAGATGGCATCTAACAAGCAAACCGGCAGCAAGTTGTGGGCATACGTGAGGGCGCTATGACAGCAGAGAAGTGTGAGGGTTCCCAAGAGTTGGGGATGTTTAAAGATAGGAAAGGACAGGAGGTAACTATTAGTGTTGACAAAGTCATCAGATAGACATCATCATTGCTTCTTGAGCAGCAGGTTAATCCAAGTGTCCTGGATGGGATGTGTAAAAAAAATTGAAATTGGGGATATCAAAAAGAGCACCATTACAATATTTCCAGGTATCAGAGAGTAAGCTACCGACCTGGTTTTTGTAGCAATAGCTGTGCAAAAATAAAAAAACAATGACTATGTTGCAAAAGAGAAGTCAGATTTGGCCCCTCACTACTCAGAAATAGAAAGGAAAGATATGATTCAAAGACTGAGGTCCCTTGATTCAGAATTCATTGGCTAAAAAAAAGATTAAGTGTTTGATTTCATGAAATAAAACTGCAGTTTGTTTTCCAATCATATACATTTCTGTACTTTTAACCTTAGGAAAGCAAAGTTTAATAATTTAGACTAACGGAGCCCAAGGAGAAAAACACCTTTGAATTAAAGATATATAAATTCAATATTATTTGATTTTTAAGTGAGTCAAGCAAGCACATAAAGAGATAGCTCCTTCAGGCAAACCACTTGCTATTGACACAAATTAGCACTTGACAGGGGATTGGAAAAGAAGAGTGGGACAGCAAAAATAAATGTAACCAGTGCTTTAATCCTCCTCCTTTCTGCTTTGTGCAGTTTTGTGAGTAAACTATTTTCAGAGTTTTAAAATAGTTGCTTTGATGTTGACTCTTTCTAGACACGCTGCATTAGGGCCTGGTTTCTAACTTCTGCATTTGTACAGTTAATGTAATTGAGGTGATGAAATTCTAATTCAAATTTGAACTGGTTTAAAATACCAACGACAAATTAAGAAGATGTTTTTGAGTATTTAGGAATTTCAGAAACATGAACATTTCTACAGCAGCAGTAAGGATTATTTGCAAAATCTTCAACAGAATCTCCCGAGTGTGTTGTTGTTTGAATAACTCGTTCTGCTTCTACAGAAGCCAGGATATTCTCTAGAGCTTTCACATCTGACATCATTCACTTCGCCAGCAAAGTTCTCCCGGATGCATAACAGACCAAGGACTGACTCCAGCACAGCTCTAAATAGGGGCCTGAAAATTTTAACGCACCTCTCTAACTGCCAAATTTTTACAAAGTGGCTTATTTAAAACCCCAGGGTATTACATACATTAGATTCCTTAATAACAGATATTACTTAACAATATAAAAGTAACAAGGAAAAGTAAGCACACTTTGGAAATAAAATTTTGATTTTTCTGACTTCTCAGGGAAAATGTTTTTTTAAATATAATAAAAATAAAAGTCTGATAAAAACATTAAAACTTTCCACCAACCCCTTCAAATATAATTAAATACAGAGGAATGTTAGTAATTTCTGCATTTTAGTATTTAAAGTTTGCCAATGTACAAGAGCAAAGACTAGCTTACTTGTTCTTAATTGTCCCAATAATACAAGCAACTGAGTATACATATGTTTATATGCATGTATATACATACACGTATGTGTTGTTGCTATATTATTTTATTATATATTCTTTGTAATTAGTGCTTATATTATATATTCCCATCTGAAACTCTATACATGTCTTCTAAATATATTGTTTTATGTTTTCAGGATAAAGGATATATGAGCTTGTAGGTCAGAAGATCTGAGTTTAAGTACTAGCTCTATTATTTCCCAGTGTTGTGACTTTCAGCAAGATAGTCTCTCCAAAGCTCACTTTCTTCATCTGTAAAATAAACATAATAGTAATTGTCCCATAAGGTTTCTATGAATACTAAAAAATTACTCTACAAAATCACTTATCATGCCTGGATATGATATATCCTCAATAAAGGCTGAGTTTGCTAGTTGTAAATTTATTGTTACTTTACTCCTTTTATCAAATTATAAGTATCTTTAGTCTGACTAGGCAGTGGCACAGCGGATAAAATGTTGGCCTCGGATGCTGAGGACTCGGGTTCAAAACCCAAAGGTCTCAGGTTGAGCTTGGGTACACCAGCTTGAGCACAGGATTGCTGGCTTGAGTGTGGGATCATAGACATGACCCACGGTTGCTGGCTTGAGCCCAAGGTCTCAAGCTTGAGCAAGAGATTACTGACTCTGCTGCAGCCCCCCTTCCTGCCCCGGGTCAAGGCACACATGAGAAAGTAATCAATCAACAACTAAGGTGCCACAACAAAGAACTGGTGTTTCTCATCTCTCTCTCCCTTCCTGCTTGGCTGTCCCTATCTGTCTCACTAAAAAAAAAAAAAAAAAAAAAAATTATAAGTATCTTTATGGCAATAATTGTACCATACTATTTTTTGTAACCCCCCCCCATCTAACCTTGCACCAATCACTCCCAGCGTTGAGTGACTGCTTTTCAAAGATTCCCTCTCCCTTATCTTCTGCATGACTTACTGACATATTCTACCATTCCCTAGATTTGAATGTCTATGAAACTTATAAGGCAAGTCAGCCTAAAGCACACCTATCACCAAAATTTCCTTTGGAAGTTGAAAACAGAAACACTGAGCCAGAAGCAGAACAGATATTTTGTCCAAATAATAGGAAAGCCTTTCCCAAATCAGAGTCTCCATCCCTCTAAGGTTTTTACATACCTAACCATAGCACTAGAAACATGATGCCACAGTTAGTGCTTTCACTTATCCTACAAAATACAACTGCCCCTCCATTGTCTTGAATGAGCAGTTGTCTATCCATATTCAGTGTTCATCTTCTTTCCATTAGTAATGGGAAGAATTTGCCTTTCTGTGTTGAGAAGATAAGACATGCACATAAGATAATTTACCAGTTCTATTAGAGGGAGGCTCAATATCCTTGATATAATAACTTCAATCTATTTAGAGTCTGTTCACTTTGAAAGATAATTATACTTGTGGTGGTCTCCTGGCCTCTTATCTTGCTATGAGCCTTTTCTTCTGTGTGTAAAACCCTTTCATTCCCTTTCAGAGTTGCTCTGAGTAATTTTTCAAAACCAGTTTCACAGGTAACTTCCATAGGAGAATATTTTTGACATTCTGAGAAGAAATCAGATTCCATTCATTGAATCATTAATTCAACAAATAGTATTTAAGCACCTACTATGTGCCAAGTACTATTCTACATATAGAAATACAGCAGTGATCACATTAACTAAATCATTCCTGGAGTGTGCCTCCTAAGGAAGGGAGAAAAGAATAGATAAAACGCATAATATGCTTCAGGGAATGGTAAAACACATAATTAAAGTAAAACTTGGGAGCATGAAATAAATAAAAAAATAAATAAGGCAAAAAATAAAGCACGCTAGGAGGGCTAGGACATCCCGATAAGTAAGATAATTACTGTTAAACAGGATGGCTAAAGAAAGCATTATTGATACAATGACATTTAAGCAGCAATCTCAAGAATGGACTCTCCTGCCTATTGATATTGCTTCTGCAGGAGAGCACTTACACACAAAATATTAAAGGTGTAGCCACATTAGTAGATCCAAGTGACAAATTTATGTAAAGAATCAATTCTTGATTTATCCATTGGAATCACTTCTAGAAATTAGAAGTGGTGTGATTATCATCAGAAAACATATCAAAGTTTTAAATTTGAAAAACAAAGTCAGATATTTTGATGCAAAGTAGGTCTGCCTTGGCTGACTTATTTGACAATGAAAATTAAACTTTCCAATGAAGATATAAGGTGAACATTTTCCAAAAACTGAAAGACTTAAGCTTACAGTTAAAAGTTGTGATGAAAATATATACAAAATAATTTATAAGAAAGAAGTGCTCCTTCAAAAAATATGTATTAGCTTAGATGTATTGAAATAAATGATATATATTTCACCAACCCTTTGATTATATTGAGTTAAATAGGGTGACTTTATATGAAAAATTAATAGGAACAACTGTCACTCGAAAAGCCTTGAAAAACCTTCATGTGGTTAAAGCAAATGACTATTGACTGGGGAATAAATTCTGTTGCCAACTCAAATGACTTCTAATTCTTTGCTTACAATGAAATTGAAAGAGGCCATGATAAAGTTAGCGACTGAAATATAATTTTAATATACATCACTATAGGACTTTTGACATAAATGATAAAGAACTAAAAATAGTGACATTCTAATAAAAAGAACTTTATTTCCATCTATTTATCTATGTGAAAATATTTATCAATATTTTCAATTACAAAAAGAAAAAATAGGAATAAAATGAATATAAAACTTGTCTCATTCTAGTAATAAATAATATACAACCATGAATACATGATGCCTTTCAAAACAAAAAAAGAACATTTAAATTTTAATAACTAATTTTTCAAAATTTATAAAATTACATATTGGTTTGATCGATTATCCACTAATAGTAATTCTAATGGTAATTCAATCCTGAAGAAAATTTTAACATTTATAGCTTTGATGTCAGAGGAAATAGATATTTTAATTTCACTTAATATAAATATTTTTGCTGTTATAAATTAAGAAAAGGTATATAATAAAACATTTTTATGCATATGAATGTATTTTGAGGTTAGATTATCATTAAGGGAAATCTTTTAGAAAGAATGGGAAGGCAGTATGAGTTCAAGGAGAAAAATCTCCAACACTGAAGGCATTTTGTTCATTTATTTAAATGGATGGTGTTGGTGTGCTATCACTACAGTATATGGATCTACTGAATACTTTTAAAAGAGTGATGTTCTAATTTCAGTTTACAATGTTAACTGGAAAGCATACCCTTTGCAACTCTTTAAAATTAGACTGAAAAATTTTAGACAGCAGTTTAATATCATATGAAGGTGTATATATGGACCACACAACCAAAAAAATTATGATCACTTTACAATTTTATGCATCTTCTTCCCTTTAAATAAACCAAAGGGCTGTCGCTCAAAGAATAAATCTAACCAGATCCTTCATTTAGGCAAAGATTTCTATAGATTGTTATAGTAAAAGCTAAAGAATATTTCCATTTGGGACCACAAGTTGGATATAATAACTGCAAAAGAGCTTAAAACTCAATTTGAAGTAAGAGGAAAATAGAAATACTTCCCTGCAGAGTGCTAACTGGAAGTAGTTTAATGACTGAAAATTTGCATAGACCACATGATTTATGATTTGCCTCCAGATGCCAAATGCACCAGACTTCACAAGCACAGTCTTTTTGGCTGATGTGATCCCCTCAACATACTGTCTAGATATCCCCACATGGTAAACTGATTGACCAGCTGAGTAATAACAATGGTTAATGTACCTAAATTATCCGAAATGGCTGGTTAAATTGGTGCCACATCTACTACATGGAGAGTACTTGTGAAATATGCAGGTGTGCATGGGCTGGCCCGGACCACACAGACAAAGGGCAGGACCAGGCTTTTTTCCTCATTTAAATGACTTGAGCTTCCTTTCTTTGACAACTAAGGCAGATGTTGTTTAAAAGGCTCTTTCATGCATTTAATTTCTTTTTTTACTTTTAGCTGTTAATGTGCTACCATATAAAGTGCACAAATCTTTTTTTAATTTATTTTTAATTGAATTTTTGAGGGTGTAGGTGTTCAGGTGTGAAACTCAATAAAATATCATCTGCACACTACATCATGTGCCCATTGCCCCGAGCAGTCTCTCTCGTCACCATTTCCCCCTTTTTGCCTAATCTTAAATGTACAGCTTTATTAATTTTTGAAAAGCATATGCCCATGTAACCTCAATCCAGATCAAAATATAGACTATGACTAACACCACAGAAGCCTCTCATGGCACCTTTCCAGTCCTTAGCACTCCCACACCCACCAAAGGTCAGTTTTAAACTTCAAAAAGCAGAATCATTCAATATATTCATATATACTCCTTTATGTTTGGAGATTAAAAAAATAACAGGATAGGGAAAAGACTATATTTTCAATATATATCTGGCAATGGTCTTGTACCAGGATATATAAATACAAATCAATGAAAAAGATAGTAATCCAATTTTTAAATAGGCAAAAGACTTGAATAGGCATGTTACTACAGAGAATAATCAAATCATGTCTCATAAGTTTTGAGAATTTTCTTTTTAAGTCCTGAATTTTTTGATATCTTAGGTTCAAGAGCTTAATGTTCTTTTATCAGGGGTCTCAAACTCAACTCAGCATGTGAGCCGCAGAGCAAGATCACAGCCGTTCAGCGGGCCGCACTAGGTCTACAAAAGGCAACTGTTATGCAACACTTTTCAGTGTCACAAAACGACCAGAAACTGGAGTTCGTGGATTAGTCTGCGGGCCGCAAAAAATTGTTCGGCAGGCGCGAGTTTGAGACCTCTGAAAATTAACTGATCTTTTCTTTGACAATTCATAAAGCATTTGTTAAATATCTTTCTGTTCAAGGTATTATATTATACAATGGGGAAATAAGATAAATAAAGCTCCTGGCCTCAAAGAATAGTCCAGGAGTTTAAAGAAGTCATGTAGAAAAGTGGCCATACTTCAATATAAGTAGTAATATTGGTCAAAATAGAAATAAAATAATTGATCCTATTTGACACAGGAATAAAGGTGGGGAGAAGTGAGGAAAGAAAAAAAAAGGTGACATTTTGTTGATTTCACATCTTATGTAATTTGTGTTATACACTTGAAACAAAACTTAGACAAATATCGCAAGGGAATGTCCTTATTAGTGATTTTCTTTCCCATGCCTCTCTACTCATGGAAGTCAGACTTTGGCTATAAAAAGCTTTATAGTAGTAATTTGCTAGATTAGAACAGAGAACCAACCATTCTTATTTCTAATTCTACTCTAACCGTGGTATTCCAGAACCACATTATAACAATTATTGAATTTTCTGACCCTGATTCCTAATATCTCACTAACTGCACTGCTGACACTTACCTGAAAACCTTCTTAATCTAGCATGTTTAATGCCTAGCGCCCATCATCATCTGTTATTTCCCTCTGCTTTCTGTTTGCCACATCTGTAACTCTGTATAGTCCTTAGTTAATAGTACCTTCATTTATATGAGTCTGTTTGCTTGTTTGTTGATTTTTGAAATATTTCCTGATTTTATAATCCATATAAATTTCCCAAAAATAAGAAAAAAACTCTGGTCTTGCTCTTGGGTTTTGACTCTCAATTTTCATTCAACTCTGAACTAATTCCACCCAATGCTTTCCCAGTCTGGTCTATCCCTACAGCTATGGAAGTATCAGCTACAAGAGAGGAGGGAATGAAATGCTTAGTTCATAATAAAAGTATGCAATGAACACAACCTACTCTTTTCAAATTAAGATATCAATTTTTAAATCTTAGGATTTATCATCCATATATATTTTATAAATTTCCTTTATACTTTGTAATACACAGACTAATAACCTGAAAAATTCTCTCAAAATCTGGCTTATCTGCATCAGAATATCTTAAAGATATTTATCTTAAGTTATATTCTTAGACTCCACTGCAACCTGCAGAATCACAACCTCTGGACCTAATGCTCACATGTCAGAATCTTTCCAAGGAAGTTCCAAAGGTGTTTCCTATACATTCTAAAGTCATAGGACCGAAACGGCACAATTGCATGAACAGACTCACCACCAAACAATTTAAATATTTATTTTTGCCTACTCTTTGAAAGGTACTATGTCACAAATTTAAAGGGACTGTCATAAACAGTCAGGGAATCCTCTAATGCAGGGGTCCCCAAACTATGGCCCACGGGCCGCATGCGGCCCCCTGAGGCCATTTATCCAGCCCCCGCCACACTTCCGGAAGGGTACCTCTTTCATTGGTGGTCAGTGAGAGGAGCATAGTTCCCATTGAAATACTGGTCAGTTTGTTGATTTAAATTTACTTGTTCTTTATTTTAAATATTGTATTTGTTCCTGTTTTGTTTTGTTTTTTACTTTAAAATAAGATATGTGCAGTGTGCATAGGGATTTGTTCATAGTTTTTTTTTTATAGTCCGGCCCTCCAATGGTCTGAGGGACAGTGAACTGGCCCCCTGGGTAAAAAGTTTGGGGACCCCTGCTCTAATGTCACATAAATAATTCCAGGATAGCTTCATTGAGGGATAAAAGGACATATGTGGAGAGAGCCCAGCTGTCCTTTCAAAAGCACCAGATATGTGACCAAGGCCATCCCAGATCATTCAGTCTAAGTCCAAGTTAGTCCACATGAGAATTTCTCCACCAAAGCACAGAACTGTGGGAAATTTTATAAAATGTAATGTGCAGAGCTACTAAGATCAGAGGTGTTTTGTTACACAGCAAAAAACTAACTGATAGACCCAATAAAATTCCCTTTGAAGAAACTTTATAGTAAGAGTCAATACATTTACCTGACCAGGCAGTGGCACAGTGGATAAAGCATCAGACTGGGATGCAGAGGACCCAGGTTCAAAACCCTGAGGTCACTGGCTTGAGCGTGGGCTCATCCTACTTGAGCACAGGGTCACTGGCTTGAGCATGGGATCATAGACATGATCCTATGGTTGCTGCCTTGAGCCCAAAGGTCACTGCCTTGAAGCCCAAGATCACTGGCTTGAGCAAGGGGTCACTCACACTGCTAAAGCCCTCCAGTCAAGTCATATATGAGAAAGCAATCAATGAACAACTAAGGAGACTAAGGAGCTGCAACAAAGAATTGATGCTTCTCATCTCTCTTTCCTTTCCTGTCTGTCTGTCCCTATCTGTCCCTCTCTCTGTCTCTCTCTCTGTTTCTGTCACACACACACCACACACACACACACACACACACACACACACACACACACACAAAGAGTCCCTACATCCTGCCACCTACCCTCTCAGTACAGAACAATTGTACTCTATAGGCAGTCCCCAGGTTGTGATCGAGATTGGTCTGTAGGTTTGTTCTTAAGTTGAATTTGTATGTAAGTTGGAACAGGTACATTTATCTATTAATTCAACTTACACAGATGTTTATCTTAATGTAGTATTTATTTTTACCTTTCTATTCACATAAATACTTAAACATTTTAAAATACAACCTTACACAATCCTGGATTGTGCAAAAGATGATGGACTTGTTGGAGAGGATGTGACTGGTGTTAGAGAGGCAGGGTTTGATTCAGCTGCTGAAGTCAGTTTCTTGAATTAGGCATCATGGGAGGTTTATACCAAGCTTTTTTTCTTTTTCTCATTATAAATGGCTTTGTAGCATTTCGGACCTTCAGTAAGTATATGGTAAACTTCAGTGAACCGTTCTCTGTCAGTATCTTGCTCCTCTAACTTTGCCATTCTTGCTTCATTGAGATGAAAAGCATTAGCTAATTCTTTTTTAGAAAACTTCTTTGGTTCTTGAGTTTCTAGGTCACTGCTTTTTTTTTTCCTAAATGCTATTATCTGCTGCTCTAGTTCCATAAGGTTTTCATTGTTTAGTTCATTGACATGGGAGTTGAGAAACTCTATGATATAATTTTCACTGATGTCCAACTGTAGTTGATTACCAATAGCCCTTATGGTGATTTGTTTATAAGTCGTACGTAAATTGGATGTTTGTAACTCAAGAACTGACTGTATATTTTACCTGGTGTATTTGGTGTGAATTTGTTCTTCCTACTTTCCTCATTTTCTTTCACTCATCCATAAAAAGTTTTGTTGTTTACTTTCTCCTGACAGTGTCTTAACCACCTTTTTATTTATTACATTTTAATTTTACTATCCCTTCATTTACTATCAACTACTTATAAAGTTTTATAATGAAGCAAGGCACTAAATTGGAACCTGCTTGAATCTTCAACAACAGAGGAATCACTGAATAAATTATGGATTTTTACGAGATAATATTCAGCCATTAAAAACCTTGGTATGTAAAGAATATTTAGTGACAAGTAAAATGTTTATAATGCAATAAAAAGGGAAAAGATCAAAATTAAAAACTATGCATTTAGCTATTCTTATACCCACAAACAAGAGTGAAGAACATGCACTGGATTTTAACAGTGGTAATGTTAATGATATTATAATTTTTACTATCTCCTATAATGTCTTTCTTTATCAGTTTTACACAGTGATTATTTATCACTTCACAATCAGAAAAACATCACATTAAAATAGATACATAAATTGCAATCTTGCTTTCTTTCATAGTCCTCTAAATTAATCTTTAAAACACCTTTTGTAAATTATATTAATCAAAATGAAAATAATAGGAAATGTGCCTTTTGCCACTAGAGTTTACATTGAGGTCTAGGGAGCTTTTGTCAAAACAATATCTAATGTAGATAGTATATCAGTTGAAAATTTAAAAACCAAATAAAGTATAAAAGAAGTTTACATGTTGCCACAGCCTCAATCACTCAGGCATTTACTGTTTTTATGTATAAATGATCATCAGTCATATTGTTTTTCTTTCTAAACAATGCAATTGTTTTATTTGATATGAAATAAAAATTAAATTCATTAGAATTGAAATAACTAACCTAAGTATCCATGGAAAAGAGTACTTTTAATATATCTGGTTAAAGACATAAATATTGTACTCTAAGTAATAAATTTGTTTTTTATAGGGGCATAAATCAATAATTATGAAACTACTTATGTGTAGTCTAGGAAATAATTAAATATAAATTAATTAGTAGCAAATAAATATATTGTGAGTATCTCATTGTTAGGAAAAGGACTCATAAATAAAGGATGAGAGAAGGCTAGAATAGATACGGGGGGTTTGGATTAGAATAGAATGTACCAATATAAACTTTGTTTTTGTTGTTATTTTAATACTAATAAACATAGATTTATCTATATTTATATCAACATATCTTTCCCAGTCTATCCACTAAGAGCGTCTATGAGAAAGATCACACAGTAGTGATAAAAACACCTAATACCCAATTTTGGTCTTTAAATACCAATTGCCAGAAAATAGTAACCAGACCTGGGCTAGGAAAAATACAATACAAGCCTGGAACAAGAAGTGAGAGCATTTTCTGATATGATGCACTGAGAACACAATATCACTTCTCCACTGTATTTAGCAAAACACATAAACTTGAACATGAGAGAACCTCAGACAAATTCAGATTGAAATAAATTTAATCTACAAATACTGGCTAGTACTCTTTCAAAATGTCAAGATCACGAATGAAAAATTAAGACTGAGGAAATGTCCCAATTAGAGAGACTAAGGAGACATAAAAACTAAATGCAATTTAAGGATTCAGGATTGGATCTTTGACCAGATAAAGAACGTTAGTAGGAAAATTAAAGAAATTTGAATAAGGACTATAGATCATTTAGCAGTAATAGGTCAATATTAATTCCTGGGCTTGGGTCTTTGTACAATGGTTATAGAAGATGTTAATACAGTATATGGTGAAGATGGATGAAGAAATTCTTTTTTATTGAATTTATTGGGGGACATTGGCTAATAAAACCATAAAGATTTCAAGTATACAATTTTATCACAAATCATCTGCATACTGCATGTTGCACTCATCGTCAAAAGTCAAGACTCCTTCTATCACCATCTACCCCCCTTTGCTTCTTCCACCTCTCCCACCCCCTTTCCTCTGGCAATCACCATACTGTTGTCTGTGTTTTGTATTTTTTATATCTTGGCTTAATCCCTTCACCTTTTTGACCCAGCCCTTAACCTCCTTCTCCCCTCTGACAGCTGGCAGTTTGTTCTCTATGAATCAGTTTCTACTTTGTTAAATATGTTCATCTGATTCCACATATAAATGAAATCATGGTATTTGCCTTTGTCTGACTGGCTTACTTCACTTAGCATAATATTCTCTAGTTTCCCTCATGCTGTCATAAAAGTTATAATTTCCTTTTTATGGCCAAGTAGTATTCCAGTGTGTAAATGTACCATAGCTGTATTTATTATCCACTTACCTACTGATGAGCACTTGGGCCTCTTCCAAATCTTGGCTATAGAAAATAGAGGTGCATATATTCTTTTTAATTAGTGTTTTGAGTTTCTTTGAACATATTCCCAGAAGTGGGAATTGCTGGGCCATAGAGAAGTTCTGTTTTTAGTTTTCTGAGGAAAATCCATGCTGTTTTCCACAGTGGCTGCACCACTATGCTTCCCACCAACAGTGCAGGAGGGTTCCCTTTTCTCCACATCCCCGCCAGCACTTGTTGTTTGTTGATTTATTGATGATCGCCATTCTGACAGGTTTATAAAATACATTTTGTAACATTTATGCTTCTATTAGAAACAAGAAAAATTGAAAATTAAATGTTATGCAATAAAATCTCTGCCTTCCTTCTTCCAATAAGTATCCCCACCTTTTAAACTTGAATCATGTTATTCTCTCATCAAACCTATAAGAGAAAGAAGTATTTTATTTTTCTAATGTTATATATATTGTACAGCATTGTATAAACTTCCAACATTATTAAAATAGTATAATAATGTGATTCAGGACACTGTGGTTAAGTAATTGCTACTGTCTTGATAGCTACTCAGAATAATGTATTTAAAGCACTTTTCTGAATTTTATAATTAATTACAGTTGTCTTGCTTGCATGCTACTTTTATTATTAATTCTGTTGGGTTTTATCCCTAAGGTAATACTGACATATCTCTGGAATGTACTGTATGTCTTTTTGTTTTGTTTTGTTTTGTTTTAAGTCTTACCTAGAGTGTGATCATTGTAACTTGTAAGAGATTTTTTTTTCCTTTTCCTTTCCAAAAATAGTTTTGTGTTAAAATACACATAAAATAAAATTGGCCATATTAACCACTGTAAGTGTACAGTGTATAACATATACACTGTAAGTGTATGTGTTAAGTAAGTGTACATACTTAACATATAGTGTTAAGTATATTTACATTATTAAAAAAAGTTTTGGGATTGGTTCCTTTTTACTTTTATTCACGCATCCAAAAAAAGATTCAATGCAAAGATGATTTGCTTAGTTCTGAAGGACTATTAAGGAGAGTGTTTTTCTGGTTTCATGTGATGTTATTTCAGATGTTATTTGAAATTATTCATAGAAGATAACAAAGAAAAGTATTAGAGCTAATTTTAAACTCAAAGGAGTAGAAAAAAATGTATCAAGCTAAAATACAATTATCTGCTTCCCATATAGAACTTGGCTATGTCCTGACAAGGCAGTGGTGCAGTGGATAGAGCATCAGGCTGGGGTGCAGAGGACCCTGGTTCAAAATCCTGAGGTCACACTGGCTTGAGTGCTGGCTCATCCCGCTTAAGTACAGGGTCTCTGGCTTGAGTCCAAAGGTCACTGGCTTGAAGCCCAAGGTCACTGGCATGAGCAAGGAGTCACGTGGTCTGCTGTAGCCCCTTGGTCAAGGCACATATGAGAAGCAATCAATGAACAACTAAGGTGCTGCAACAAATAATTGATGGTTCTCATCTCTCTCCCTTTCTGTCTGTCTGTCCCTACCTGTTCCTCTCTCTCTATCTCTCTCTCTGTCTCTGTCACAAAAAAACAAACAAACAAACAAAAAACTTGGCTATGTAATGAACTCAACTGTCCTGAACACAGCTTTTCTAGAAAAAGAAGGTTAAGATAATTAGAAAATTAAATTTAGTGGGGTGACACTGATCAGTAAGAGTACATAGGTTTCAGGTAATCATTTCTATAGAATTTAAACTGTTGACAGGCCTGACCTGTGGTGGCATAGTGGGATAAAGTGTTGACCTGGAACTCTGAGGTCGCCTGTTCGATACCCTGGGCTTGCCTGGTCAAGGCATATATGGGAGTTGATGCTTCCTGCTCCTCCCCTTTCTCTCTCTCTCTCTCTCTCTCTCTCTCTCTCTCTCTCTCCTCTCTGAAAATTGAATAAATAAAATCTTTTTTAAAAAAATAAATAAATAAACTGTTGACTGTGTTGTGTACCCATCACCCAAAGTCAAATCATTTCCTATCATTATATATTTTCTGTCTTTACTCCCTTTCCTCCCCCTCCCTCCCACCAAAACCTCACCCCCAGTAACCACTTCCCACAACTTCCATGACTTAAATTCTTTTATTTTTGACAGAGACAGAGAGAGGGACATATAAAAACAGACAGGAAGGGAGAGAGATGAGAACCATCAATTCTTTGTTTTGGCACCCTAGTTGTTAATTGATTGCTTTCTTATATGTGCCTTGACCTGGGGGCTACAGCAGACTGAGTGACCCCTTGCTCAAGCCAGTGACCTTGGGCTTCAAGCCAGCAACATTTGGACTCAATCCGGCAACTATGGGTCATGTCTATGATCCCATGCTCAAGCCAGCAATCCTATGCTCAAGCTGGTGAGACTGTACTCAAGCTGAATGAGCCTGCACTCAAGCCAGTGACTTCAGGGCTTCAAACTTGGGTCCTCCACATCCCAGTCTGATGCTCTATCTACTGCACCACTGCCTGGTCAGGTTCATGACTCAAATTTTATATATTTTCGTCACAAAAGAATCTCATGCCTTTTTTCAAGAATTTATTGTCCCTGATTGGTTGGCTCTGTTGTAGAGCATCGGCTCGGCATGTGGAAGTCCTTGGTTCGATTCCCAGTCAAGGCCCACAAGAGAAGAGACCACCTGCTTCTCTATCCCTCCCCCTCTCCTTCTTCTCTTTATGTCTCTCTTCTTCTCCCATAGCCATAGCTTGGTTGAAGCAAGTTGGCTCCAGGTGCTGAGTATGGACTCCCTCAGGCCCTAAAATGGCTCAGTTGCTGAGCATCGAAGCAACTGCCCCAGATAAGCAGAGCATTGCTCAGTAAGGGGCTTGCCAGGTGGATCCCAGTTGGGCTCATGCAGGAGTCTGTCTCCTTGCTTCCTTGCTTCTCACTTAAAGGAAAAAAAAAAGAACATTTTTACTTTGAGAGTAGTATAACACATTTTGCTACCTGGTATTTAAAAATCACCACAGACTAAATTAAAAATAGCAAATATGAAATAAAAAGAAAAATGCTTGGAGGCAATATTGGCAATATACTCAAAATAAGAAGTTAGTTATGGAAAGATGCAAGACAACAATGGTAATCAGACACAGTAATGGTATAAATAAATAGTAAAAATGAATATATTGTTAAGAAATAAAAATGTCTTTCATATCTTGAAATTCTTTGAGATTATGATGACTTTAAAAACATTACAATAACTGAGGCTTATAATGATATGTTCAGGATTTCATTTTTAAATACAGGAGTGAAAACAAATTCATACTGAGTCATGTCTGTGCCCTGGTATTCAGAGATTTAGTTGATAGGCTATGTCCAGCATTTGAGAATGCAAAAAATAAAGTTTATTATTGCTGTTCTTCATTTTATTTTATGGCTGCTCTTTAAAATTTGGGTGTTTCACATCAATGTAGGGGGTTCAGGGGCCATTCTTATGCAAAAAATTTTACCTGATTGATATTTTTTCCAAAATATAATGTCACAAAACTAGTTATTTTAGTTCTCCAATTAACAAATAACAGGCCCTGGCCGGTTGGCTCAGCAGTAGAGCGTCGGCCTGGCGTGCGGGGGACCCGGGTTCGATTCCCGGCCAGGGCACATAGGAGAGGCGCCCAATTGCTTCTCCACCCCTGCCCCCTCCTTCCTCTCTGTCTCTCTCTTCCCCTCCCGCAGCCAAGGTTCCATTGGAGCGGAGATGGCCTGGGCGCTGGGGATGGCTCCTTGGCCTCTGCCCCAGGTGCTAGAGTGGCTCTGGTCGCGGCGGGGCAACGCCCCAGTGGGGCAGAGCATCGCCCCCTGGTGGGCAGAGTGTCGCCCCTGGTGGGCGTGCCGGGTGGATCCCGGTCGGGCGCATGCGGGAATCTGTCTGACTGTCTCTCCCCGTTTCCAGCTTCAGAAAAATACAAAAAAAAATAAATAAATAACAAAACAGTGATGGCAATGAGAATTATATTATTTCAAAAACCTTTTTTTCAATTAAAATTTTACTAAACATTGAAACAAAATGACAAAGGTAAATATTAATGAGAAATCCAGAGAGATAAACTAGAAATGCTTCAAGACATTCATTGGAAAGTGACCACAGGTAATCACAGATATTATGTCTCAGGTAGATAGATGTAAAGGACAAAGGCTGAAAAATGGAAATCTTAATAAAAATCAGGACTACAGCTCTGCGAGGCCAATACTGGTTTTTTCCTCACTGTATTGCCAATATCTGCCAGAAGACAAGCAGAGCAAAAACAGAGGCAAAATTGGGACCTGAAGGGAGGCTTTCTACACACTATTAGTCTTCTCTTTTTCTCAGTGTTCCAGTGAGCTATGGAAATATGACACTAGGAACAGGAAAAAACAGTTCTTGCTGGACCTGAAGTAATTTATTGTAATAAATCCCATGAATCTAAAAAAGCATTACATGTTGTTGTATTACTGTTTTTGTTGTTTCAATCAGCTCACCAAACTTCCCCTGAGTTTTTATGACAATAGCTATATTAAACATTTCAACAAGTGCACCCATACCATACTAATTGTTATGTAACACACCATTATCTTTGGGCTAGCCAGCCTCCTCAAACTTTATGTGTGCTCTGAATATATCCAAAACAAGAAATTTTGGAACCTGGATCCTCTATATTCTTGGAATGTTGCAAAGTTAAATGTAAATAACTGGCATTTTTCATTTTTACTCTTACCAGTTATTCCACTAGACAATGGAAATACTGTAGAGTGATGAGGGGAAAAAAAATAATCTTCTCTCATAGATCATAAGCTCAGGAAGGAATACAGGCCAAAAAATGCAACAAAATTAACAAAATAAGGAAAATTGTAAATAGCATTTGAAGAAAACAGGGGCTGAAATAAAAATAGCAGAAGGGACTGGGAGGTGAAGTGGTGTCTGATTTAATAAGGAAAGAAGTAACATTTAAACTAAAATTTGAAGAATGAAACAGTGATTGGCACTTAAAGAGATTATGAATGATGGTTCTCCCATCAGAAAGGGGCTTGCCATGGTAAGGGGTTGAAACAAGACCAGAATGCTGAGACCTGGTAAAGAGTCCAGGAGAAAGAGAGACCTCTAAGGCATTGGGAAGCCATTGAAGGGGGTTACAGAGAGGACAGACATGACTTAGTTACATATTTGCTTTCTTTGTTCCTTAACTGAAATAAATACTGGTAATTTAGATTGGATTTGCCCTGGAATTTTCCATACGTAGTTGAAATAAAGATTTAATTAAACTTTATTCTTTGAACCTGTTAATGCTAAAATAAAAGTCAGTTGTTTTTTTTTTCGTTTTTTTTTTTTTTTTTTTTTTCCTGAAGCTGGAAACAGGGAGAGACAGTCAGACAGACTCCCGCATGCGCCCTACCGGGATCCACCCGACACGCCCACCAGGGGCGACGCTCTGCCCACCAGGGGGTGATGTTCTGCCCCTCCGAGGCCTCGCTCTGCCTCGACCAGAGCCACTCTAGCGCCTGGGGCAGAGGCCAAGGAGCCATCCCCAGCGCCCGGGCCATCTTTGCTCCAATGGAGCCTTGGCTGCGGGAGAGGAAGAGAGAGAGAGGAAGGAGGGGGTGGGGGTGGAGAAGCAAATGGGTGCTTCTCCTATGTGCCCTGGCCGGGAATCAAACCCAGGTCCCCCGCACGCCAGGCCGACGCTCTACCGCTGAGCCAACCGGCCAGGGCCAAAAGTCAGTTTTAATGGCTGGTTTCCAAAGATCACTCCTTGCTAAACTTCCTTGCTGAACTCTTCAACCACTTATGTCCCTAAAAGTTTTAGCATTGAGCCCTGTTCTTCCTCTGTGCGCTCAGGACAGCAGAGTGCTCCAGCTCCAAGTGCAATGTGACAGAGTGCATTAGCCGTCCACCTCAAGGGTCTCTGTCTGTCATGCTGGCAGGTTTTGTTCTTCCTTTCACCACTCACTGCTGTCCTATCACCATCAGACAAAGCATCATCTCAAGTTCTGCCAAGAATCAAAAATAACATTAATTGCATTCTATATGTGTATCTATATTTAATGATAATGGATAATATCTCTCACGACATTTTTTCAAAACTTGTCTCTCCATTTCCCCTTCATCTGAAAAAGTGCCTTCCTTAAGTGTCTGTCTACAGAACTTGTTTTAAGAATGTAAATGCTCATTTGCCCTATAACTTGTATATTATCAGGAGTGCACAGAATGCTTTGAAAGTTCCTGATTAGCCCTGGCCGGTTGGCTCAGCGGTAGAGCGTCGGCCTAGCGTGCGGAGGACCCGGGTTCGATTCCCGGCCAGGGCACACAGGAGAAGCGCCCATTTGCTTCTCCACCCCTCCACTGCGCTTTCTTCTCTGTCTCTCTCTTCCCCTCCCGCAGCCAAGGCTCCATTGGAGCAAAGATGGCCCGGGCGCTGGGGATGGCTCTGTGGCCTCTGCCTCAGGCGCTAGAGTGGCTCTGGTCGCAACATGGCGACGCCCAGGATGGGCAGAGCATCGCCCCCTGGTGGGCAGAGCGTCGCCCCTGGTGGGCGTGCTGGGTGGATCCCAGTCGGGCGCATGCGGGAGTCTGTCTGACTGTCTCTCCCTGTTTCCAGCTTCAGAAAAAAATGAAAAACAAAACAAAAAGAAAAAAAGAAAAAAAAGAAAGTTCCTGATTATTACCACCTAGAAGGAGAGTGGTCTTCACAATTGTTCAGGAAAAAGTTTTTCATAAAACCCCCAACTGGGGATGCATACAGCTAGTGTGATTCTGGAAATGGGCTCACAGGTATCCTGACACTTCCTCAAGGGAAGAAGATTATTTTCCCAGGGCACAGGACATTTCAGATAAGAGGCAGAGGGGGACACCCTCTACTATAACACTCATGAGGCTGCATCACTATATCCTGTAGTGCCTAATAATCCTCAGCCTAGGTAATCATGATTTCTCAAGACTTCATAGTTCTATGCTCTTTACAAAGTTACACGGAAAGATACCAGATCAAAATATAGGACAGCTCCTTACAACATTCCCCTGCAGACTCTTATGATCCTGCATACCCTGGTAAGACAAAATATCTGTCAGAACATGCTGAGGGCATAGAATGAGACAATCTATGCAAAACTACCCTGGCAGATTCAAAGAGGTGTGCAAACTTAAGGTACTAAGACTATGGCTTACTTTTCTCTGCTTTCCAAATGGCTAACATAATTCTTGGTATGCAGGAAAGACAGTGAAAGAAGGATTGGGAAGGAGAGAGAGAGAAAGGGAGGGAGGGGAGGTCAGAGGGAGGGAGAGAGAGGGAGGGAGGGAGAGAGGGAAAGGGAGAGTAAATCTAGCAAATGCATTGAGCATTAACAGATTTAGTTATCCTTTACTCCAAATTCCTATTTTATTATTATCATTACATAAGTATTTAGTATTTTTCTGTCTCACCTCACCTTTTCTATAATTCTCTCATGTAACCTCAACTTTCCCCAGTACACACATACATACGCCCAAGACATTCCCAGCTGTCATATGGTGCCCCACCCAGGCCTTGGCACATAAGCTCTGTTATGTCCCACCTTTTCCTTCCCACTTTCTCATCAGCTGAAGTATTAAGTGAAAGAGCAGAAATTCAAGCACAGGGCTATCTGTCTCCAAAGCTCTTTTTACTAATCTCTGCTCCTTCCCGAGGAATTTCTGACTTGATATTGATGGGGGGACCTTCCACGTATCTCTTATCATGTGGTACTCCCTCTTCCTCTATAGCAAATGAAGTGCTGTACTTCTTAGAAGTTACCTTTATGTACTAGGAAGCAAATGGGTCAAACTTTTATAAACTTGAAGTTTGAGTGTCTAATTAAAAATAAAGGAATCTGAAGGCTCAGCTGAGGACTAAAGTCCTTTCCTGAAATCATGCTCTGTTGTTCATTCTTGCACTCTTAAACCAGTGACTGTGTGTCAAACCTGAGGAGTCTTTTAGAGATACAGCCAATTGTCTCCCCATCACTCGCTGACTCAAGAGCAGCCTTGATGAGTCACACATTGCTTCTATCACAGCAGATCAGCCAGGAGTCAAAAGCCATCAAGCATAAGAAGAGCTGTGCTATCAGTGATCAGGAACAGCTTTTCTTTGTTTCTTTTGAGGACCAGAGAAGTCTCTGTTGGAGCACAATGAATTTAGAATGAATGTATTAGTACATAGAACATAATAGCTGTAAGAAAGTGATATTGCCCAGTGGTAATGTAAAGCAGAGCACTTCCATTTTTATTTATTTATTTATTATTTATTTATTTAGGAACAAGAAAACTTATCACTTCCTTAAAGTTTTATCAGGTTAGGTTGGGACTGCCAAAAAATGCAATAGACTGAAAGCAAGATAAAGATCATTTCTACCAACCCCCCTCCCCAAACCCCTCCCAAACTTTTGCTTACAATTTAAGGCATAGTAACAAGCTATTGCACGTGTAGAACCTACTACTAGTATAACTAGATATGTTGGTTAGAAACTATTCCTGACCAGGCGGCGGTGCAGTGGACAGAGCGTCGGACTGGGATGTGGAAGGACTCAGGTTCGAGACCCCGAGGTCACCAGCTTGAGCATGGGCTCATCTGGTTTGAGCAAAAGCTCACCAGCTTGGACTCAAGGTCGCTGGCTCAAGCAAGGGGTTACTCGGTCTGCTGAAGGCCCACAGTCAAGGCACATATGAGAAAGCAATCAATGAGCAACTAAGGTGTCGCAACGAAAAACTGATGATTGATGCTTCTCATCTCTCTCCCTTCCTGTCGGTCTATCCCTCTCTCTGACTCTCTCTCTCTCTGTCCCTGTAAAAAAAAGAAAAAAGAAAAAAAGAAAAGAAAAAAAAAAGAAACTATGCAAAGTTCATTACTCAAGAGAATTCTGTTTGTTTGTTTGTTTCTGAAGTGAGAAGCGGGGAGGCAGAGAGACAGACTCCTGCATGCACCCAACTGGGATCCATTAGGCATGCCCGCAAGGGGGTGATGCTCTGCTCATCTGGGCCATTGCTCCACAGCAACCAGAGCTATTCTAGATCCTGAGGCGGCAGCCATGGAGCCGTCCTTAGCGCCTGTGCCAACTTTGCTTCAAGTGGAGCCTAGGCTGTGGGAAAGGAAGAGAGAGAAAGAGAGAAAGGAGAGGGGGAAGGGTGGAGAAGCACATGTATGCTTCTGCTGTGTGCCCTGGCCAGGAATTGAACCTGGGACTTCGTCATGCTGGGCCAATGCTCTACCGCTAAGCTAGCTGGCCAGTGCCAAGAATTCTTTTAAAAAAGGTAAATAGTTTGCTCCAAAGAATGAAATACTGTTTTATTTGCTTCAGTAGGTAAATTTTGCAAATGTAATACTCTGTAGTTCTATAATATTTATTAAAAGCTAAATCAATATATACTTAGAAATCTCATATAAAACATTAACTCTGAATATTTCTAAAATTAATAATTGTATTCTGTGAAGCTGAAAAAAATAAACAACATAAGGGATACGTTGACATCTTGAATTCTACAACCAGCTCTTTAAAATGGCCATAGAGGCAAATAATTTCAAGCCAAAAGTATTTTAGAGAAATAATTGCATATAGCTGAGAGTTTGCCTTCCTACCTTAAACATTGTCTGATGGAAATAATACGACCCAGTTGTTTAAGAATTTTTTAGATATTTATGTGATTAAAATTAATTTCAAATTAATCTAACATTTGGAATGCTAGCTACCACTTGAGTTTTTCAAATGTGTTCTATTTTTAGTACAGCATAACTTTTTAGTAGCTGGTATTATGTCCTCAAATGCACTGCAGGGTGGGGGAACAACTTTCTAAAGAGTGTAATACAATAGACATACATTTTTTTATGGGACTTGTTTATCTAATATCCCTGGAAGACAGGATTGCAGAGATTTTATTTCTTACTCTCATCCAGGGCTAGAACTTTATCAGGTCCCTGCCAGAGCTGTTCCACTAGTTCCAGAAGGAAATCCTATAAATGGTTTAGTAAATGCTAAATGGAAACCCTGGGATATCTAACTATACAAAATTCAAAAGTAATAACTTAGTAATTCAAAACAGAACCTTGGTTTCTCTCATAAGGGTCTGTTAGCCCAAGAGATCTCTAGTTTTAGTAGCTCAAATCCTGCCCTGCTTGACCCAGCCTGGAGCAATACTTTCTCAACAATATTAACAATGCAAAGTATGAGCTATTTGCCTATTTTATCATGGAAGGGATCAAATTATCACTTTCATATGTTTGTCTCTTTGGGCCCTGATCAAAACAGTTTTTTAAATGACCAGTCATATCATTATACATAAAAATGGTTAAAGTGTTTTGGGTTTTTTTGTTTTTGTTTTTTTGTCCTTCACACATTATGTCTTCAATACCTCAAAAACTTCGGCTAAACATTCTTAGCTCCTTCCAGTAATAATGGTCCAATTCAGTCAATCACAAATTTGGCTCAAAAATGGCAATTCAATTGGGCTCCAGCTACACAAATTAGATCAAAGATCAAAATCTTCATAACAAAGAAAGTATTTTGTAGAATGAAATGAAAAAAATATATATATTTCTTTTCTTTAATAAAAAAAATATGAACCTCTTAAATGGAGCTTAATACAAGCAATCTGAATTAGGTTTTAGCTTTCACCTCAGGTATTTTTCCTTTTTCTTGATCTAAGAACTAATAGTTATTTTCCTGCAATTTCAATTTAAAGTATTTGGTTTAAGCTTTCTTGGAAAGTCTGCAACTCATTCTCTAACTCCAAAATTTTCTTGAGTAGGCAAAGCTCTTTAAGGAAGTTAATTTTACTTAGCACTCATTTTGTCTATAGACTTCTCTTTTTAATTTATCTTAATTTTAATTTTTTGTGATAACATGGATTCAAGTGTTCCACTCAATATAACACCCTCATCTCTCACCCCCGTGTTCCCCATTACTCTCCTTTGCCCACCTCCCCCTAGCTCCCTCTCAACTTCCATCTGGGATTTGCTGTCTTGTTATCTGTATCAATGTGTTATATATATACAGTAATGCCTTGAGATACGAACAGAACAGATCAACATACAAATTTTTAAGATACGAGCTGCAACTCAGTCTGTATTTTTGTTCGAGATCCAAGTGAAATTCCGAGATACGAGGCCTGATTCGGGAAGCTGTCACTAGTTGGCGTGTTGGCACACGGGTCCAGTATAGGCAGTTTGATATACGAGTTGACTGTCTTACGAGCTTGGTTACAGAACTAATTAAATTCGTATCTCAAGGTACCACTGTATATAATTTCACTAATCCCTTCACATTCTCTGATCCCATCCTCTCACCCCTCTTCCCTCTGACAGCTGTCCCTCTGCTCCCTGTGACCTGCCTCTGCCTCTATTCCATTCCTCAGTTCACCTTGTTCATTAGATTCCACATATAAGTGAAATCATAGGATATTTATCTTTCTCTGCCTGGCTTATTTCATTTCACATAATATTCTCCAGTCCATTCATACCATCACAAAACATAAGATTTCTTCTTTTTCAAGCAGTATAGTATTCCATTGTTTTTGTGTACCACTGTTTTTTAACCCACTCGTCCACTGACAGACACTTGTGCTGTTTCCAGATCTTGGCTATCATAAACAATGCTGCAATAAACATAGGAGTGTATATCTTCTTTTGAATCAGTGATTTGGTATTCTTAGGATATATTCCTAAAAGTAGGATAGCTGGGTCAAAAGGCAGTTCCATTTTTAATTTTTTGAGGAAATACAATAGTACTCCCCACGGTGGCAGTACAAGTCTGCATTCCCACCAGCAGTGCATGAGGGTTCCCTTTTCTCCACACCCTTGCCAGCACTTAATGTGTGTTGATTGGTTAAATAGCAACATTCTGACAAGTGTGAGGTGGTATCTCATTGTGGTTTTAATTTGCATTTCTCTGATGATTAGTGACATTTAACATTTTTTTTATATATCTATTGGCCATCTGTATGTCCTCTTTGGAGAAGTATCTATTCAGTTCTTTTGCTAATTTTTTATTTGGATTGTTTACCTTCCTGGTGCTTTTAGAAATTTTTTATAAAATTTGGTTATTAACCCCTTATCAGATATATTGGCAAATATGTTCTCCCATTGTGTGGGTTGTCTTTTTATTTTGTTAATGTTATCTTTTGCTGTGCAAAAACGTTTTAGTTTGATATAGCCTCATTTGTTTATTTTTTTCTTCATTTCACTTGCCCCTGGAGATAAATCGGCAAAAGTATTGCTATGAGACATATCAGAGAGTTTACTCCCTACGTTTTCTTCCAAGATGTTTATGGTTTCACGACTTACATTTAAGTCTTTATCCATTTTGAGTTTATTTTTGTGAATGGTGTAAGTTGGTGAACTAGTTTCATTTCTTTTTGCATGTACCAGTCCAATTTTCCCAACACCATTTGTTAAAGAGACTGTCTTTACTCCATTGTATGTTCTTACCTCCTTTGTCAAATATCAATTGACCATAATGGCGTGGGTTTATTTCTGGGTTCTCTGTCTTGTTCACTAATCTGTATGCTTGTCTTTATGCCAGTACCAAGCTGTTCTGATTTAAATGACCTTAGAGTATAACTTGATATCAGGAAGTGTGATAACTTCCACTTTATTCTTCATTTTTAAAATTGCAGAGGCTGTTTACGTTCTTTTTTGGTTTCAAATAAATTTTTGGAATATTTGTTCTGTATCTTTGAAGTATGCCATTGGTAATTTAATAGGAATTCAATTGAATTTATAGATTGCTTTGGGTAATATAGACATTTTAATGATGTTTATTCTTCCTATCCATGAACACAGCATATGCTTCCACTTGTTTGTATCTTCCTTGATTTCTTTTTTCAATGTCTTATAATAATTTTCCGAGTACAGGTCTTTTACCTCCTTGGTTAAATTTACTCCTAGGTACTTTATTTTTGTTGTTGCAATAGTGTAGGGGCTGGTTTCCATAATTTCTCTTTCAGGTTAATGTTGGTGTATAAAAATGCCATTAACTTCTAAATATTAGTTTTATATCCTGCCATCTTGCTGAATTTATTTATCAGGTCTGGTAGTTTTTTGACTGAGACTTTAGGATTTTCTATATAGAATATCATATCATCTGCAAATAATGATAATTTTACTTCTTCTTTTCCAATTTAGATGCCTTTTATTTCTTCTTCTTGCCTGATTGCTGTGGTTAGGACTTCCAGAATTATGTTGAATAAGAGTGGTGAAAGGGGGCATCCCTGCCTTGTTCCTGATCTTAAGGGGATTGCTTTTAATTTTTGCCCATTTAGGATGACGTTGGCTATGGGTTAGTAATATGGCCTTTATCATGTTGAGGTATGTTTCCTGTATTCCCATTTTGCTGAGAGTTTTAATCATTAATGGGTGCTGGATTTTATCAAATGCTTTTTCTGCATCTATTGTAATTATCATGTGAATTTTATCCATCCATTAATGTAATAAATCCCATTGATTGATTTGCAAATATTGTACCAGTCTTGACTCCCTGGAATAAATCCCATTTGACTGTGAAGATTTTTTTAATATATTGTGGATCTGGCTTGCTAATATTTTGTTGAGAATTTTAGCTTCTAAATTCATCAGGGATATTGGCCTATAGTTAACTTACTCTCAAGTGCCTTTACCTGGTTTTGGAATGAGGATTATGCTTGTCTCATAAAAAGAGCTTGGAAGTCTTCCCTCCTCTTGAAAATTTTGAAATAGCTTGAGTATTTGAATAGCATTGAATATTTGGTAACATTTGCCTGTGAAACCATCTGGTTCAGGACTTTTGTTTGCTGGGAGTTTTTTGTTTTTGTTTTTGTTTTTTATTAATTATAATGGGGTGACATCAATGAATCAGGGTAAGAAAATATGTCCAGGTTATCCTGTCAATCAATTCTGTTGCATGCCCATCACCCAAAGTCAGGTTGTCCTCTGTCACCTTCTATATACTTTTCTTTGTGCCCCTTCCCCTCTCCCTCCCTTTCCTCCTCACCCACCTGGTAACCAACACACTCTTGTCCATGTCTCTTAGTCTCCTTTTTATGTCCCACCTATGTATGGAAAAATGCAGTTCTTGGTTTTTTCTGCTTTACTTATTTCACTCTGTATAATGTTATCAAGATCCCACCATTTTGTTGTAAATGATCCAATGTCATCATTTCTTATGGCTGAGTGGTATTTCATAGTGTATATATGTTATATCTTCTTTATCCAGTCTTCTATTGAAGGGCTTTTTGGTTGTTTCCATGTCTTGGCCACTATAAACAATGCTGCAATGAACATGGGGCTACATGTGTCTTTACATATCAATGTTTCTGAGTTTTGGGGGTGTGTACCCAGTCAGGGATTGCTGGGTAATAAGATAGTTCTATTTTCAGTTTTTTGAGGAAACACCATACTTTCTTCCATATGGTTGTACTACTTGACATTCCCACCAACAGTGAATGAGGGTTCCTTTTTCTCCACAGCCTCTCCAACATTTGCTATTACCTGTCTTCTTAATAATAGCTAATTTAACAAGTGTGAGGTGGTATCTCATTGTAGTTTTGATTTGCATTTCTCTAATAACTAATGAAGATGAGCATCTTTTCATATATCTGTTGGCCATTTGTATTTCTTCCCGGGAGAAGTGTCTGTTCATGTCCTCTTACCATTTTTTTTATTGGATTGTTTGTTTGTTTGTTGTTGAGTTTTATGAGGTCTTTGTATATTTTGGATATTAGGCCCTTCTCTGAGCTGTTCTTTGAAAATATCATTTCCCATTTAGTCGGCTGTATGTTTATTTTATTGTCAGTTTCTATTGCTGAGCAAAAACTTCTTAGTCTGATGTTGTCTCATTCATTTATTTTTGCCTTCATTTCCCTTGCCCTTGGAGTCAAATTCATAAAATGCTCTTTAAAACCAAGGTCCATGAGTTTAGAACCCATGTCTTCTTCTATGTACTTTATTGGTTCAGGTCTTATATTTAGGTCTTTGATTCATTTTGAATTAATTTTAGTACAAGGGAACAAACTGTAGTCAAGTTTCATTCTTTTGCATGTAGCTTTACAGTTTTCCCACCATTTGTTAAAGAGGCTTTCTTTTCTCCATTGTGTGTTGTTGGCCCCTTAATTGAAATTTTTTTGCCATATATATGTGGTTTTATTTCTGGACTTTCTATTCTGTTCCATTGGTCTGAGTGTCTATTTTTCTGCCAATACTATCCTGTTCTGATTGTCAAGGCTCTATAATATATTTTGAAGTCAGGTATTGTAATGTCCCCAGCTTCATTCTTTTTCTTTAGAACTGCTTTGGCTATTCGGGGTTTTTTATAGTTCCATATAAAGCTGATGATTTTTTTTGTTCCATTTCTTTAAAAAATGTCATTGCGATTTTGATGGGAATTGCATTATATTTGTATATTGCTTTGGGTAATATGGCCATTTTGATTATATTTATTCTTCTTATCCAAGAATAGGAATATTTTTCCATCTCATTGTATCTTTTTGATTTCCCTTAACAATCCTTTTTAGTTTTCATTATATGGTCCTTTACATTCTTTGTTATGTTTATTCTTATATATTTTTTGTTGTTGTTGTTGCAATCGTGAAGGGGATTATTTTTTGAGTTTGTTCTCTAATGTTTCATTATTGGCATATAGAAAGGCTATGGACTTTTGTATGTTAATTTTGTATCCTGTGACCTTACTGTATTGGCTTATTGTTTCTAGTAGTCTTTTTGTGGATTCTTTGGGGTTTTCGATGTATAGGATCATATCATCTGCCAAAAGTGATACCTTTACTTCTTCTTTTCTGATATGGATGCCTTTAATTTCTTTATCTTGTCTGATTGCTCTGGCTAGAACTTCTAGCTCCATGTTAAATAAGAGTGAAGAGAGTGGACAACCTTGTCTTGTTCCTGATTTAAGGGGAAAACCTTCAGTTTTGTGCCATTTAATATGATGTTAGCTGATGGTTTATCATAGATGGTCTTTATCATGTTGAGATATTTTACTAATATACGCATTTTCTTGAGTATTTTAAACATAAAATTGTGTTGTATTTTATCAAATGCCTTTTCTGCATCTATTGATAAGATCATGTGGTTTTTGTTTTTTTGTTTTGTTGATATGGTGTATTACATTTACCGTTTTACATATGTTGAACCATCCTTGTGATTCTGGGATAAATCCCACTTGATTATGATGTATTTTTTTTAATATGTTGTTGTATTTGATTTGCTAGTATTTTGTTTTGTATTTTAGCATCATTCATTAGAGATATTGGTCTGTAGTTTTCTTTTTCTGTGCCGTCCTTGCCAGGTTTTGGTATGAGGGTTATGTTGGCTTCATAAAATGTGTTTGGAAGTATTACTTCTTCTTCAATTTTATGGAAGACTTTCAGTAGAATAAGAAGCAAGTCTTCTTTGAATGTTTGATAGCATTCACTAGTATAACCGTCTGGGCCAGGACTTTTATTGTTGGGGAGGTTTTTAAGAGTTTTTTCTATTTCCTCCTTGCTAATTGGTCTGTTTAGGCTTTCTGCTTCTTCCTGAGTCAGTTTAGGAAGGTTGTATTGTTCTAGGAATTTATCCATTTCTTCTAGGTTGTTGAATTTGGTGACATATAATTTTTGTAGTATTCTACAATAATTTTTTGTATATCTATGATATCTGTGGTGATCTCTCCTCTTTCATTTTGAATATTATTTATATGAGTCCTTTCTCTTTTTACCTTGGCTAGTCTTGCCAAGGATTTGTCAATTTTCTTGATCTTTTCAAAGAACCAGCTCCTTCTTCTATTAATTTTTCTACAGTTTTTCTGTTCTCTATTTCATTTATTTCTGCTCTGATTTTTATTATCTCCTTTCCTTGGCTGGTTTTTGGTTGTCTTTGTTCTTCTTTTTCTAGTTCCTTAAGTTGTGAAGTTAAATGGTTCACTTGGGCTCTCTCTTGTTTGTTTATATAGGCCTGAAGTCATATGAACTTCCCTCTTATCACTGTTTTTGCTGTGTCCCATAGATTCTGATATGTCGTATTGTTATTTTCCTTTGTCTGTATATATCTTTTGATCTCTGCGCTTATTTTTTCTTTGACCCATTCATTTTATATAAGTATGTTTTTTATTTTCCATGTTTTTGTGGATTTTATTTCCTCTTTTTTGCAGTTGAATTCTAGTTTCAGGCTTTATAATAAAAAAATATGCTTGGTACAATTTCAATTTTTCTGAATTTGCTGATGCCATTTTTGTGGCTCAACATTTGGTCAATTTTTGACAATGTTCCATGTACACTAGAGAAAAATGTATGCTCTGACACTTTGGGATGAAATGTCCTGTAGATGTCTATCATATCCAGGTGCTCTAGTGTTTTGTTTAAGGCCAATATATCTTTATTGATTCTCTGTTTGGATGAACGATCTAGAGCCATCAGCAGTGTATGGAGGTCTCCAAGTATGATTGTATTTTTGTCAGTTTTTGTTTTAAGGTCAATAAGTAGCTGTCTTATATATTTTGGTGTTCCTTGGTTTGGTACATATATATTAAAAAGTGTTATGTTTTCTTGATTCAGTGTCTCCTAAATCATTATGAAATGACCATTTTTTCTCTCAGTACTTTTGCTGTCTTGTAGTCAGCATTATTAAATATGAGTTTTGCTATGCCTGCTTTTTTTTTTTTGGATGTTATTTGCTAGGAGTATTGTTTTCCAACCTTTCACTTTAAATTTGTTTTTATCCTTGTTGCTTAGGTGTGTTTCTTATAGGCAGCATACAGTTGGATTTTCTTTTTTAATCCATTCTGCTACTCTGTGTCTTCTTATTGGTGAGTTTAATCTGTTTACATTTAGTGTAATTATTGACACTTGTGGGTTCTCTATTGCCGTTTTATAAATTGCTTTCTATTTGTTTTGTATCTTGTTTGATTCTTCTCTATCCTTTGTTCTTGTTTGTTTGTATTCCATACATCTTTCCTCTGTTGCTATCTTTTTTAAGTCATGTGCTTCTGCGGTGTTTTTTTCAAGGATGGTTACCATTAAGTAATGAAAAGGGTTCTTGTGAGTACTTCTGCACTCCATTGACCTTTGCTACTGTTAATCTCTGTCCTCCTCCCCCCCCCCTTTTTTTTTTGGTTTTTTGGTCACAGTTTAAATTTGGTTTTATTGTGTTCTTGGTGGAGCTTTTACTTGTGGTTTTCTTATGTTTTGTACTTTGTATCTGGTTGGAAAACCCCCTTTAGTAATTCCTGGAGTGGGGGTTTTCTGATGATAAATTACCTCATCTTTTCTGTATCTGTGAATGTTTTTATTTCTTCTTCATATTTGAAGAATAGCTTCGATGGGTATAGTATTCTTGGCTGAAAATTTTTCTTTCAGGACTTTAAATATTGGGGTCCACTCTCTTCTAGCTTGTAGAGTTTCTATTGAGAAATCCGATGATAATCTAATAGGCCTTCCTTTATATGTTGTATTCTTCTTTTCCCTAGCTGCCTTGAGAATTTTTTCTTTGTTGTTGGTTTGTGCCAATTTCATTATGATGTGCCTTGGAGTAGGTTTGTTGGAGTTAAGAAAACTCAGTGTTCTGTTTGCTACTTGAATTTGAGGCTTTAGTTCTTTCCACAGGTTTGGGACATTCTCATCTATTATTTGTTTAAATATGTTCTCCATTCCATTTTCTCTCTCTTCTCCCTCTGATATACCTATTATTCTTATGTTAGTCTTTTTGATGGAGTCAGATGATTCCTATAGGGTTTTCTCTGTTTTTTAAATATTTGAGTCTCTTTCTTCTTCTCTCTGTTGTGCCTCAGGTTGGTTGTTTTCTATGTCACTTATCCTACCTTCTATCTGGCCTGGTATATTAGCTAAGCTTTTTACCTTGTTTTTCAGTTCATGAATTGAGTTTTTCATCTATATTTGACTTGTTTTTATAGTTTTAATTTTCTTGGTAATATATTCTTTGTGTTCACTGAGTTGTTTTCTGAGCTCCCTAAATTGCCTTTCTGTGTTTTCTTGTATATCTCTGAGTACTTTTAGGATTTCTATTTTAAATTCTCTGTCATTTAGCTCCAAGGTTTCCAATATATAAATTTTTTTCTCCATAGATTTTTCCTCATCTATCTGTGCTACCTCTCTGTCTTTTGTATCCATGATATATTATTTCCTTTTCCTTAATGGCATCTGAAGGTGGTTTTGTTGATAGTACTAATGGGAATTAATAAAGAATAAAAAGTTTTTAAAAATTATTATTTCCCTTTCTTTTCCTCTCCTTTCCTCTCCCCTCCTTCTTGAGAAAAAATTGTGATGAACTGTGAATTATATCATGCTAAATAGAACAAAAGCTACCTATAATTGAGGGCCTGAGTTGGAGAGAAGTGATAAAGGGGCAAAAAGGAGGTATGGACACACAAAATGCAAAAGGGGAAAAAATTTGGGTCAAGAATAAAATTTTTTGCTTTTAAGTGAATGCCAACTAAGAGATATAATGAGAAGGATAAGAGGGAAACAGGAAAAAGGGAAAAGAAAAAAATTAAAAATTACTATTGTATTAAATGGAGCAAAAACTATATAAAATGAAAAGCGAGTGTTGGGAGCACTGCTAATGAGTTAAAAAAGAGAAGTAAAAAGCACCCAAAGTGCCATAAAGAAAAATTTGAGTCCCAAATAAAATAATTTGTTCGTGATTGAGGATTGAATGAGAGGAAAAGTAAAGGAGAAAAGAAGAAACTAATATAGAGGGGAAAAAAAAGAAAGAGGAAAAAAGAACAAAAAGAGAGAGAAAAAAAGAGAATTAAGGGTTTTGGAGTGCAACCCTCATAGAGAGAAAGGAAGAAGAAAGGAAAGAAAATGGGAGATGTAACACTTATGGGTAGTGTAGTTCAAGAAGAGGAAAGAGTAAGACTGGCAGAGAATAAAATGACCAAAGTGGAAGAAGAAGAAAATAATCAAGACAAGATGATGAAAGAAACAAACAAACAAAATAAAATGGAAAAGGTTATAAAGTCTGTGGATTTTTCTTGATTTTGAGAGGATATCTTCTTGCTCTTTCTTTTTTCTCCCTCTTCCTGGTCAGTGACTCTGTACCCTGGGCTCTGCTCCTGTTGAACGCTTAGGTAGAGGTTTGCAGTTGAAAAGTCCCTATGGCGATGTCATATATTAGGCTTCATTCTTGTTGGCAGTCGAGGCTCATTAGCATTTGCAGGCTCCGACAATGAGAGAGTCCATTTTCCCGGAGCCTCTCTCCTAGTCTTTCCTTCCTGAATTAGTGGCCTGATGATCCAGCTATGGGGTTGTCGCTACCTCTGCCTGGAGAGTAAGAGGCTCAAAGAGCTGGCAAATCCTCACTCTATCCCCACTCAGCGCAGGGCTCTGGGTAAGGCTTTATCAGTCAGAGCTGCTAGCATAATCAGGCGGGGCTGAGAGCCAATTGTTTTCAAGGTGCCTTTCTATGCACCTCTAGAAATGTCCAGTATGCCTCAGCACTCTGTGGGACCACTTTCCCCAGACTTTTGGCACTTTGTAACCTGTTTTGGCTGGGTAGAAGATGCCCTAGTCACTGTTTGCAAAACAGGAGGTCTTATAAGCTGCCAAATCCCTCTTTTTAACATATAGCCCTGAGTATGAAGGCTCTGCCAATCAGTAGTTGCCCCCACCCCTACATGCATAGCAAGAGGCACAAAAAAATATCACGCCTCTTGTTTTAGATCACTGAACTGAGAGAGATCTTGTCAGTTAGGGTCGCATAGGTCATTTGGGAGGCGAGCAGAGTATGGGTTAAGCTAATCCTTCCCGGGTCTGTTAGCTTGTATGGCTGGGTGAGGCACCCCACCTGCCTGGAGAAGTTGAAGTGTAGGGAATTTCACTTTTGTGCACTCCCCATGCACCACTCTTCAGGGCACAGGGGCAACACCAAGACTTCGGTCACAGCCCATGCAAAGGCCTCTGACTCTGCCCCTCTGTCCGGGAACACAGGCACCCACTCCTGGGGCGCTAGGAGGAACCTCTCGCACACTATCCACACTCACCGACCAGGATATTGGGGCTAATGGCGGCTGCCACTCACCCGTCTTTGTCAGGGTTTGGCACGGACATTAGCTTGCATTCGCTGGGTTGCTGCAGACACAGTCTTTCCTTGACTTGGACATCTGTGCCGCAGCCTGGCTCTATCCACCCGCTTTGCCCACCCTAGTTCCTATTCTCTCAGTTCCAAGTGAAAGCAGCCCTTGTTTAGGTTAGTGAGGAAGGCGGGGCATTCCTTTCTCCATCTTATTTCCTTCAGGGTTGATTATATATTTAATCAATTTTTTGCTGGATCATACCTTCGTGTTCAGTGTGGGACTTCTAGATGCTCCAAGGATAGAATTTTTTTGTCTCTGGTTGAAGAACTTGTTGGAATTTTGGGGAGATTTATTGGTATCGCTCCTCACAGTGCCATTTCTCTGACGTCACTCGAGTTTTTTGATAACTGTTTCAATTTCATTTGTTGTAATTGGTCTGTTTAGGTTTTCTGATTCTTTCAGATTGAGTTTTGCAAGATTTTATGGTTCTAGAAATTTATTCATTTCACCCAGTTTGTCCAATTTTTTGGCGTATAGATCTTCATAGTATTTTCTTACAATCCTTTGTATTTCTGTGGTGTCAGTTATTACTTTTCAATATATATTTCTAATTTTCTTTATTTGAATCCTCTCTCTTTTTTTCTTGATGAGTCTGGTTAAAGTTTGTAAATCTTGTTTACCTTTTCAATGAATCAGTTTCTGGTTTCATTAATCTTTTGTATTGTTTTCTTTTTTTAGCATCTATGTCTTTTATTTCCACTCAGATCTTTATTATTTCTTTTCTTCTACTTCCTCTGGAATTTATGTGTTGTTCTTTTTCTAGTTCTTTTAGATACAATGTTAAATTGTTTATCTCTGTATACTTCTTTGTAAAACTTAAGTCTCTAAGTTTTAAAGTGTCATTTATTCTCTTCAAATAATTAGAATAACATTTCAAATGTCTAAAACTTAACTATATAGAAGTCTGACCTAACAAGAATACAAAAAAAGAGTCCTAGAAGAGTCCTAGATATCTTGTAGCCAAGAGGGATGTTATATATTGACAAAAAAATATATGTTTAATATATCAGGGGTTGGGAAAGTGTTTTGCATGCATTCCTTCTGATTTTTCTGGCCAACATACTATACAGGAGAGAAATAATAGCTAATTAAAAAATGAATATATTACTAGCTTGGGAAGGTTTCCCTATTCTCTCTTCATTCACTACCCAAAATATCACCTACCTACATAATTTTTCTCATTAAGAGCAAAGTTTAGATATGAGATCTAAACAAGGATTCCTATACTTCTTCCCAAAAAACTAAAACTTGAGGGCCCTCAAAAAACAAACAAATAAACAAAATTATGGTTTACCTACTTAGTCATAAGGACAGAAGTGCTAAAATAGAAAGAGAAAATGCACATCAATGAGCTAGATCTGTCTCTAAGAAGTAAGCCTTATTTGAGCAGTTTAATACAAGGAAGTCAAAAGTGCTAGAGACAGAACATGGATAGGTCATAGACATATAGTAATATTTCATAAGTGTAAATGTGACGGAATAAATGGCATGTGTTTTAACCAGTTATATTATCAACTTCTTCCCCCATAGTATATAGAAGTGAAAACAATAAAATTGTCCCAACAATTTTTTCTCAGCACAATTCCCTATATCATAGTCATGAAATAGCTCTCCAGGAGTTTCCTTGGAGCCTAGTTAAACCAATATTCAGAGAAAATTTCATTAAATGAAGACTCCCAGCCTAAGGTAGTATAGAATATGCAAATGATGGTAGAGAGAGGCTATGAGATCAATAGAAGAGTTGTTTGAAAAACACAGTCATGGATAGCATTGAACATAGAGTATTGCTGAAACAAAATAAAATATAAAAATAGATGTATCAGAGCTCCAGAGCATAGCTCTATGAACTCTTCAGGGAGGAGGCAAAATACTTCTGGGGATCCAGCAAACTTTTGTGCATTAGGAGCCAAACGTTTTCTAACCCTCAATTAGGGGAAATAATCATGATCTGCGTGTTCTTTTTATGAAGTTGCAGAAGCATTTCTACTCTGAAGATGTCCTTTCTTCAAATTGTTGATTTTTTTAAGTGTAGTTTTCATAAAATTATACCTCAGTTATGTGCTAAAATCATTTATATATTTATATGAAATACTGTATGTCCTGACAATATTAATTTATATTTGTATTTATATAAATACGAGTTTAAAGTTTCTGTCATATATACACAGAGAGATGACAAAAATATAGTCTTCTGTAAACAGGCAAATTTGAAGATTTATTCAGTCCTCTAAAAAACAGAAATGAGTTAAAGAGAAAACATTTAAGAGTGAAAAACTTCAGTTTCTTACATCTGCCTTCATTTGCCATATTCCTTATATATAAATGTTTCTGGAAGGCATAATATTTCTTCCCTTGTCATCTGAGTCTGGAGACTCTAATAAAATGTCAATCTAGGGTTTGACAAAATTCTCCCTGTATGTTATATGTCCACCTCACGAAAGAGATCACCTTCCCATGGATTTCACATGTGCAGAATGAATTAACTTGTAGCTTCTACATAACAAAATTTTGATCTTGGCCTGTTATTTCTTTTTATCTGGAAATCATATGTTAAGTAAATTTTATAAATAGATTATAGATATAGCTAACAGAGATCTATATTATGTTTCCCAAAACATGCTGTAACTATATTTTACATACTTGTATTCTACATTATTTGTCACTGGCAAGAATATAAATAAGTTAATTCACCTTTTCAAAATATAGTTGTGTAACACAAAAACAACCCTCAAAATTACAAAAGTTTGAAGTTATTCTAATCCAGCTACCTTGGGTATTTTAACTATGTTAAATAGTACTTATCAGTTATAACATGTCCAAAACTTACATTAACTTGAATTAATGTGTAATAAAAGTCCCTTTGAAGACAAAAGTTGAGTATACCACATCTGCTCTATTTTGATCCAATTGTTCTAGAATCCATGATTTGAACACCTATTTAAAAGATGATACCCAGAGGATGGTAAACAAAAATAGTTTCCATATTTTCTGAAAATGGTCTACAGTTGAAATGGCAAAAAATTGTAAGTTGTTAGAGGGAAACAGATATTTTTCCAAACCCAAATCTAAATATTAATGAGCTGATAATAGAATACCAATAATCATAAAGATGCATGACCTTAAAGACATTAGGATTCTCTAACCAATTGTTATTTGTTGAGTTAATTCATTATTTTTGTCTTTAGAGAGGAAATTAGTGTAATACATTCAAAATTACCAAAAGAATGTACATGATTTATTTCCATCACTTTTCCTCGTATAGTAACACCATCTAAGGTTTTATCATATCTATTTTGATTACATAAATCTTAAAACTCACAATCTTGGCACCAAAGTTGACCAGCAATATATCTTTATTTTCTTATGGGTCTGTTTAGTACTAGATACATTCAGCTTTCTCAGTCTTGTTAGGCTCACATTATTTTAAAACACACCTGTTCTTTGTAAAAATTTTGGAATGTCCTACTACTCTTGAATCACCACATATATGCTAATTTAGTTTCTTGTAAATGTAGAATTTAGATAATAAGATAGTTAAGTGAAATAAGATTAATAAGCCAAATCTTAGGCATTAAATAGAAGGCTTCTATTCCCATAGAGCATTTGGGAAAGGTCTTCATTTACCCTGTCTGGACAGAACTGGTCAATAATTAGAAAGAGCTTCTCAAGCCTAATATTAGTGTTTCAGAGAATTGGACAATCTTAACCCTCCTTAAAATATAACAAAAATAAGGAAATTTAGGATTTGGAAAATAGACAAGTTGACAGCATCAGATGCAAAATCTGTAGCTTGCCAAGCATGGAAAGCTGAATGGATCTCTGGCATTGTTAAAATAGTGTTTATAGGACAATCACACAGTATAGAGAAAGTTGCATTTGAAATCCACTAGGCCACTGTGTCCCAAGTTTCCTTTTTCCCAACTGTATCTGCATGTCTGATGATACTCACCAGAGCCAGACAATTCAATGGCAAAACTATATTTAAAAAAAAAAAAAAAAAGGTATTATCAACAAGACAGGTAATAGCAAATGCTGGAGAGGCTGTGGAGAAAAAGGAACCCTCATTCACTGTTGGTGGGACTGTAAAGTAGTGCAACCATTATGCAAGAAAGCATGGTGGTTCCTCAAAAAACTGAAAATAGAACTACCTTATGACCCAGCAATCCCTCTACTGGGTATATACCCAAAATACTCAGAAACATTGATACATAAAGACACATGTAGCCCCATTTTCATTGCAGCATTGTTCACAGTGGCCAAAACATGAAAACAACCAAATAGCCCTTCAATAGAAGACTGGATAAAGAAGATGTGGCACATATACACTATGGAATACTACTCAGCTATAAGAAATGATGACATCAGATCATTTACAACAAAATGGTGGGATCTTGATAACATTATATGGAGTGAAATTAGTAAATCAGAAAAAACCAAGAACTATATGATTCTATACATTGGTGGGACATAAAAATGAGACTAAGAGACATGGACAAGAGTGTGGTGGTTACCGGGGGTGGGGGGAGGGGGGCGCAGGAGGGAAGGAGGAGAGGGGGAAGGGAAGGGGGAGGGGGAGGGGCACAAAAAATAGATAAAAGGTGACAGAGGATAAAAATGACTCTGGGTGATGGGTATGCAACATAAGTGAATGACAAGATAATCTGGACATGTTTTCTTTGAATATATGTACCCTGATTTATTGATGTCACCCCATTAACATTAATAAAAATTTATTAAAAAATAAAAAAATAAATAATAAAATTAAATTTAAAAAAAGGTAAAGGACAAAAGAAAATCGGAAAAACCTGAAAATAAGCCAATTAGTACCAAACTATTATTTTCACTGGCATACCATTTTTAAAACATGAAAATTAAACAATACATGTAATGATCTAAATCAGGGGTCAGGAACCTTTTGGCTGAGAGAGTCATGATGCCACATATTTTAAAATGTAATTCCATGAGAGCCATACAATATGTTTAACACTAAATACAAGTAAATGTGTGCATTTTATGTAAGACCAACATTTTTAAAGTACAATAAGTCTCTAAAATCTTTTTAATAACGTGGTTATGCTGTTGCTAACCAATGATGAATAAAGTACTTCTTACTATTAATGCGACTTCTGGTATGCATGGTTTTGCTGATGGCTTTGTAGTCTGGTTGATACGTGGTGAGGTTAAGCTTCATGCAGGCAGTGAGACTTCCATCCATTAAACGTGATTTTAGGTTGGTCTTAACGTTCTTTAGATGTGAGAAAGACTGCTCACATGCATACGTAGAGCCAAACATTGTCAGTACAGCAGTACTCACATGCTGCAGTGTGTGGTATATGACAGGAAGCACATTCCACGTTTGATAATCAGCTGGTCCGCGGATTAAAGTTTTTTCATTCCTTCCCACTTGTGTTTGCTTGCCAACTCTGCTTGCTGCCGTGCAAGTCTTTCCAAATCTTCATTCAGTGACTTGAACTTATTCACCCACATGTCTGAGGACGCAGGTCAGCAGCTTGTAGCTCAAAATCTCTGATGGAGACATCGGGGATATAACTCAGGTCGGCACTGTCCACTGCACACTCGTGTGGATGGGTGATGAACTTAAAAAGATGAGTGTGCTCACAAAATTCTCCAAAGTGCTCTTTGAATGACTGCAGGAGATTAGATGTGAAGCCTGCTAGCTGCTGGAGATCAAGGTGTTGAGCAGGGTCACTTGCTGTGCATGCATCTTTAAACTCTCCCAGTTTTTCAAAGTGTAGTAAACGATCTGTTTCAATGTCCACGATGAAGAGTTCCAGCTTGTTTTCAAATGCAAACACTGCTTGTTGAAGGATAAGACTGTATTTCCAATGCCTTGCATTTTCACATTGAGCTGGTTCAGATGTTCAGTCATGTCCATGAGATAGTAGAACTTCAGAAGCCACTCAATGTTAGCTAACTCAGGATGCTCGACGTTTTTCATTTCAAGAAGAGTCCGGATTTCGCTCAGACAAGCCGTGGAACAGCTGAGCACCTTCCCTCTTGACAACCAACGCACATAGCTGTGCAGAAGCAGACCAGGATAATTATTCCCAACTTCATCCAGCAGTGTTTTAAACTGGCAATCATTTAAAGCTTGGGCAACAATAAAGTTGACTACCTGAATGACCAGCGACATCACCTCACCAAGCTGCTCACCACACATCTGAGCACAAAGCACCTCCTGATGTAGGATGCAGTGAAAACTTAGGATGGGACTCTTTTCATGTTCACAAAGAAGTGCTACAAATCCTCTGTTTTTCCCCACCATCCACGGAGCACCATCAGTACACACCAAAATAAATTTATCCATCGCTAGATTTTTTTCTTTAGCAAACTCAGTATAAGACTTGAATAAATCCTCCCCTCTTGTCTCTTTCATAGGCAAAACAGCAAGACTTTCCTCACATAATGTGTCACCGACAGCATACCTTGCAACCACACTGAACTGGGATAAATGGCTTACGTCTGTTGACTCATCCAAAGCGAGAGAAAAGAATGGTGCTGCATTTATGTCCTTCACTTGTGTTGCCTCAATTTGATTTGCCATCATGATGGTAAGATCACGAGCAGTTCTTGCCAACAGAGGCATGTCTTTTATTCATTTGATTATCTTGTCTTTATCCGGAAAGTTGTCAAAAAGTCCATTGGCAACATCAAGCATGAATGTTTTGGCATACTCCCCATCTGTGAATGGCTTTCCGTTTCTCACAATTGCTAAAGCACCAGCAAAGCTAGTCGAATTCCAGTCACCTTTTTGGGTCCAAACATGGAGTTGCTGCTGACTAGCTTGCACTCTGCACAGTAGCTCTTGACATGCTTTCTTCCTGCTATCCCCCGCTGGGTATTTTGATGCAAATAGAGTATGGTGTGTGTCAAAATGCCGCTTTATATTTGACCATTTCATCGATACAATTTTATCATTGCATATTAGACACACTGCAGAACCTGCTCTCTCCACAAAGGCAAATTCCTCTGTCCATTCCTGCTGAAAAGTATGATACTCCTCATCTTTTTTTCTTTTAGCCATCTTCTTCATCAAAATGGTTTCTGCAATTAGCTTGCTGACTACTTGGTTAAAAGGAGGGAAGTTTACTTTCTGACTTCACAACAACCCGTGTATATTACGCATTATCCAATAAAAATTTGGTGTTGTCCCGGAGGACATCTGTGATTGGCTCTAGCCACCCGCAACCATGAACATGAGCGGTAGGAAATGAATGAATTGTAATACATGAGAATATTTTATATTTTAAATGTTATTATTTTTTTATTAAAGATTTGTCTGCGAGCCAGATGCAGCCATCAAAAGAGCCACATCTGGCTCGTGAGTCATAGGTTCCCAACCCCTGATCTAAATAAATGGTTTGTATAGAGAAAAACCAAATATGATTAATAGTTTCTTTGATATTAAGCATTTCTTAAATAGGAATTTGAACTTTCTAGAATTCTACTTAACAAAGTAATAATTTGACCAATTATGTAATATTAAGGGCTAGTCATAAATAAATACAATTATGTTTATTACAATATATAGAATGTACAGGCTATAACATGTTTTTATGTAAAGAGCATCATTCTCAATAAGGTCTACATGTAAAGCTCTCAGTACCCTTGTGTTATCTATTCTTATCTTCATTTTATTAAAAGTGCATTCATGGATATAATTTTTAAAAAGACATTGGTAGTAAGTATAATATCATAATTCACAAATTCTAAAAAATGTTCTAACACACAGCTGTTAGCTATGGAGCAGTAATTGCTAGTCACTAGAGGCTACTGAATCTGTGATTTCTTTCAACTGTCTCAAAATCAGAGCAGAATACACTTCATTGCCAATGATATCATTATAAGAGTAACCTTAAACCTTTGGACAGATGAAAACGTAATGTCCTATTATTACAAAATTTAATTTTTTTACTATAATTAGCAGTAGAATACTTGCTACACATCTTAAAACAATACAAATATTCTAGTATCTACCTTCAATTGAAAGCATCCTCAAGGGACTGTTGCCTCCTTGAATTTTCAACGAGAGTTCCTGCTTAAGTCCCCGGCATATGGCGCAAGGAGGGCACATTGTCAACATTCAATAATTGTGGAGAGAACTCACTTCAGCATCCATTAGGTGGCCTATCATTGAGGAATGGTCTCCCCTCACTAATTGCAAATGAGAACTGCCAAACACAATTTGTTCCTACAGACTGGCTGTCAGCACTTTTAATCCATATTAAAGTAAGGTGCTTACAAAGGAAAAAATAGAGCTTACTTTTGTCAAGTTTTGGAATGATTTATAAATTTTTTATAAATATATATTTTAGTCTTCCCCCATTTGTCTGCTCTTTATTGAGATTTAATCAATACAGAGGAAGTGGGGTAGCTGCCTACATTTGAAATTTTTATGTGTATAATTGTATGTATGTATGTATATGTGTGTACATTAGAAAAAGATAATATTGTGTAAAAATAGCTCTGGAAAAAATCCAGTAGAAGAAACATGTTAATTCGATATGATGGATGACATGATACATAAATCTTAAAACAATTTAAATTCTTAGTGTTATAGAAGAGAAGAGATTTTGTTTCAAATTAGGCTGTCTCAACTTCTCACAGTCCAGATTCCTAAATAGGGAATGATTATAGAAGGCCTCTCATTCTCCAATCCTTTTTCCCATTCCAGAAACAAAACTTTCAGTTCCTATCTCTGTGTCAGTGGAATGCTTAATATTCAATACTTAACATAATATATAATATCAAACTGTTACAAAAAAACTTTGCACAGAGAATACAACTGCATTTTTTTTCTTTTAAAAACACTTTACCCAATGAAGATATGAAAGAGTACACCAATGGAAGCAATAGTTACTAACCACCAATCTCTTTTGATACCCATAGAAAAACTGTGCCCAAAAATAGTATAAAAATGGTTTCCCTCCTTTTTGACACAACTAATATGGAATACCTATTTAAATTAGGTCTAAATAAAAGTAGCATTTCATAAAATTACCAATTTTGTACAATGTAGCAATTTCATACACATCTATAAATGTCAACTGCAAATTAAATTTCTATATCAGTGCCACATTAATTTTTCAAAAACACATTTTGAAAAAAGGTTTATTTTATGTTTTTTATGTTCTCAGCACTATGCTAAGCAATTTCTAGGCATCAACTCATTAATTCTCATAGCTATGAGGTAGATACCATTAAAATCCTCATTTCACAAATGAGAAAGAGGCTTGGGGAAATCACACCATTTGCACAAGGTTGTAACAGCTATTACGTGGTAGAAATATGTTTTAGACACAGGTCATTTTCACTTCGAAAGCCAAGCTTCATACCATTATGTATTCTTCTGCATAAAAAAACCTTTAATTTGAGTTCCTGTTGTGTATTAGACAAGAAATAATTTGTAGAGCTTGTAGATAGAGTATCAGCTTTAGAAAAAACTTCAGTGGTCCTCCCATCTCCTGTGAGTTTCCTCTATTTTCTCATAGCTCTAAGGCTAGTGTAAATACTAAGAGTTATAGGAAAAACATAGTGTCTTACTTCTGTCTGTAATTTGTCAGTACACAGGACTTTGCCTTTAACACAATAAAAGGTCAATTAGTCTTTGATGCAGACATATATATCTACCTTTCAAAGCAAAATTTTTCACAGTATGGCCCAGATCTGGGCTTATTTAAGATTTAGTAATTCAAGAAATGCATTTTTATTGATCATCTATTATATGTTGTTGATTCTTCTCATTCAAGAAATTTTTGAATGAATAGAGTATGCACCTTAACATATTCTCTATGCAGTAAGTAAAAGCTCCCCCCAATTCAAGAGCATACTAGAGATATTGGGAGTTCAATTATAACCATTACCCCTTAAAATTAAATATAAATATAAAAATAAAGATATACAATTTAATAGTTCCTTAGTTTTAGAGGTACCCAGTTGTTCAGACCATATAGAGTAAAAATAAAACCATCAACTTATTTTATCCTCTAGTGGAATATTTATTTTAAAACCCTCCTAGAATAAGCTAACTCTAATCTGAAGTGTAAAATTAAGAAAAGCATTATTACCACTTTAAGCAACATAATGTCCAATGTTTGCTTTTATTTCATATCCTAGAAATATCTTTCCTGAATCAGTCACTTTTAAAAAGAAGTTTCATATATATTTTCTTTTTCTTACCATTTCACCATTACAGACCCGGTTATGTTATTTTACCTTCTGTCAAGGGCTACAGAAAGTGAAACCTCATAACCTCTTGACAAAATTTCCTTTCTTTTCTTAACTGGAAATGAAAGAGTGAAAATTTGTGCTGAATGAGATTCAACCTGAGGATCTGTCTACAAAAGAGAAACAGATATTTCAAACCCTTCCTCCTCTCTTTTTCTCAGAAAATATAAAGAGGACAGTTCTCCATGGGGACTTTTCCTTTCAGAGTAACAATACTTGAAAGTTGAGGCTTCATCCCCTTTCACCACCTGTTTCAAACACCCAGGCCTTACTTGGCCTATTGCAGCAAGTGGTCTGTAAATTTGAGCAAACTCAGATTTCTTCCATTCCTCCCACCTGCCACATTTTCTTAACTGAAAGCAAAAGTGTTGGAATTGTATGTATTCCCATGAGCCTGCAGAGATTCACAGAGTTCTATCAGACATTGCTTTACATTTTTAAAATAGGACAAAGCATTCTGAAAATAGTGAGGTTTTGCGGTAGATATGTTTTTTAAAAGACTTAAATATGGTAAAATCAATCTAAAAACTGTTCTAGGCAGCTGAGAGGCTAGGGATAACACGAGCAAAGGGAATAAAGAAAGCTCTGAAAAGCCAGTACCAGTTGCTAATACTTAATCTCTTTAAATAATGAATTAGCTGCTCATATCTACTGTGGCTGCTAAGAGAAAGCACTTTCTTTGTGGAGTGAAGTAAAGCTTGAATACCCATGAATTATTCAATATAAAGTGTGCCGGCTAAAATGCCTTGATATTGGAAGTCAAGTGTAAGATTATCTCTTGTCTGTCAAAAAGCATCTCTACAGTGTTACTGAGCCCTAGGGGAGGGGTCCAAGTACAGAGAAAAGAGAAGAGCAAAGCCATTCAGAAACATCATCATCAAGCACTAAGTGTTCACAATGAGCTGGGAGCAGCTTCTTCACTATAGAAAACCTTTATTGACATGCCCTCTTCAAGCAAGACTTACTGCTTACTGTTAACAGCCCTACCTCCCTCTGTCCTCCAGGATGATAACATGGAAAAGTTGGCTAACTCGTTTCAACAGGAGACAATAAGTACTAATTCACTAGCCATTGCTGACTTAAAGAAATACTTTCCCTCCTAAAACATGTACAAATATTGATTGACTTACAACCTATGCAACTTATGACCATTTGACTTTACAACCATAATTGCTAGCCACGACTGCTCCACGTCTGGCAGCACAAGCGTTGCCCAGCTGGGCGTACGACAGTGCAAACCAGCTTCCGGCAGCATTACCATCTCCGCATGCACCATTTCAACTGTTATCCCAGACTTGGTACAGCAATTTGTGTTTTGTGTCTTGGATATTTTTCATCAAACCCCTCCCAAGATGTCTACCAAGAGGAAATTGTCTTTGCAAATATTAAACCAGTTGTACTGGTAATGCAGTGTTTTACTTAAACCTGACGAATATAAAAATAAGAAACAAAATGGTGTAGAGATGATACAAATGGCATAAAATGAACAAAGAAAATTATGATATATAACAATAATGAAAGAAAATTATGATAAAATATTACTTAAAGATTTTTATAACATCATTTCACAGTACTGTACATATAGCCTACTCAACTTACAACCAAATTGTGCGGACTGTCGGAACCAAGTATGGTCGTAAGTCGAGTACTGGCTGTACAGAGAATTGAGTGATGATCTTTGGATCAATTTAGAATTTTTAAATCAAAAATGATTAACCACAGAGCATATTGGAAGATAGAACATGGCAAAATCCCAATGTACAACATTTTGTTATCTATTATTCTATGAAGTAAGTTTATATTCAGCTAGATTTTTATTCTTTCCTGGATGATCTTCAAGATTTGCCCTTTGTGAGATAACTCAGAGAAATAATTTTGTACACAGAGAAATCAAAATTCTAAAATCACTATGCTCCTTTTAAAAATGATGCACCTGGAAATTGTATATGTTATGCCTTCAAAAAGCATTCACTGAGCACCAGTTATTGTAAGACACTCTTCTAGGTCCTGAGAATAAAAACATGAGTGAAGATAGTCCCTGCCCTCAAGGTATTTCCAGTGTCAAAGGGGAAAAAATGCATACACATTAAATCCATAAAATGTCATAAATGAGAAGATAGAATACCCCAAAGGAGAGGGCAATGTATTTGTGTGGGAGAATTAGAAAAAATTCATAGAAAATATAATGCTAGAGGTTAGAGTTGAAGAAAGATGAAGGAAATTCATCAGGCTAGATTGGGGGAGAAGGTTTTATTACTAGGCATGAGGATGAGGAAATCAGAGTGCTGTAGAACCACCTCAGCCTATTTGGAGAACTGCAACCATCTGGGTGTGGGAAAGGCATCATACAGATACTGGCAGGTAAAACACAGGCTATAGGTAGAAGGCTGACTGCAGATACCGCATTAAGGAGTTGGAAATTTATTCTGTAAGCAATGAAAGATAACTCAAGAGGTCAGCTAGAATTATATCCTGAAGTTATTAAGGAAGTTCCCTCTGATGGCAAAGTGGAGAGTAGACTGAAAAGTACAAAGCTGAAAATGGGGGGACTAGCTATGTTCCAACAACCATTGCCACAGCCGTGGAGATGAAAGGAATACAAAGGATTTCTGACTAAATGATTGTGAGAAATGAGAATGTCAGAGGGATCTAATTCAACTTCCAGTACCTGATTAGATGAATGAGTAGAAGAGGATGCTAGACATTAGATAAAGAATAGAGTAAGTGGAATAGGTGAGGAGATATGATAATAAATTCAGTTTGGGATATGTAAAGCAGAGAGTCCAATACTATTTTTAACATTGTAATCTAGAGCTCATGTAGGGCTTGGTCAAAGATGCAAATTTGAGAGTCACCAACTTGCTCTCAGTGAATGAAGACACAGGAATGGAGAAATAAACCATAATCAGTGTATAAGACTCTCAGGCACCAGTGCTTAAAGGGGCAGGCAAGAGAAAAGAATAACACAAAGAAAATTAAAAATTTAGAGATGTATAAGAAAATTATAAATGTTGGTTTGAAACTAAGAGATGAGTAATCTTTAATTAGATAAAAGGGGTCAATATATTCAAACATTCCTTAGATATCAAATATGATGAGATTTAAAATGTATGAGCACACCATGTCAACACAAATTAAAAATTAAAATTAAAAACAAAGTATGGGCACACAGTACAATATACAGATTGTATGTCATGGAAATCTACACTTGAAACCTATATAATCTTATTAACCAATATCATCCCAATAAAATAATTAAAAGTTAAAATTATGCAAAGAATGTGTCAGTTAGAAGACCACTGGTGACTTTTGTCATGGAAGCTTGTTTATATTGTAAGAAAGAGAAACCAAATTATTTAGGATTATATAGGATGGTAAGAAATTTAAAACCATGTGTATAGATAATTTTTTAGAGAATAGGAACAATAGATGATATAGTGGGTTGAATTGTTTTCCTCTGAAAAGATATATTCAAGTCCCAGTACCTGTGCATATGACCCTACTGGGAAACAAGGTCTTTGCAGATGTAATTATATAGTTAAAATGGTAAGCCTTGCACTCCTTGGCCTATAGCTCCATCATTCCAATCTCTGTCTCTTTCTTTAAATGGCTATCTTCCTCTGTGTGCCTACAAATCTCCTGCCCCCTCTAAAGACATCAGTCATACTGGATTAAGGGCCCATTCTTCTCTAGTATGACCCAATCTTAACTAATTACACCTGCAATGACCTTATTCCCAAACAAGATCACATGGTAAAGTACTGGGGGTATGACTTTAACATATCTTTTGGGTGAACATAATTCAATCTATTACTGTATCCTGGAGATAATCTAGCAAATAACTATAGATATGGGTATACACACAAACACACACAGGTATATATTAATATAGAATTTAATGCACAGTGGTCTTTTTTCTCTTACTCAAGTCACATAGCTAGTTAGTACCACAGCCAGCACTAGAACCCAGGTCTGCTGACTCCTAGTTACTTATACTTTCTATATTGCCAACCCTCATAGAATTTACTCAGTGGATTCCTTTGGCCTGTGGATATAATCCAACATCTGAGTATGGTCTGAGGACCTGCATCATCTGGCCACAGCCTCAATGCATGCCACTTCACCTATTCTCCATGCCTAAATCATACTGGCCTACTTCTAATTCCATGGACATGTTTACCTTCCTCTGGCTTCAGTCTCTCCTGCACATTTTTATTCCCCTAGGTAGAAAATAATAGTCACCTGTTGTTTCTGCTCACTCTTCCTTATTCTTCATGTCTCTTTAAGAAGTTGTTTCCTCAAGAAAATCAACCCAGAGTTCCAAGTTAAGTTAAATGCTCTTGTTATATGCCTATGTGGCATCCTTGTATTTTAAAAAATTTTTCACTTTATTATTAAAGTCTTATGTGTTTAATGTGTACTTTCTTTAATAGATTGTAAGTTCTGAGAGTCCAGGAAATATGTCAATCTTCCCAAAAATCTAGCAGAGTTCTTGGTGCTGAGCAGGCAATGACTGTATATTTATTGAGTAAAGGAAAAAGCCCTGACTTCCCCCCCCCCTATCAGATAGTTGACAAAGTCAGCTAGAAGTGGTGAGACACATGATCCCTGCTGTTACTCCAACATACATTTACATTCCCTACTCTTTCTTTCTGGGGCATTTCTTACCCCAGATATCTTCATGTCTGTCTTTACCTTCTTCAAGTTTTTGTTCCAATAATATCACAATGAGGAGTAATCTGAACTTAAATTATAACCCCATGTTCCTGACTCTGATCTACATTTTATTTTAGCCATAGGACTTACCACTTTCTAAAATACTACAGAGATGCCAAGATAGTGACAGAGTAGGCGGATGTTCCAACTGCCAGCTCCCAGGACCAAATAAGATTACAACTTAATTTAAGAATAATCATCTTCAAAAACCAACTTTGGACTAAACAAGGAAAAGTGCATAACCAAGGATCACAGAAGAACCCACACCAAGAATAGTAGGAAGGGAGGAGACGTGGAAAGGGCTGCCCCCTTCCCAGGAGCAAGCGCTGGCAGAGGGTCCGGAGGGACTCTCACTGAGGGTAGGGTCACCCTGAGAGGTGTAGGAACCCTGAGGTTCCCTAGGCCCGGAACCCCAGCCTAGAGTCCCAGAGCCCAGATGAGGTGCCCACACAGCATTTGGAAGTCAAAAGAGCCAGGTTTCTGTCTGCGAGAAAGAGATGGAGTTCTCAGAGACAAAGGCTCTATCTTAAAGGGACTGTGTAGAAAACCTCATTCACAGCCACTTACCTGGGACTCTGGTGGAGGGAGAACTGAGAGGACTAGAGTTACATGAGGAGAGTACAAAGTTGGAGGCCCAGAGAGAGACACTGTGGGGGACGGCCACCAGAACCCCTGTGCTGAGTCATTCTCCAATACTGCAGTCGCCATCTTTCTTGGGTGGAGCAGTCCCCTCTGAGTGGCACCAGCTTGGGGAGGAGAAACCGCTCCACCTTCGGGAGTCTCTCCTGCCCCAGTCATGGTGACTGGGTCATGCTGAGAGTCCAGGAAGCAGGGGGCGTGTCAGTAACTCAGTTTTCTGTTTTGAGACTGAGGCTTACCCCCACACATTCCTGAGTCTAAGACTAGTAATTCCCCCTCAGGGGATACTCAGATGAAACTGTTCCAAGAGGGGGCAGACCACACCTCTGGGTCTCAGAGGCCACACCCATCAGACTCCTGGGGCCACACTCTACTGAGGTCTGTGAAAAAAGTCTGGTGAGACTGACACCTGGGGAGCAGAGGCAGAGCAATACACACCACCCTTCCTAATCCCAGAATTGCTGCAGGCTCCTACCAGGGGTTTTTTCAGTGGCTGAGCACAATAAGCTGCCAGAAGACAGAGGCTGCAGGAGGCAGGACTCTGGGAACCTTGGCCTTTTAAGTGGATCTTTTCCAGGCCCAGAGTGAGTAAAAGCTAGCCTAGCTGTGCAGCTGGTATTTCCATGTGCACCTGGTCCCAGCAGAGGCAGCCACAAACTCTGGATTGCTTATAGCTCTAAAGAGGTTGTTGAGGGCCAGTCACGGGCAGTGTCCCCCACTGGTCTGCACTGGGTTCCTGCTTGGGAGGCCCAAGGCTGGCAATCCAGTGGCCAGCTGCTGAGAGCACTAGTTAAGGATCTAACAACCCTTTCTAGAGTGGTATCCTAAGGAAGGGCTCCTCACACCAGGCCCAGCTCTCTGTGTTCAGCACCAGCACAGCAGCTCATGGGCATTGGATAAGGAGGAGCTTCACAGTCAGCCAGCCCAGATACTGGATATCCTGCCCTGCTGAGCAAGATTCCACAGGGGATGGGAGAAAGGCTTGAAGCATGGGTATTTAATGTGTGGGTCCCTGTGAGCCTATTGTAGGATCTGACCAAGGGTCTTAGCCACATTATGTGGGGGCACAGTCAGCCCCAGGAGAGGACCTCTCAGTCTTCCTCCCTGACACCAGGGTATCAACAGCTGAAAGAATTCCTGCAGAGGGGGCTGTCAGCCACACTCAATCTGTACCTGCTGCTCACCTTGTTGGGGAGAAATAAAATTTGAGTATCCAGCAGTGGTTGAGGGATTAGGCTCTGGAGTAGGGGGCACATTTCTCATTCTGAGCTACTGACTAAGAGACCCTTGACGTAGGGGGTTCCACTAACATTGTATTCACAACCTCAGCTGCCCTAACCCACCAAGCATGCAACCTTTAACAAACTGTAGAGGGGTTGGTTGGGTGAAGCCAGTCTGAGTCTACATTATAGTCTTTCTAGAGAAGACTCTGTGGGAAAACCAGGCAGCTACAAGAGGAGGAGGAGAAGCTGAAATGTGGAGTAAAATCTTATGGAGCTTGGGGCTTTTACAGAGCTGCTGTCTTCTCTAAGCAGAAGGAAGCTGATTCTTATACAAAGGTTGGCCCCTCCTACAGTACCCAGGCAGAGAAAATGCAGACACAAACATAAAAAAGAACAGTAGCTGCAGACAGGTAGCCCACAGCAGATTACAAACAACAGTTGATGCTAACCCAAGAAGATCTAGAGCCAACAAAACTGGTGGGTGGCAGACAGCACCAACCCAAGACTCAGCTACCTACACCAGCAGCACACCCAAAGGTGGAGTCTAGCAGGCACCAGATACTGTGGAGAATAAATACACCCCACAGGACAGACATTACACAATGTGCAATACACATGATCAAGATGGACAATTAGAGCCAGCCAGCCTGAAGGGATAATTGTATGCATGAAAGAACCAACTACATTCAATAATCACGTACAACAAGGGGGAAAATAGCATTGCTAGAACAAGGGAAATAGGTGACCTGGAAGTCAGTACTACTGAGCCTATTTCCCTCATAAAGACACCACAAAAATTTCAAAGGCAGAGAGCAGTGCCCAATACACAGACAAAATGGGCAGATTGTGAAATGTGAACCAAATCAATCAACAAGAGAAATTCCCAGAAAAAGAATTAAATTAAATAGGAGTAACCAAACTACCAGATACAGAATTTGAAATAATAATTTTTAGGATGCTCAAGAATCTTAGAGCAACAATGGATGAACATAATGAGCACCTAAATAGATAGCAAGCATCAAAAGGACTTTAAATTATAAAAAAAGAACCAGTCAGAAACAACAAATACAATATCAGAAATGAAGACTGCACTAGAAGGAACCAAAGCAGGCTAGATGAAGCTGAGGATTGAATCAGCAATTTATAGGAAAAGATAAATGAAAGAACAGACCAGAGAAGAAAAAAGAAGAGGCTCAAAAAGACCGAGGAAACTCTAACAGAGCTCTGTAACAACATAAAGAAAAACAACATCCACATCATAGAGGTTCCTGAAGAAGAAGAGAATGAACAAAGGATAGAGAACCTGTTTGAAGAAATCATAGCTCAAAATTTCCCTAAATTGATGAAGGAAAAAGTCACACAAGTTCAAGAAGCACAGAGTCCCAGTAAAGAGGAACCTAAGGAGGCCTACACCAACACATCATAACTAAAGTGCCAAAGTTAAGAGACAAAGAAAGAATACTAAAAGCTGTAAAAGAAAGCACTTAATTTCCTACAGAGGAGCCCCCATAAGGATGACATTTGCCCCTGCAACAGAAACACGGAGGCCAGAAAGAACTGACAAGAAATATTCAAAATAACGTAAAACAAGAACCTACAACCAAGACTTCTTTATCCAGCACGACTATCATTTAAAATTGAAGAAGAAATAAAAAGCTTCCAAGATGAAAAGACAAACAAAAAAAAACCTCAAGGTATTATTATTACAACCAAACAAGTACTGCAAGAAATGTTAAGGGGAACTGCTGTAAAAAGAGCAAAGGGAAAAACATATCTAGAAAAAGAGGATTATAAATTTAAAGAATAAACTGGCAGTAAATAAGTACATATCAACAATAAACTTAAATGCAAATGAATTAAATGCTCCAATCAAAAGACATACAGTACCTGCATGAATAAGAAAACAAGACCCATACATATGCTGTCTATAATAGACCAACCTCAGAACAAAAGATTATACATAAACTGAAAGTGAAGGGATGGAAAAAAGTATTTTATGCAAATGAAGTGAAAAAAAAAGCTGGGGTAGCAATACTTATATCTGACAATATAGACTTTAAAACAAAGGCTATAGTAAGGAATAAAGAAGGTCACTACATAATGATAAACGGAGCAATCCAATCGAAGAATATAACTGTCGTAAATATTTAGGCACTTAATATAAGAGCACCACATTCTATAAAGCAGATTTTGATGGACATAAAAGGCGAGATCAACAGTATGGGCTTTTAATACACCACTGACATCAATGGATAGGTCCGACAAACAGAAAATTAACAAAGAAACAGCTGCCTTAAATAATACACTAGATCCACTGGATTTAATAGATATCTTCAGAACCCCTCATCCCAAAGCAGCAGAATACACCTTCTTTACAAGTGCCCATGATACGTTCTCTAAGATAGACCACATGTTAGGACAAAAAACAAGTATCAATAAATTTAGGAAGATTGAAATTATATCAAGCATTTTCTCTGATCACAATGGCATGAAACTATAATTCAATTACAATAAAAAAACATTCAAACAGTTGGAAGCTAAATAGCATATTATTAAATAATGAATGGGTTAAAAATAAGATCAAGGAAAAAATCAAAAATTTTCTTCAAACAAATGAAAATAAACATGCAACAATACAAACTTATGGGACACAAAAAAGCAGTGTTGTGAGGAAAGTTCATAGCATTACAGGCATAACTTAAGAAGCAAGAAAAAGCTCAAATAAACAACTTAATCATGTATCAAAAAGAACTAGAAAAAAAACAACAAATAAAGCCCAGAGGAAGTATAAGAAAGAAAATAATAAATATCAGAGTGCAAATAAATGAAATAGAGGCTAAAAAAAAATACAAAAGATCAATAAAACCAGAAACTAGTTCTTTGAAAAGGTAAACAAGATTGATAAACTTTAACCAAATGCATCAAGACAAAAAGAGAGGACTCAAATAAATAAAATTAGAAATGAAAATGGAGAAGAAACAACTGATACCACAGAAATACTAAGGATTGTAAGAAAATACTATGAAGATCTATATGCCAAAAAATTGGACAACCTAGATGAAATGGATAAATTCTTAGAAACATACAATTTTCAAAAACTCAATCTAGAACAATCAAAAAACCTGAACTGACTGATTACAACAAATAAAATTGAAACAGTTATCAAAAATCTCCCAGCAAAAAAATTTCCTGGACAGGATGATTTCACAGGTAAATTTTACCAAATATTCAAAGCCATTTCAAATATTTCAATTCTCAAGCTATTTCAAAATATTCAAGGGGAGAGAAGACATCCAAGCTCCTTTTATGAGGAAAGCATTATCCTCATTCCAAAGCCAGGAAAAGGCATTACAAAGAACAAAAGCTATAGGCCATTATCCCTGATGAAAATAGATGCTAAAATTCTCAACATAATATTAGCAAACCTGATCCACCAATATATTTAAAAAGTCATACATCATAATCAAGTGGGATTTCTTCTGGGGAGGCAAGGCTAGTATAATATTTGTAAATCAATAAAGATGCCTCATCACATAAATAAAAGGAAGGATAAAAATCACATGATTATATCAATAGATGCAGAAAAAGCATTTCATAAAATCCAGCACCCCTTTATGATCAAAACTCTCAGCAAAGTGGAAATACAGAGAACATACCTCAATATAATAAAGGCCATCTATGAGAAACTGACAGCCAACATCAGATTCAATGGGCAAAAATTAAAAGCAATCCCCTTCAGATCAGGAACAAGATAGGGGTGCCCCCTTTCACCACTTTTATTCAACATAGTACTGGAAATGCTAGCCACAGCAATCAGACAAGAAAAAAAGTAAAAGGCATCAAAATTAAAAAAGAAGTGAAACTATCACTATTTGCTGATGACATGATACTGTATATAAGAAACCCTAAAGTCTTAGTCAAAAAACTACTAGACTTGATAAATTAATTTGGCAAGGTGGCAGGATATAAAATTAATATTCAAAATTCAGTGGCATTTTTATACACCAAAAATGAACTGTCTGAATGAGAAATTAAGAAAACAATCCCCTTCACTATTACAACAAAAATAAAATAAAATACCTAGGAGTAAATTTAACCAAGGAGGTAAAAGACTTATAGTTGGAAAATTATAAGACATTGAAAAAAGAAATCAAGAATGATACAACAGCATGACCAGGTGGTGGCGCAGTGAATAGAGCATCGGACTGGATGTGGAAGACCCAGGTTCAAGACCCCGAGGTCGCCAGCTTGAGCGTGGGCTCATTTGGTCTGAGCAAAGCTCACCAGCTTGGACCCAAGGTCGCTGGCTTGAGCAAGGGGTTACTCAGTCTGCTGAAGGCCCACAGTCAAGGCACATATGAGAAAGCAATCAATGAACAACTAAGGTGTCACAACAAAAAACTGATGATTGATGCTTCTCATCTCTCTTCGTTCCTGTCTGGCTGTCCCTATCTATACCTCTCTCTGACTCTCTCTCTGTGTCTCTGTAAAGAAAAAAAAAAAGAATGATACAACAAGAGGAAGCATATACCATGTTTCTGGATAGGAAGAATAAACATCATTAAAATGTCTATATTACCGAAAGCAATATATAAATTCTATACAATTCATATTAAAATACCAATGGCATATTTCAAAAATATAGAACACATATGCCCAAAATTTATATGGAACCAAAAAAAAAAAATATGAATAGCCCCAGCAATCTTGAAAATGAAGAATAAAGTGGGAGGTATCGCATTTCTTGATATCAAGTTATACTACAAGGCCATTGCAATCAAAACAGCTTGGTACTGGCATAAGAACAGGCATACAGATCAATAGAACAGAACAGAGAAACCAGAAATAAACCTACACCTTTATGGTCAATTGATATGTGAAAAAGGAGGTAAGAGCATTAAGTGGAGTAAAGACAGTCTCTTTAATAAATGGTGTTGGGAAAATTAGACAGGTACATACAAAAAAAATGAAACTAGACCACCAACTTACACCATTCACAAAAATAAACTCAAAATGGATAAAAGACTTAAATGTAAGTCATGAAACCATAAACAATATCTCTCATAGCATTATTTTTGCCAATTTATCTCCATGGGCAAGTGAAGTAAAGGACATAATAAACAAATGGGACTAAATCAAACTAAAAAGTTTTTGCACAGCAAAAGACATAATCAACAAAATAAAAGACAACCCACATTGGGAGAATATATTTGCCAATACTTCTGATAAGGGGTTAATAACCAAAATTTATAGAGAACTTCTAAAACTCAACACCAGAAGGTAAACAATCCAATTAAAAAATGGGCAAAAGAACTGAATAGATACATCTCTAAAGATGACATACAGATGGCTAATAGGCATATGAAAAACTATTCAATGTCACTAATCATCAGAGAAATGCAAATTAAAACCACAGGAGATACCACCTCACACCTGTCAGAATGCTGCTGGTTAACAAACCAACACACAATAAGTGCTGGTGTGGTTGTGGAAAAAAGAAAACCCTTCTGCACTCCTGGTAGGAATGCACACTTGTGCAGTCATTTTGGAAAACAGTATGGAGTTTCCTCAAAATACTAAAAGTGGAACTGCCTTTTGACCCAGCTATCCTACTTGTAGGAATATACCCTAAGATATATTTCAAATCACTGATTCAAAAGAAGATATGCACTCCCATGTTTATTGCAAAATTGTTTACAATAGCCAGGATCTGAAGCCCAGGTGTCCATCAGTGGATGTGTGGATTAAAAAGCAATGGTACATATACACAATGGAATACTACATGGCCATGAAAAAGAAGGAAATCTTACCTTTTGTGATGGCATGGAAAGACCTGGAGATTATTATGCTGTGTGAAACAAGCCAGGCAGAGCAAGACTAATATCATATGATCTCACTTGTATGTGTAATCTAATGAACAAAGTGAACTGAGGAACGGAATAGAGGCAGAGGAGGGGTGACAGGGATCAGAGGGACAGCTGTCAGAGGGAAGGGGCATGAGGAGAATAGGATTAGATATAGGTAACAAGACAGCAAAATCTTAGATATAGGTAACAAAACAGCAAAACCCAGAGGGAAGGGAGGAGGGGGTTAGTGGGAGGGGTGCAAAGTAATGTAATGAGGGCACAGGGGTGGGAGGTGAGGGAGTTATATTGAGTGGTACACTTGAATCATGTTAACACAATAAATTAAAATTAATAAAAATTAAAAAATATTTTTAATTCTATGAATTTGAATAATTTAAAAAATTAATCGATGAATAAACAAATAATATATAAAAACTTGAAAAGAGAAAAATAAATAAATAAATAAAGTTAGACATTCCTTCTTGTGCCTTCCGGCATAAGAGCAATACTGTGATCCACAGGGAGTACTGTTCTACATGATGGATTGGACGGTATATTTTTTCTATATTTCCCTTTTATTCACACTGGCAAAAAAGTACACTTATATTTGAACCATTAAAAAATAAAATAAAATACTACAATTTATTTAATATTTGACTATTTTCTGCCTTCTACTAAAAACCTAAACTCTAAGGCAGAGATCTTTGACTTTTTTATTCAATTATATATGGCAACCAACAAGACAATATCTGACATGTAATAGACTTTTCAAAAATAATTATTAGATGAACGTATTCCAGTGGCAAGAAGAGAGGCATTACTAAACCTGTCTTCTTTTTAATTAAATTTATTGGGGTGAACTTGATTAATAGAATATGTTTCAAGTGTACATTTCTATGATATGTGATCTGTATATTGCATTCTGTACCCACCACCCAAAGTCAAATCATCTTCCATCACCATATATTTGGTACCCTTTACCTTTTACCATCCCCAATACCCTTCCCTCAGGTGACCACCATACTGTTGTCTCTGTCTCTGAGTTTCAGTTTTGTAACCCACATATGAGTGAAATCATATGGTTCTTAGCATTTTCTAACTGACATATCACTTAGCATGATATTCTCAAGGTCCATCTACATTGTCACAAATAGCAGTATTTCATCTTATGACTAAGTAGTATTCCATTGTATATACATACCACATCTGCTTTATCTAATTATCTATCAAACTCTTTGATTGTTTCCATGTCTTGGCCTTTGTAAATAATGCTAAAATGAACATGAGGCTCCATGTGAAGCCTTTGTGAAGAAATGTTTTCAAATTTTTGAGGTAGATACTCAGAACAAGGATTGCTGGATCATATGGCAACTCTGTTCTTTGAGGAACCTCCATACTGTTTTCCATAATGATTGTACCAGTTTACATTCCCACCAGCAGTGAATGGGAGTTCCTTTTTCTCCACAGCCTCTCCAACACTTGTTATTATTTGTCTTGCTGATAACAGCCATTCCAACAGATGTGAGGTGGTATCTCGTTATGGTTTTGATTTGCATTTTCCTAATGGCTAGTGAAGTGATCATGTTTTCATATATCTGTTGGCCATTTGTATGTTTTCTTAGAAGGGCATGTTCAGTTCCTCTGCCCATTTTAAAATTGGATTGTTTGTTTGTTTGGTGTTGAGTTGTAAGAATGAAACTAGACCACATTTTGTTCCCAAGTATAAAAATTAATTCAATGGACCAAAGACCTAAATATAAGATCTGAAACAATAAAGTACATAAAAGAAACCATACATACCAAACTTATGGACCTTGGTCTTAGAGAACATTTTATGAATTTTATCCCAAAGGAAAGGAAGTAAAGGCAAAAATAAATTAAGAGGACTATATCAAACTAAAAAGCTTCTGCACAGCAAAAGAAACCACCAGCAAAACCAACTAAATGGGAGATGATATTCACAAACAGCTCCAACAAGGGGTTAATGTCCAAAATACATAAAGAATACATAAAACTATCTTCAATAAGAAATCAGTATATATTATTCATTGCTAGCACCAGAATAGAAAAAAAATGAAAATCTATAATCTGAATTTTATGTGATGTAACCCTTTTTTTAGGGAAAGAATATGACTGTAGTTTGTGTGTTTTGTGGCCCACATAAAAATGTCTACTTCAATCAAGAGAAATATTCAAGTAAGAATAATAGGTATCTCTGTTTTACAGTATTATTTGGCAAAAAAAGAAAACTAAACACAAAATTCAGTTACTAATCTCTGATCTTTCCTGACAACTTAAATCACTTAACATATTGCAATATTTTCTAAAATTTCTAGTGATTTGCTTAAAACCTGTATCTATATTGTACTCTGCACATAAAGTAAAGCTGGCATTAAGTACTTCATGGACATTTCATAAATATAACAAAAACCATCATAATTAACACTGTCCCAACACTTACACTTAGATTTAAAAGTACAACATAAATTATGGTAGCAAAAAATAAATGTTGAAACAACTAGGGCTAATATACTAATCGTGTGGTTACTACCTCCCTTTGCTGCTTTCATGATCTCCTTTGATACTCAACTGCCTAGAGTTGCTCAAGAAAGAGAACACTTTATTGTTCCAGTTAAAGGCACCCCAGCCATCTACCACATACTCCTTGTTGCCTCACCATCTTGACTGCTGCTTCCTACACTGTCTCAGGTCATTGGGACTGCTATAACAAAATGCCATCGACTGGGTGGCTTATATAAATAATGTAAATGCAGTTCTCACAGTTCTAAGGTTGGGAAGCCCAACATCAATATGCAGACATATTTAGTGTCTGATGAGAGCCCATTTCCTGGTTCACAGACTATGGTTTCTTGCTGTGCTCTCATATGACAGAAGAAGGGAGAGAGATCTCTGACATCACTTTGATGAGGGAACTACCCTCTGCCTTCATGATGTAATCATTTACCAAAGGCTCAGCCTCCAAACATCATTACGTCAGGGCAGGGGTCCCCAAACTACGGCCCGTGGGCCACATGCGGCCCCCTGAGGCCATTTATCCGGCCCCCACTGCACTTCCGGAAGGGGCACCTCTTTCATTGGTGGTCAGTGAGAGGAGCATAGTTCCCATTGAAATACTGGTCAGCTTGTTGATTTAAATTTACTTGTTCTTTATTTTAAATGTTATATTTGTTCCCATTTTGTTTTTTTACTTTAAAATAAGATATGTGCAGTGTGCATAGGGATTTGTTCATAGTTTTTTTTATAGTCCGGCCCTCCAGTGGTCTGAGGGACAGTGAACTGGCCCCCTGTGTAAAAAGTTTGGGGACCCCTGTGTAAAGCCAGTAATCAGGGCCAGGGCTATCAGGGCTGCCATCACAGCCGCCCAGCCCGTGCAGGTTCGCATTGGATTCGGACAGTCGGTAAAGAAACAGCGGAGCCAAAATCTGATGGGCCATAGCCTTTAATCCTACCTTGCACCCGGCGGGCAAGTAAAAATACACACTGGGCTCCAAAACCCAGTCACACTCAGTGCTCACAAAGCCACTGACTTATCCGAGATACAAACTCTACACAAACTGGCATCTCACTCAGCACTCCGCCATCTTGGCTGCTTCTCCTGGCCTCCTCCACGTGGCCTCCTTTAGCTGCTGGCTCTACTCTCTCCGCTCTCTCATGCTAACCTCAGGAACCAAGAGCACAAACTCCCGCCCCGTCCCTATTTTATAGTGTAGAAATCCAAACCCTTAATCCAATATACAAAATAGGGAAGTTTCTAATACAAAGTCACTTTCTGAGGCACGATTGGATTGTACCACCCCACATCAAAAAGGGTAGGAAAGGCTTAATCCTAAAACCAAGCCCCAGGCTACAAGGATTCTGCCTGCCTTTAGCCCACCCCAACACACATTAATATCACCTGGGCGACGGCATCTTTAACAAAGTGAGCATAATACATTTTATCTGCCCAACACCCTGCATCAGGGTTAGGTTTCAGCATGTGACTTCGGAGGAAACACAAACATTCACTCTATAGCAAACATCATAGAGACTTTCTTGAGCTCAAGCTTTTCGAAAGTGATTTTTGCCATTTCTGCCAACATGGTCACTTTCTTCTTTACTAATTCCACTCCACTGATGCCACCTTGTTCAATGCTTCACATACAGAAATGACATGAATGCTGCCATAGTTCTCCTGGACAAGCAATTTTGGTGTTTGTAAAGCCAGTAGCCACGACCACCATCACACCCGCCTGGCCCATTCAGGTTCGCATTTGATTTGGACAGATGGTAATTGTTGGGCAGATAAAATGTATTATGCTCACTTTGTTAAAGAGGCCGTTGCCCAGGTGATATTAATGTGTGTTGAGAATTGTTGTAGCCTGAGGCTTGGTTTTGGGATTAAGCCTTTCCCACCCTTTTTGATGAGGGGTGGTACAATCCAATCATGCCTCAGAGAAGTGACTTTGTATTAGAGACTTCCCTATTTTGTATATTGGATTAGAGGTTGTGAAGCTACACTATAAAATAGGGGTAGAACGGGAACTTGCCTCTTGGTTCCTGAGGTTAGCATGAGAGAGCAGAGAGAATAGAGCCAGCAGCGGGAGGAGACCACATGGAGAAGGCCAGGAAAAGCAGCCAAGATGGCGGAGTGCTGAGTGAGAGGCCAGTTTGTGTAGAGTTTGTATCTGGGATAAGGAATGAGATGGGAAACTGAGGAGAATAAGGCTGGTGAGCTAGAAACCTTTGATTCTAGGAAACTCGGATAAATCAGTAGCTTTGTGAGCACTGAATGTGACTGGGTTTTGGAGCCCAGTGTGTATTTTTACTTGCCCGCCGGGTGCAAGCTAGATTAAAGACTATGGCCCACCAGTTTTTGGCTCCATGGTTTCTTTACCGACTGTCCGAATCCAATGCGAACCTGCATGGGCCGGGCGGCTGCTGTGATAGTGGCCCTGGCTCTGGATCCTGGCTTTACAGTAATGAAACAATGGAGCCAAGAACTGGTGGGCCATTAGCTTTAATCCTAGCTTACATCCAGTGAGCAAGAAACACACAAAGTGGGAAAAACACTTCCTTTTCCATTCAGGGCTCCCAAAGCCACTAACTCATTCGAGTTTCCTAGAATCAAAGGTTTCTACCTCACCAGCCTTATTCACCTCTGTTCCCCATCTCTTTCTCTCTGTACAAACTGGTTTCTCCTTCAGCACTCTGCCATCTTGGCTGCTTCTCCTCTCCTCCACATGGCATTTCTTTGCTCTCTTCCAGCATGGGTTTCTCTGCCTCATTTTATAGTGTAGAAATCAAAGCCTTTAATCCAATATACAAACAAGGAAGTCTCTGATACAAAGTCACTTATCTGAGGCATAATGGGATTCCTCATGAGAGTGCACCACCCCACATCATGCAATAGTCAAGAGCATGGAGAAAAGCTTAGTTTTGAAAAAATCTTAGTATTAAAAGGGTGGGAAAGGCTTAGTCTTAAAACTAAGCCTTGGGCTATAATGACCCTGCCTGCTTACAGCCTGTCCCCCACACCCAATGCAAACTATGAGCGAGCAAATATATATATCATATTTACAAACTTACTTGACCAACAGTGTTATTTTTCCATGCCTGTTCTCACAACTTATTTCTAGAAACTAGAAAACTAAGATATGAACTTATTCATTTCCTTTTAGAAAGCTGCTACAGTATCTGTGACATGATCAGAAGAAAGCTGGGAGAGCAGCCTAACTGATTAAGGTAAAGCCCTATCTTAGGTGCCTGACCATTTGGCTCAGTAGTAGAGCATTGGCACAGCATGTAGATGTTCCAAGTTAAATTCCCAGTCAAGGCACACAGGAAAAGCACCCATTTGCTTCTCAACCCTCCCCCCTCCTCTTCTCTCTCTTTCTCTCTCTTCCCCTCCTGCAGCTGTGGCTCAATTAGTTCCATTGCGTTGGCCTGGGTGCTGAGGGTGGCCCCGTAGAGCCTCTGCTTCAGGTGTTAAAAATAGCTTGGTTGCACACATGACTCCAGATGGGCAGGCAGAGCATCAGCCCCAGAGAGGAGTTGCTGGGTGGATCCCGGTGAGGGTGTGTTGGTGTTGGGCAGATAAAATGTATTATGCTCACTTTGTTAAAAATGGCGCTGCCCACGTGAGGCCGTCGCCCAGGTGATATTAATGTGTGTTGAGAATCCTTGTAGCCTGGGGCTTGGTTTTGGGATTAAGCCTTTCCCACCCTTTTTGATGTGGGGTGGTACAATCCACTCATGCCTCAGAGAAGTGACTTTACTAGAGACCTCTCTATTTTGTATATTGGATTAGAGGTTGTGAAGCTACAATATAAAATGGGGGCAGAACAAGAGTTTGCGCTCTTGGTCCCTGAGATTATCATTAGAGGAGTGAGCAGAGAGGAGAGCAGAAAGAGGCCATGTGGCCAGGAGAAGCAGCCAAGATGGCGGAGTGTTGAGTGAGAGGCCAGTTTGTGCAGTTTGATGCTGATGAAGGAAGGAGATGGGGAACAGTGATGAATAAGTCTGGTGAGCTAGAAACCTTTGATTTTAGGAAACTTGGATAAGTCAGTAGCTTTGTGAGCACTGAATGTGAGTGGGTTTTGGAGCCCAGTGTGTGTTTTTACTTGCCCGCTGGGTGCAAGCTAGAATTAAAGATGACAGCCCATCAGTTCTTGACTCCGTTGTTTCTTTACAGAATCCAATGCAAACCTGCATGGGCCGGGCGGCTGCTGTGATGGTAGCCCTGGCCATGGCTCCTGGCTTTACAGTTGGGAAGATAAAATATATTATGCTCACTTTGTTAAAGATGGTGCTGCCCACATGGAAGCCTGTCTCCCAGGTGATGATATTAGTTGCCCTTCCTGCTTGGGATGGGCATGATTATGTTAATATGTGTTTGGGGAGGGCTTTCACGCCAAAAGGCTTTAAAAGGAAGAGAGATCACATTGTTCCGGGGGAAGAGTGATTACTTTAGAGTAGAGAGCAGAGAAAGGCCACGTGGAGGAGGAGAGAAGCAGCCAAGATGGAGGAATGCTGAAGGAGAAGCCAGTTTGTGCAGAGAGAAGGAGATGGGGAACAGAGGTGAATAAGGCTAGTGAGCTAGAAACTGATCCTAGGAAACTTGGATAAGTCAGTATCTTTGTGAGCACTGAATGAGTGGGTTTTGGAGCCCAGTGTGTGTTTTTACTTGCCCGCCAGGTGCAAGCTAGGATTAAAGCTAATGTCTCACCAGCTCTTGGCTCCGTTGTTTCATTACCAACTGTGCAAATCAAATGCAAACCTGCATTGGCCAGGCGGCATTGATGGTGGCCATGGCTACTGGCTTTACAGGATGCGTGCAGGAGTCTGTCTGTCTTCCCTCCTTTCACCTGGAAAAGAAGGGGGAAAATGTCCTATCCTAGGGACATTGTCTGCTCAATCAGATGAGCTAAGTCAATAACAAAGCAGTTTAGGATGGTCCTTCTGCTGTCCCCTTTCAATACAAAACAGGACAAACAAGAACTCCTTTCAGAGTAAATCCTGGCTAAAGTCTCCAAATCATACAATGTCTCTGATTTCCAGTTCTAAGCTACCAAGTAACTTAAGAAATTAGGCAAAATCTAAAGAGTGTAAAGTACTTTTGACTGCCCCTATCCAATTGAGATTAATTTGCATAGGAATCTGGTTTGGGGTGGTACTCTGCATAACTACAAAAAGCATGTCAAATTTCTGGTTTTGGCAGTGAAAATTGGTACTACTGACTTCTCAGCAGGCCCTAATGCTATGGAGATAGTTTACTTTAGTTCATTTGTTTAGTTTATTTAGTTTAGTTTAGTTCATTTGTTTCCGTGATGGTGACATATTGGAACCAAACCCTCTGAATATCTGTTCCCAGCCCAATATATAGCCCAAAGAGTGTTAGTTTTTTGTGAGGTGCCTTCTAAGAATTAGAAGCATGGTCTGTCTACAAATGTTTTAGGCTTGTGGAAAACTAGCTTGTTCTTGTGAAGAGTAAAATTATCTCTTCATTTCTTTAACACTTTATGCTAATTAAGCTAAATTTTTCATATAAATGAATGCACATTAATTCTGGAATTGGAGCACAAGATAGAGAGGAGTGTTGTAAAGTACCATATCTTAATCCATGGGTTACATAAAGACTCAAGTCCAAATGAATTTTTGAGGAATTTATTAATTAGCCAGCTAGCTACACAGGGCATGGTCCCAAATCATGTAGGCCCTCTTCCTGTTCTAGACCTTCTTCTATACAAAATCAAGTACTGGTTGGGGTGAGTAAGGAGGTAGCATGGTACAATAGTCAATTACTAACAGGCTTACAACATCTATCTATAGGATCTATTAAAAGGAAAAGAAGCATTCCTATACCACGAGATAACACAGTTGTGACAATTGGTTTATATACCCGGCAAAGACATTCCCAAATTTTCTAGTGTCTACCCCCCATCCCTGTTGCCACAGCAAAATGCTTAGCTTAGGATAAGGAGAAAGACCAAATGTAAATACCTTTGCTAAAAGTTTACTTGTTTAGTTTACAAGTTATACATATAAAGAATTTCAAGACAGATGATTACTAGAAAGCATATAAAATGTTACAGAATGCACCTTTTTCAAACAAAGGGAGTGGTCTCGTGATCTCTAGAGGTATATGTCACTCTCAGGACTCCAGGAGGGGAGAAAAGTTAGAATCAATGTAGGAATTTTAATTAAGATATGCAAACATTGTCTCCTAAAGGATCTTAAGGATGGGGAAGAGGAAGTTTTCAGATAAGTTTTAACCGCTTTGTTGTCTAGCAAGTAGTGGCGTCAGTCCTTCCAGAGAACTATAGTTAAACTGTGACTAGATGACCCAGTTGTCCTTGTAAGCCAGGAAGCTCCTGCATTCTTCTCCCTCCATTCTCCACAGAAAGGAGGGAGCAAGAAGCCTGACTTTCCTCTTTAAAATGGTGTTGGCAATAGAGTGGTACCTTGAGATACGAACAGACCAACATAAGAATTTTTTAAGATACGAGCTGCGACTCGGTTTATATTTTTGTTCGAGATCTGAGCAAAATTCCGAGATATGAGTCGTGATTGAAAAGCTGCCGCTAGTTGGCGCGTTGGCGCACAGGTCCAGTATCGGCAGTTTGATATACGAGTTGACTGACTTACAAGCTCAGTTACAGAACAAATTAAATTTGTATCTCAAGGTACCACTGTACTAAGTTTTACAGTTCTTTGGCATCTTATCACAGGAGGTTTCTAAAACAAGTCAGAACCCAAATGTTAGACTGGAGAATCCATCTACACTTAAACAAATAGCAAAAGAGACTTGACTCTCAGTCTCTGAGTATTGAAACACATTCCAAGCCCTGGAGACTTGACCTTATTACTGTACCCTCCTTCTTCTCCCTCCCCACAGCCACAAGTGGGAGCAAGTTATCACTGCCTCTATCTAACCTACTGTTGGGCAGATAAAATATATTATGCTCACTTTGTTAAAGATGGCACTGCCCACATAGAAGCCTGTCGCCCAGGTGATGGTATTGGTTGCCCTTCTTGCTTGGGATGGGCATGATTATATTAATGTGTGTTGGGGCGGGCTGTGGGCAGGCAGGATCCTTGTAGCCGGGGGCTTGGTTTTGGGACTAAGCCTTTCCTACCCTTTTTGATGTGGGTGGTACACTCTCATGAGGAATCCCATTATGCCTCAGATAAGTGATTTTGTATCAGAGACTTTTGTTTGTATATTGGATTAAAGGTTTTGGTTTCTACACAAACCAGGAGCTTGCTCTCTCTCTTGGTTCCTGAGATTAGCATTAGAGAGGAGAGCAGAGAAAGGCCACGTGGAGGAGGAGAGGAAAAGCAGCCAAGATGGTGGAGTGCTGAAGAAGCCAGTTTGTGCAGAGTTTATGCAGAGAGAAGGAGATGGGGAACAGAGGTGTATAAGGCTAGTGAGCTAAAAACCTTTGATCCTAGGAAACTCGGATAAGTCAGTAGCTTTGTGAGCACTGAATGAGTGGGTTTTGAAGCCCAGTGTGTGTTTTTACTTGCCCGCTGGGTGCAAGCTAGGATTAAAGATGATGGCCCACCAGCTCTTGGCTCTGTTGTTTCATTACCGTCTGTTCGAATCTAATGCAAACCTGCATGGGCCAGGTGGCTGTGATGGTGGCCATGGCTACTGGCTTTATACCTACCCACACTGTAGCAGCTTCCTAAACAATCTTTCTGCCACATTCACACTGCAGCCAGAAGGATCTTCCTAAAATGCAAATCTAATTGCATTGTAATCCCCATCCCCACTCCACTTAAAATTTTCCAGGAGGTTTCCATTGCATTCTGAAGAAAGTCCAAATACCTTTACATGGTACAGGATGGGATTTTTTATTTATTTATTCATTTTCTTTTAGAGAGGAGAGAGGGAGGGAAAGAGGGAGAGAGAGAGAGAGAAAGATCAGAGGGAGGAGCAGGAAGCATCAACTCCCATATATGCCTTGACCAGACAAGTGCAGAGTTTTGAACCGGCAACCTCAGTGTTCCCAGGTCGACGCTTTATCCACTGCGCCACCAGAGGTCAGGCGGGATTTTATGATAAAGTTTGCAGACTCTTCTATAACTTCCTTTTCCTCATCCAAATCCTGCACTTCAATTAAAGCACATTAGTAGCTAGTTCTAAAATGTCCCATGTCCTGTAATATTTTTATTTTGAAGTTTTGTCATTTTTAAAAAATCAAATTTTCTTGGAAATGAACATTTCCTGAGGAGAAGTTTGATTAAAGGTAGAAGAAAGGAGAATTTTTACTGATTTCACAATTTTCTTAGGCCAGCAATTCTTCAGTGTAATAACCTGTGTATATAAATTGAAACAGAGGGGCTAGGTGTGCATGTAAAAGGCAGTATTGGGGACAGCTGACTGGCATCATCAATGCAGAAGCTATTTATACAACTATACTATGCTATAAAATTATATTTTTAAAATGCACTGAATTCAACTTTTATTCTCAATGTAGTTTTTCTAAATAACCCTTTCAGAAATCATCAAGATAAAAGGCTCAGATTTTTGCTGTGAAACATTATAGGGAGTCACAGCGTGTCAATCTGACCCACCTGTTTTTTGAGCTGACTAGTCTTGGCATCTGATGCAGATAATATCCACCTGTGCTCTAGAGCAGACCAACATCAGAACATGATTCAGCAGTGCTCTAGTCTAGAGAATATAAAAAAGAATGTCCAACGCAGTGGACAAAGCTTTGGCCTGGGACTCTGAGGACCCAGGTTTGAAACCCTGAGGTCACCTGCTTGAGTGCAGCCTCATCCAGCTTGAGTGCAGGGTCACCAGCTTGAGTGTGGGATCATAGACAAGACCTCATGGTCACTGGCTTGAAGCTCAATGGTTGCTGGCTTGAGACCAAGGTCGCTGGCTTAAGAAAGAGGTCACTGGCTCAGCTGGAGCCCCTAGTCAAGGCACATGAGAAGCAATCAATGAACAAGTAAAAGAGCTGCAACTGCGAGTGGATGCTTCTTCTCTCTCTCCCTTCCTGTCTGTCTGTCCCTGTCTGTCCCCCCACCTCTCTTTCTCTCACCAAAACAAAGGTTTAAAGTTATTTTTAAATATATTTTACTTTTTATAAGTATACAATTTTAATTTTCCACTTATTAATAGAAAAAGCTCTCAAATGCTTTTAGAAATTTTAAATTACTGAACCCATGAAGGTTTAAATTATAAAATACATGTTTACCTCCTTTAATATGGGGGGATTCCAGATGGGAGAAAAAAGAGCAATAAATGAGGAGTAAAAGCAAAAGAAGTGGATTGAGTGAGAGAGAGAGAGAGAGAGAGAGGAAGGGAAGAAAAGAAAAAAGAAATCTTTGCCAAAGGAAATTTCCTGCTATAAAGTATTTCACATAGTAGCTTTAAAATTAGGCCCCTGTTTGAGAATAACAGGCCTAAGAAATCCATCTTTTAGGTCAGTCATTATCAAGGAAGAAGTTGGCAACCAAAGAATAAAACTGCCCCAAAGAGATAAAAAAGCATTGCAAAATTTGTCACATGCCCCAAAGGCTTGTCATACAAGTGTGTATAACTGGCACTTTTTCCAATTCTACCCACGAGGCTGCTGTACTTCTTAAGCAGTAGTAGGAAGTAGGCCTAACTTATGATGAAAAAGAATTCCCTTTAACTAAATATTAAGACATACTGATCTCACCATATCCCTTATTGCTGGCACTCAGTACATATTTATTTTTACTGTTAATCTCATTAGATCTTAGAATTATGCTTGTTCAGGAATGTAACAAAGTTTAAAGGTATCCTAGGTAGAGAGATCATACAGCCAATATATAACTTCCTTTGGGATTCAATTTCAAAAATAAACCCTGAGTCTGAAGCCTGGTCATTCATTTGGAGGGTCACATTGTAGTTGCATATTCCGTGATACTTCCAAAAGAAGGTGAAGCTCTTTCCTACTTAGAAATATCCTCCTTCGAAGAGGCCTTCAGGCCATTGACACCAGATGCTCTATATCACAATACAACTCAATATTGCTACAAATTCAAAAAGATGGAATCCCAAGTCTGATGTACACAACTGAGACTTCTTTCATTTTTTAACAACAGGATATATGTACAATTTGCTTAATATTTGCAAAGTTCATCTTGATTATATTTTATTGTTTTATTTATACTTCTAACATCATTAGATACAATTCTAAAATCAATGCAAAGATTAAAAGTTTCATTTCAAAAGCATACCAATGGCCATGCATTTATCTTAGGGAATTTTTATTTTTATCTACATTTTCATCCATTGAAAATTAGTCTACTCAGAAGTATTCTGTGGGTTTTATAACAGTTATTTTAAAAATATTTTTCCTGGACCACTACTTTTGACCAAAGTATAGTCTTCAGATATTTGTAGAAATAGATATTAACATTCAAAAAAAAATGTTTATGCATCATATCATATAGGACATTATAGCAATCTAGCTATAACTTTCTTTCTTTTTGATTTCTCCTACTGCATTAGAAAACTAAACCGATTTTATCTGTAAAAGGTTAGACAAAATCTTTTGCTTTGGGAATTAAGAGTCTCCAAAAGCTATACTATTACAGAGATCAGCTCAGTACAATGTTTCTTTGTGGTGAGTCTTTATTTTGGCCAACCTCCAAGTCAGAACTGATTTAGAGAGTAAATATGGAGAAGACCCCTTAATGACATAGAAAATATAATGTCTTACCAACTGAAATCTATATTTATCTTATTTACATCATTTACTTTAAAAAGCAGACAAATTAGGACACTTATAACCTTGAATTTCTGTATTATACTAGCTTTTCTAAATTATATGAAAATATGTGTTTGTTTGCTATATGCATTTTATATGTGTATACATCTATGCATTTAATGAACACATATGAATGAAATACATATATAAATAGAGTTATGGTATTATTAATTATAAACAAATATAGCTTATGGTATATATATATATATGCCATTATAAGAAACAAATTAGAACTTATCAAAGTTTTTATAGTATATTACACCTTAACTCATTTATAACACTAACAATGTGTTACAATTAACAGATTGTGTTCTAAAACTCTGCAGTATCTTCTAATGTCCAGCTGGAACTATATGGGGTTAAATTTTTATATTAATTTTTTTAATTTCTATATTTCTATTCAAAAATAAAAATTAATTATAAATGCAAATAAATGAATAAATAATAAAGATACAACCTTGGCCAAATTCAAGAAAAAGAAGAATTTTGTCATTGAGGTTAATGCTCAAATTCTATTCCCTGAGCTTACCTAAGTAATCACATTACTACCAGTAGAACTGTTTTCTCCCAAATCATTTTATATGTATTGGTGTATTTTAATTTTCAGAGCAATTGCATAATGCACAAAGAACAATTATTATTCTACTTTAGAGATAATTTATAAACATAATTATGTCAGGTTAAGGAAAATTGCTAAAGTCATAAAATCAAGATTAAAATCCCTGGGTCCAACTATAAGACTGTACTATTCCTATGGACACACCAAAGACAACTGTTTCCAACAATATGTGGATCTCTCAACAAAACATCCCCTCAAATACAATGCAAACAACAAGTTCACCGAGGAGCTGGGTGTTAAATTCATATGCGAAGAAAAAGAAGTAGATAAAAGAACAAAATGAGACTCTTACATCCTGACTTTAGCACTCTAGGTACAAGTCCAGGAGGGAAGAAGTTTGTTACATATTTGGGGGGAAATGCTAAAAGCAAAAATACTTTGTCCCAGTTCTCCTTTGGGAATCTAAGCAGAAATAGTTTTGTAGCGATTCCATCACCATCATTTTAGGATTATCAAACCAGAATGATGGCAATGGGCAGAGAAAGAACCTTAGTTAATACTATTCCCAAGCTGCTCATCTCTCCTATCCAGTATAGAAGGGACTTGGAAGCACCCTTGTTTCCTGGGATGGAAATAGAAGGTAGCAGAGTCTGTGGAGAAACAAGCTGACCGCATGGAAAAGGCAGATGGCCGGCTTCCTTCTGCGCATTCTCCAGAGTCAGTAGGTGCTGAGAGGGCAGCCACAAAAACAGGGCGAGGGCCACTCAGGAGTTACAAAACCAGGCCAGAGAAAAACCCAGGAGGCTCACCAGCCAAGACCAGAGCGAGATCAAGGATCCCCTCTCACAACCCTGTGCCTGGAGAGCATCAGTATTTCTCCTGAACCCAAGTGCTATCATGGGAAAAGGACACGGTCTGTGGATTCATCAAAGATCTGTTATACTTGAAAAGTCTGAAGTACCACAAAACCTACGAGTTTAAAGTTATATGTTAGGGTTCTTCTTCCCTCCACAACCCAGCACACTCTGGGTCAGATGTGGGAGATACCAACGAGCAAGATTATACGAGTTGTAGAATAAAGAAGTAGTGTTATCTTTGGACAGCTCATAGAATATGAATACATTTTAAACCACTACAAAATCAACACACATCTGAGATTCAAAAAGATGAGAAGTACATAAATAATTCTCTCCTTTTTTTAACCTTTCCTTCTTGGTCACACTACTATTTTTCTTTTCTATTCTCTCTGCCTCTTGATATTATTTGCCTTTGAAATAAGATAACATGGAAACTAAAAAAACAGCATGGCCCTTGAAAGAATATGAGTATTTGTTCTGGCCTGCTGTTAACTCATCTGGGTACCAAAGCAAAGAAATTGCATCTTTCTACACCTTACTAAGCTCTATAAAATAGGGATAATATACAGATTTACTTCAAATAGAGTTGAAAGCAAGAACTTAAAAAAAAATTTCTTACAAAGTACTTTGCAAATATTATACAATATAAATAATTTTATATATATCCAATTGTTCCCAAAAGAAAATCAGGGTCTTGTTCTACTCTCCAGAGGTCAAGACAGAGCTAGGAGAAGAACTCCCTCCTGCTCTGTTACATTTCCTAGCACCTACTGACTGAACCAGATGTTAGAAGGTAAAAAATCTGAGACAGCTGGTTATCCAACCCCTCAGGGCCAAATGTTCCAAAAAAAGTCACTTTTTTTGAAGCTCACATCCTGATTCAGAATCTCTAAGCTAATTATCAGGGTTATGATTCTCAACCTAATCATTTCTACTATGCCTCCAGAGTAAGACGAAATCTCAAAATCAACATTTTGTATGTGGAATTGTACACAGAAAATATGCAGCTAGCCCACAGAAGTTTAAATCACTAAGGTGGTTTCCATTTCTGACTATGCTTATCTTAGGTTTATACAATCATCAAAACCTATTTACTGAGCTCCTACTGCATGCAGCACACTTCAAAGAGACAATAAGTTAACCTGTTAACTACACCTTGTAAAACTCAGAATTCATAAAAATCATAATGCAAAGAAACAACTATGTATCTCACATTGGATAAAAATAGGCAGAAACACAAACACATAGGATTAAGTTCATGAATTTGGGAAAAAGGCAACTGTTAACAAGAGTTATGAGCCATATCATTCTTTCTGTGGTCTGTCCAGAAAGACTATCTGAAGTCAAGATTCAAACTGTGCAAAGAAAAAGTGGAAAAGGTGTGATTTGGAAGAAAAGATTTTGGAATTATACTCATAATGGAAGACAATGATTACAAAAGTGCAGAAAGGAAAGAAAAAGAAAAAAACATATTTCTGACAGTTTGTTTAAGTTTTGCTCAGTGCTAAAAAGATATACAACCCATACACCATCCATATATCCATATCATCACACATACTTGGCAACAAGGAGGTGTTAGTGGTTAAAGAGGGAGTGTGATCATCTGGAAGGGGATGGGGGGAGGTCAAAACCTGGCTCTTCCGTATCCCAGTTTGATAACCATTGACAAGGTATTCACCTTCTGTTTCTTCCTATATAACACCTACTTCGTGGAGTTGGTATAAAAATTAGGAGATAACACGTGAAGTTTATAAAATACAATGTATGCCACAAGCACCAAGAAAAGTTAGTTGTCAAATTGTTCTCAGTGTTAATTAGAAATAGATTTCCAGGATCAGTCTTGGAAAAATGTGAATTTTAATTCTATTTCTAAACTTTCTTTTTATGTAGTACCTGATATTGGTAGTTTACTCCTAAAAAGTAGAAAATAATTGCTTACTTATCCCTCTAAATATATGATTCATTTATTTTAAAAGTATATTAATAATTTTAGATCAAAATTCTTTGAGAATTAAATAATATCATGTAGGTATAATGCTTAACAAAGTTCCTGGCTTAAATAATAATAAATGCTTAAAACTGAGTTGTTGACATCAGTATCATCATTCAAGTTACCAAACTGTCATTCACAATTAAGCAAGAAAACATCAGCATGTAGGTAAAGAATATAATACTGAGGAAGCAAACAGAAAGAAGGTGGGTAGAGGATATATTTTTCTCTGCCTACATTGCGAACTGGGAGATGTGGAACTGATTCTTACTAGGAGACACGTAAAGGCTGGGCAGTCGAAGCTGAAACAGAAGGAACTTGGCTCTTGATCCTGGAGGGAATTACTAGTATGCTTTTACTATGTGCACCACACATCCCGCTAAGTGTTTTACAAACATTCGCTCTTGTAATCCCCACAACCAAGCTGTAAACTGGGAGCTATTGTCATTATCCTTGTATTATCAAAGTAATATTTAGCTAGATTCTTGATCGGAGTCTCATGACTAGTAGGGGAGAGGGTCAGCACCTGAACCTACATCTGCCTGATGTTTATCCAAGTTCCCACGTGCAATACTACAGTAGAAACTGGGAAGGAGGGGCCTAAACACAAGGAAATGAGGGAATAGGTGTCCCTGAGATGGTATCCTTAACCTATCAGCCAGAATTATCCAACCATTTTCCCATTACAGAGAGACCCATTCCTTCAGAAACGTGTTCGGTTTTTATTAATACAAGGCACTGTTTTAGAATGTTCTTCTGGGAAGCTCAGTAGTGAAAATCATTCTACTCATGCTGAGAATCTACTACAGCCTCTCACAGAGCCTGCTCTAAATGATTCCTAGGGGAAAAGGGAACTTGGGTTAACTTTGAAAAATTAAGTCTAGTCACCATAATCAAGAAAGTAAATAAGTAAGATTGTAAGAAAACATGTGTGTATGTATGAATAAATTAAGTATTTGTGACAGAAAATCAAACTTTTAAAAAACTCAACTACTTAAAATCATGAAACACTTTCTCATCATCTTCCAGAGACATTTTTGTCAAGGTTAAAAACACTCACATCTAAAAAAACAAAACAAAACAAAACAAAAAACCCATAGTATCCAAATGTTAAACAAGAGTATATATATTACTCAGTCAATAGGATCCACAATCAATGAAATAATAAATAGTGCGAATATTTATCTTTAGGTTTTTTAAATAATTAATAACTAACATATAAATTAGATTAGTCATCTTTAAAATTCTTGACAATGTGAATGTAAAAATTTAGACCTAGACCATGTAGTAAAGTTTTTATTTTTCTGACTTTGGTTCAATTCTTTTTTAACCCCAATTAAAAATTGTAACTTATTTTACCATGTATCAATAACTTTACAACACATACTACAGATTGCAGCTAAATCCAAAGTTGAGTCAGGTATAACACAATTACATTTCTCTACCTTCCTCATTAAATTTCAGTTCCACAGGGAATGCTGTCATTTCTTCAGATTTTCCTATTATACTCACATTTTAGGCCAATATCACTGATACTCTGCAGCAAGTACTTGCAGATCTTCAGCAAATCACATTATATTACCAAGAAGCAGAATGTTTAATTTTTCTATACAATTATTGCTCCAGTGTGAATGATCACAGATTGTTTCAAAACAGACCCCAGGTGACCACTTGGAAAAATCAACAAGCAAAGCTGAGGTTTAAAGTTTTCTTTTGGGGCATCTCCACAGTAAATTGTATTCCTTACAGCAACTTTAGCTATCTAATTTTTCAAATCTTGTTGGAATAACAAGTGGCAAATTAGTAGATCTGTCATATGAATGCTATTTGCAATTTACTTATAGTATAACCTTAATTCACATTCAAGGTTTTTCTTGATGTAATTGACTTAACAAGCAAGTATCTATCACACTTACTGCTGGAAAATATTAATTACCTTTGATCCTGAGGAACCTCACACCTACTTATTTTAAGAAAATTTGACCAGGTTAAAAGTCGCTTAGATAATTATAGTTCATCTTGTATTAGCAACTCCTTAGTATAGAATGATGTATCCCTAGGAGTCTCAAAAACTTATTTAAACACATTCAGAAATTTGAGGTAAAATATAACCATTATTTAACAATAAATTACAGTATTCTTGAAGAAATTGAGCTACACAATTAAAGTAAATTTGATAGTTATATTATACCTTTTCCGAGGTATAACTCATGAAGCTGAAATATTCTAGAGTATAATATCATGTACCTGTGTTAATGTGGCCAGAGTCCCAATGGAGTGACGTGACACATTCTTCTTTATTTACAAAAATGATCATAAAATGGTCTTTAATTTCTTAAAGAATATACATTTTATGTCTTATCTTCAAGATTCATTGCTAATAATGAAAAGTTAAAAGTTGTTTCCGGTATTAGAGGTGTTCTGAACACAAATCAAACAGTGAATACCATTTAATTCATAAAATTATCAGAATTTGGCCCTGGCCGGTTGGCTCAGTGGTAGAGCGTCGGCCTGGCGTGCAGAAGTCCTGGGTTTGATTCCTGGCCAGGGCACACAGGAGAAGCACCCATCTGATTCTCCACCCTCCCCCTCTCCTTCCTCTCTGTCTCTCTCTTCCCCTCCTGCAGCGAGGCTCCATTGGAGCAAGGATGGCCCGGGTGCTGGGGATGGCTCCTTGGCCTCTGCCCCAGGTGCTAGAGTGGCTCTGGTCGCAACAGAGTGACACCCCGGAGGGGCAGAGCATCGCCCCCTGGTGGGCAGAGCGTCGCCCCCTGGTGGGCGTGCGGGGTGGATCCCGGTCGGGCATATGCGGGAGTCTGTCTGACTGTCTCTCCTCGTTTCCAGCTTCAGAAAAATACAAAAAAAAAAAAAAAAAATTGTCAGAATTTCCAAAATCTGTTCTATGCATAAATGATTTGATGTTCAATGTGTCATCAAGAATTCACCAACCTCCTTCAACTTATAAAAGATTAATTGTATGCATTCAACAATTTGAAAAATAAAGAGGAAAGCTGATTTTTCTCATGTTTCCCCTCAGTGGACACACAGGGTAGGCTGAGAGCCAGAAAGGGGGGCTAGTGCTCCAGGCCCCCTCAGTCATCACAGTTCCTGTCTGCCTCTAGGCATCTGAGCATCCTATCATGCTGAGTATAATTCTGTGTTTTAACAATATGCATTTTCAATTTAGTGTGTCCTTAGACAGAAATTAGCTAGTCATCTGTTTCTCAACTAAGAGCAATTTTTAAAACACTGGGAGGAAGCCTGACCTGTGGTGGTACAGTGGGTAAAGTGTCGGCCTAGAATGCTGTGGTCACTGGTTCGAAACCCAAGGCTTGCCCAGTCAAGGCATATATGAGAAGCAACTATTACAAGCTGATGCTTCCCATTCCTACCCCTCACCTTCACTGTTTCTCCCTCTCTAAAATACTGGGAGAAAAATAAAGATATTTAGGACTCAATGAGGCAACAGGTTATGTCCTTCTCTCGTGAAAAACTTCTTTTTTAAAAAATTATTTATTTATTTATTTATTTATTTATTTATTTATTTATTTATTTTAGAGAGGAGAGAGAGTTAGAATGAGAGAGAGAGAGAGAGAGAGAGAGAGAGAGAGAAAGGGGGGAGGAGCAGGAAACATCAACTCCCATATGTGCCTTGACCAGGCAAGCCCGGGGTTTTGAACCAGTGACCTCAGCGTTCCAGGTCAATGCTTTATCCACTGCGCCACCACAGGTCAGGCTCATGAAAAACTTCTTAACAAAATTTTAGTGTTATTTTGATTCTATACAATTTTTGCCACACTTGTTCATTTAAAAACCTGACCTACATATAAAAGAATCTACTGTACTTAAACTCACTTCAGCCATCTACTATCACATGGATATTCAAGTTCTCTCAATAGTGCCAAAAAACATTTTAACTCAGTGCAAAGTAGATTATATGTGCATATTTATATCTCACATGAAAGTATCATATACCCATAAAGTGTTGTGTACTCATAATGCAACTTGGTTTGAATATGTAAATACTGATATGAATATTTATATCTCAAAGAAGATTTCATATAGAGGTAGAGTATATTCAAAAGATAACTTGATACTTGCTTAATATTACAGCACAATCCAAAAAGTTGGTCCTATCGATTGGAGATGCCAATAAACCAGCTTTTGCCCACAACACTGAAAAAGCCTGAGTAGCATTCTACACCAGAAGTTTTTCAGGGATGAAAGACAGAACAAAATTCAATCAAAATTTTTCCTGGAAAGACCCATCTTGCCTTTACACAATTATTCACTCAGATGAAACCCAATTTTAATTTTAAAAATAAAAGAAAATTTGGGTTCTGGTCAAGATGATGGCATAGATAAATGCAGTACTTGAATCTTCCCACAACCACATCAAAATTTTAACTAAAGGACAGAACAATCTTCATTCAGAACCACCTGAAATCTTGCTAAACAGAAGTCATACAACTAAGAACATACAGAAGAAACCACATCAAGACTGGTAGGAGGCCTGACCTGTGGTGGCGCAGTGGATAAAGCGTCGACCTGGAAATGCTGAGGTCGCCGGTTCGAAACCCTGGGCTTGCCTGGTCAAGGCACATATGGGAGTTGATGCTTCCAGCTCCTCCCCTTTCTCTCTCTCTGTCTCCCCTCTCTCTCTCTCTCTGTCTCTCCCTCTCCTCTCTAAAATGAATAAATAAAAAAAAAATGATGAGCCAACACAATAGCTATCTGGTATAAATAAGTAAAAATTAAAAAAAAAAAAAAGACTGGTAGGAGGGGCAGAGACTTGGAACAGATGGGTCCCACACCCACATGTGGTGGATAAAAATAAAAATTGGGAAGAATATCTTGGCTATCGAGGAGCCATCTAAGGAGTAAACGAACCCAGCCCCGTATGAGATGCCCTATCCCAGGGTCTCAATGCCACAAAGAGAAGTCATCAGAACTTCTAGCTCGGACTGTGGCTGAGGAAGACAGAGGGCTATTGAGGTCCAAGGTAGTTTTCTTAAAGGGCCCACACATGGACTTACCCAGACTCACTCTTTCTAAGTTCTAGCACTGGGGAACCAGGAGCTAATGGGGAGAAACTGAATAGTCTAAGTAGTCTGGCATCAGGGGAGAGAAGAAGGACTAACTTTCTCTCTGACAAAAGTGCTGGCAAAGGCCATTGTTTCTTTTCTGGGCCTTCCCCCTACAGAACCACAGGTGAGAGCCATATCTCAGTATCCATCAACCTGGCTTACACTGTTTACCTCTCCCTGGTGATTCCCTGAGACCCTGCCCACCCACCTATAGAATACATCCAAGCCATATCCAATGGCTTCCCATACAAATGGCAGGTTTGGGCTAATACTTTGGACTTCCCTAATATCTCTCAATCAAGCAGCATCTGGCTCCAGCATGGCTCATATGTCCTACTAAGTGGTCTCAGGCCTCGCACTAGCTGCAGCCAGCCCTGCTTCACAGCTTGGCCTTACTTGGGCACCTCCATGCCTAGGACTAGTAGCAACCATTTGCAGATTGTTTTGTAGCTCATGCTGAGTAGACCATAGCAAAGCACAAGTGGTGGCTGAACTTGGCCTACACCTCCCTGAAGGCCCCAGAGCCAGCACACCTGGTGGCCTTCAGCACCTGGGGCCTCAACCGACCTTAATCCACCCCTGGGTGAACTCTGCAGGCACTAGAGCCCCACTGAAGTAAGTCATTCTCTGTGGGGTCAGCCCCTGAACAGCTGATCCTCCACTGTGATTGCAGCTGATCCTCATAGCTGATGTGCCTGGGGGTAAAAAGCAATCAACATGAAGGTGTACACAGCCCACACTGGTAGAGTGGGGGTAAGGGAGGCTGTGCCCCTGAGCCCTACAGGAAACCTACTATGTAAGGCCATTCTACCAAGCCCAGTAGACATAGAAACAAATACTGGGAAGCATTCAGAGTGGCTCTGGTTGCAGGTTCTGCATCAATTGTGAATACCAGGATGGCAGGGACCCTGTCCAGTGGTGCTGTTCAGCTCTCTTGTCCCCACAACTTTACCAAGATGCCCCCAGTGAGAGAGTCCACTCATTTCTCCTTGGAGGTGTGGATGGACCCAGATACAGAACTGTGGCTTATCCTGGCCCCTGTAGACTTTGTCCCAGACTGCCTCAGCGAGTGGCTGGTGCCTCTCTCTGGCTCCCACATAGTAAACTGCTAGGTGGCAGGCAAGCGGCACCACTACCAGGTCCTTAGCAGCTGTGATCCTCAAGCTGAAGAAGCAACCTTGCTGGCCCCCCTCAGCAGAAGGGCTCACCTGTGCCCCAGTCCCCAAGAGCAGCTTAATGATCTTAGAGGGTCCCCAAGAATCTCTATCAGGGATCCCACTGTAAAAGCTCCAACAAGGTCACAATAAAAACAAGAAAAATCTCTGACAACAATAACATAGAAGGGGAGAGGATAAAGATCTGCAGTAGCAAAGGAGGATAGAGTGCAGAAACACTCATATGAAAGGACTCTTGTACATATGAACATTTTTTTCTTAACCTAATGGTAACCACCCATGAAAAAGCTAGTTGAAACACACAGCTTAAAAAAGAAGAAACAGGACAAAGAAGTATGGAACACCACCAAACAAAAACAACTGACAGAAACAAAAAAAGAGAAAAACTAAACAAGACACAGAGCTAACAGATAACAAAACATAAAATGGCTATAGAAAATCTTAAAATGTCAATAATTACCCTAAATGTAAGTGGACTGTACTCACCAATAAAGAGGCACAGAGTAGCAGATTGGATCAAAAAGCAGAAACCAACTATATGCTGCCTTCAAGGTATACAGCTAAGCTGCAAGAACAAAAGTAGATTCAAAGTGAAAGGTTAGAAAATGATTCTCCAAGCAAATAATATCCAAAGAAAACCAAGTGTAGCCATACTCATATCTGATAATGCTGACTTCAAGACAATAAAAGTAACCAGAGATAAGGATGGACATTTCATAATGATAAAAGGGACAGTATATCAAGAAGTCATACATTTCTTAATATATATGCACTGAACTAGGGAGCACCAAAATGTAAATTTGTCTACTAACTGATCTAAAAATAAAAGCAGACAAAAACACAATCATACTTGGAGATTTCAACACAACATTGATGGGTTTAGATAGATCATCTAAATAGAAAATCAATAAAGAAATACTGGCCTTAAATGACACTCTGGACCAAATGGACATAATAAAACTTTATAGGACATTGCATCCCAAAACATCAGATTATATATTCTTCTCCAATGTGCATGAAACATTCTCAAGGATAGACCACATTTTGGTCCACAAAACTAACATCAACAAATTCAGGAGAATTAAAATTATATCAAACACAGCAGTAGAGCATCGGTCTGGTGTGTGGAAGTCCTGGGTTCGATTCCCAGCCAGGGCACACAGGAGAAGCAATCATCTGCTTCCCTATACTTGACCCTCTCCTTTCTCTCTCTCTCTCACTTCCCCTCCCACAAACCAAGGCTCCACTGGAGCAAAGTTGGCCTAGGCACTGAGGATGGCTCCATGGTCTCCACCTCACGTGCTAGAATAGCTCTGGTTGCAATGGAGCAATGCCCCAGATGGGCAGAGCATCGACCCCTTGTGGGCATGCTGGGTGGATCCTGGTCAGGCACATGTGGTAGTCTGTCTCTCAGCCTCCCGCTTCTCACCTCAGAAAAATACAAAAAAAAAAATACACCAAACATATTTTCTGACCATTAAGTCTTTGAAATTAGAATTCAAATGTAAAAAGGAAGTAAAGAAATGACAATAGGAGAGACAAGATGACACTGGAGTAGGCGGAAGTACCAACATCTACCTCCCAGAACCAAAGTGGATTACAAACTAATTTTATGAACTATCATCTGGAAAAACCAACTTTGGACTAAACTAAGAGGACTCTTCAACCAAGGAACACTGAAGAAGCCACACCGAGACTGGTAGGAAAAGCAGAAACGCGGAGAGGGCTGCCCAGCTCCCCAGAGTGAACGGCAGCAGGGAGAGACTCGTGTGGCAGGAAGTGAGTTTAGCAGAGGGGAAAGGGTCCTGAGCCCCAGGAACAAAGCCCCAGCCTACAGCCCCAGAGCCCAGAAGAGGCGTAAGGACAGTATTTAGCTGGAAACAAGGCAGAATACTGTTTGTGAGAGTCTGATTTCTCAGACCCAGGATCCTTCTTAAAGGGACCGCACAGAACATCTCTCTCACAACCACTCACCCGGGGCTCCTGGGGACGGGGGGAGAGAGGAGAGGACCAGAGTAACAGGAAGAGAGTGTAATCAAGGAGGCACAGGGAGAAACATTTTGGGAGATAGCCACCCTAACCCCTGGGACAAGTCACTCTCCAAAGCTGAAGTGAATATTTCCCCCGGAAACAGCAATACCAGCAAAGGGAAGCAGGAGAGCAGCCAAACAAGCTCCCCCATGGCATTCAGAGCAGAGTCACATAGAAGGAAGGAGCTTTCGGGTCTACAGTAGTGAGTCGTAGGGTCCGAGCTGCAACGCCCCCACCCATGTGGCTGAGGGCACGCCGGAGGGCGGGCGGCAGCGGGAGACAAAAGCGCGGTTCTGCTGGCAGGGGTGGAAGCCAGCTGGCCACCACTGGGCTCAGGTGTGAGCTCAATCTTGCCCGGCTGGGGAGAAGGGGGCATGCAAAAGCAGTCAAGCTCAGCTGCCGGCAGCCTGTAATCCAGCCTGCGGGAGAAGGGCGGAAACCCCGGAAAGGGTGGAGACCAGCCCCTGAGCAAGGGCAGAGGAGCACAGCCTTGCCCCGCCCGTGCAACCCAGGCTTGTGGTCTGACTTGGTAGCTGGCTCCTCCCGCGGGGGTGGAGCCAAAAGCCCAGAAGAGGCGGAGTTCCGCTACTGAGCTGAGCTTGGGCACGCAGTTCTGCCCGGCAGTAGAGCCAAGGCTAGCAGCCGTTCCTCGAGTGGGCTCCTCCTGCAAGGGCAGGGCAAAAGCCCGGAAACAGGCGGAGACCCGCAGCTGAGCAAAGGTGCTCGCCAGTGCCCTCAGGACCGAGCATAACGTCACACATGGGGGCGGGGCAAAGGCCAAGGCCACCAACGCTTGTGCACCCAAGCACGTGATCACAGCCACTCCCGTGAAGAGAAAATGCAGAGGCAGAGAAATACAACACAAATAAACCAAGAGAAATCCCCAGAAAAGGACCTAAGTGAATCAAATATAACCAAATTACCAGATGCAGAGTTTAAAATAATGATTGTTAGGATGCTCAAAGATATTAGAACAACCATAGATGGCCATTACAAAAACCTAAACAAAGAGATAATAAATATAAAAAAGGACATTGAAATAATAAAAAAGAATCAGTCAGAAATGACAAATACAATATCTGAAATAAAAAATACAATGGAAGGAATTAAAAGCAGGATGGATGAAGCAGAGAATCGAATCAGTGAGTTAGAGGACACGATAAATAAAGGCACAGAAGCAGAGCAGAAAAAAGAAAAGAGACTCAAAAAGTCTGAGGAAACTCTAAGAGAGCTCTGTGACAACATGAAGAGAAATAACATCCGCATCATAGGGGTTCCTGAAGAAGAAGAGAAAGAACAAGTGATAGAGACTTTGTTCAAACATATGATAGTGAAAAACTTCCCCCAATTAAGGCAGAAAAACATTCCACATGTTCAGGAAGCACAGAGAATTCCATTAAGGAGAAACCCAAAGAAAAACCAACACCAAGACACATCATAATTAAAATACCAAAGCTAAATGATAAAGAGAAAATATTAAAAGCTGCTTAGAGAAAAAAAGACTATCACCTACAAAGGAGCCCCCATAAGGATGACTTCTGACTTCTCAACAGAAACACTTGAGGCCAGAAGGAAATGGGAAGAAATATTCAAAGTAATGCAGAACAAGAACCTACAACCAAGATTACTTTATCCAGCAAGGCTATCATTTAAAATTGAAGGAGAAATAAAAAGCTTTACAGACAAAAAAATCCTCAAGGAATTCACTTCAACCAAACCAAGGCTGCAAGAAATGCTAAGGGACCTGTTGTAAACAGGTCAAAGGAAAAAAAGAATATAGCAAAAGAGGAATACAGTTTTAAAGAAAAAAAATGGCAAGAAACAATTACATATCAATAATAACCTTAAACGTTAATGGATAAAATGATCCAATCAAGAGACATAGGGTAGCTGCGTGGATAAGAAAACAGGACCCATACATATGCTGTCTACAAGAGACACACCTTAAATCAAAAGATGCACACAGACAGAAGATAAAAGGATGAAAAAATATTTCACGCAAATGGAAATGAAAAAAAAGCTGGGGTAGCAATACTTATATCAGACAAAATGGACTTTAAAACAAAGACCATAGTTAGAGATAAAGAAGGTCACTACATAATGATAAAGGAAGCAATCCAAAAGGAAGATATAACCATTATAAATATCTATGCATCTAATATAGGAGCACCCAAATATATAAAGCAGACTTTGATGGACTTAAAGGGCGAGATCAACAGCAATACTATAATAGTAGGAGATTTCAATACCCCATTAACATCATTAGATAGATCCTCAAGAAAGAAAATTAACAAAGAAACAGCAGACTTAAAGGACATATTAGATCAACTCGATTTAATAAATATCTTCAGAATGTTTCACCCTAGAACAGCAGAATATACATTCTTTTCAAGCACTCATGGTACATTCTCTAGAATAGACCACATGTTAGGGCACAAAAGTGGTCTCAACAAATTTAAGAAGATTGAAATCATATCGAGCACTTTCTCTGATCACAATGGCATTAAACTAGAAATCAACCATAATAGAAAAATTGAAAAACATTCAAACACTTGAAAACTAAATAGCACGTTATTAAATAACAAATGGGTTAACATTGAGATCAAAGAAGAAATTAAAAAATTACTAGAAACAAATGATAATGAGCATACATCAACTCAAAATTTATGGGACACAGCAAAAGCAGTCCTGAGAGGGAAGTTTATAGCATTACAGGCATACCTCAAGAAGCTAGAAAAAGCTCAAATAAACAACTTAACCCTGCATCTAAAAGAACTAGAAAAAGAACAGCAAGTAAAGCCCAGAGCTAGTAGAAGAAAGGAAATAATAAAGATCAGAGCAGAAATAAATGACATAGAGGCTAAAGAAACAATACAGAGGATCAATAAAACCAGGAGCTGGTTCTTTGAAAAGGTAAACAAGATCGATGAATCTTTAACGAGACTCACCAAGAAAAAAAGAGAGAGGACTCAAATAAATAACATTAGAAATGAGAGTCGAGAAATAACAACTGACACAACAGAAATACAAAATATTGTAAGAAAATACTATGAAGAACTGTATGCCAAAAAACTAGACAACCTAGATGAAATGGACAAATTCCTTGAATCATATAATCTTCCAGAAATCAATCTGGAAGAATCAGAAAACCTAAACAGACCAATTACAACAAATGAGATTGAAACAGCTATCAAAAAACTCCCAAAAAAGAAAAGTCCTGGGCCTGATGGCTTCACAAGTGAATTCTACCAAATATTCAAAGAAGAACTAACTCCTATCCTTCTCAAGCTATTTCAAAAAATTTAAGAGGAAGGAAGATTTCCAAACTCCTTTTATGAGGCGAGCATAATTCTGATTCCAAAACTAGGCAAAGACAACACAAGAAAAGAAAATTATAGGCCAATATCCCTGATGGACTTAGATGCAAAAATCCTCAACAAAATGTTAGCAAACCAGATCCAGCAATATATGAAAAAAATCATACACCATGATCAAGTGGGATTTATTCTTGGGAGGCAAGGCTGGTACAATATTCGCAAATCAATCAATGTGATTCATCATATAAACAAAAGAAAGGAGAAAAACCACATGATAATTTCAATAGATGCAGAAAAAGCATTTGATAAAGTCCAGCACCCATTCATGATCAAAACTCTCAGCAAAGTGGGAATACAGGGAACATACCTCAACATGATAAAGGCCATCTATGACAAATGCACAGCCAACATCATACTCAATAGGCAAAAACTAAAAGCAATCCCCTTAAGATCAGGAACAAGGTAGGGGAGCCCCCTTTCACCACTCTTATTCAACATAGTTCTGGAAGTCCTAGCCACAGCAATCAGACAAGAAAAAGAAATAAAAGGCATCCGAATTGGAAAAGAAGAAGTAAAACTATCATTATTTGCAGATGATATGATAGTGTACATAGAAAACCCTAAAGTCTCAGTCAAAAAACTACTAGACCTGATAAATGAATTCGGCAAGGTGGCAGGATATAAAATCAATACTCAGAAATCAGAGGCATTTTTATACACTAATAATGAACTGTCAGAAAGAGAAATCAAGGAATCAATCCCCTTTACAATTGCAACCAAAAAAATAAAATACCTAGGAATAAATCTAACCAAGGAGATTAAAGACTTGTACTCGGAAAATTATAAAACATTGATAAAAGAAATCAGGGAAGATACGAATAAGTGGAGGCATATACCATGCTCATGGTTAGTAAGAAAAAACATCATTAAAATGTCTATATTACCCAAAGCAATTTATAAATTCAATGCAATACCAATTAAAATACCAATGACTTACTTCAAAGATATAGAACACATATTTCAAAAATTTATATGGAACCAAAAGAGAACACGAATAGCCTCAGTAATCTTGAAAAGGAAGAATAAAGCAGGATGTATCACACTTTCGGATATCAAGTTATATTATAAGGCCATTGTACTCAAAACAGCATGGTACTGGCATAAGAACAGGCATATAGATCAATGGAACAGAACAGAGAACCCAGAAATAAACCCACAGCTATATGGACAACTGATATTTGACAAAGGACGTAAGAATATACAATGGAGTAAAGCCAGCCTCTTCAACAAATGGTGTTGGGAAAATTGGACAGCTACCTGCAAAAAAAATGAAACTAGACCACCAACTTACACCACTCACAAAAATAAACTCAAAATGGATAAAAGACTTAAATGTAAGCCATGAAACCATAAGCATCTTAGAAGAAAACATAGGCAGTAATCTCTCTGACATCTCTCACAGCAATATATTTGCTGTTTTGTCTCCACAGGCAAGTGAAATAAAAGACAGGATAAACAAATGGGACTATATCAAACTAAAAAGCTTCTGCACAGCTAAAGACAATAAGAACAGAATAAAAAGCAAACTACACAATGGGAGAATATATTTGACATTGCGTCTGATAAGGGTTTAATAACCAAAATTTATAAAGAACTTGTAAATCTCAACACCAGGAAGACAAACAATTTAATCCAAAAATGGGCAAAAGAAATGAATAGACACTTCTCCAAAGAGGACACACAGATGGCCAATAGGCATATGAAAAAATGTTCAACATCACTAATGATTAGAGAAATACAAATTAAAACCACAATAAGATATCACCTCACACCAGTCAGAATGGCGCTCATCAATAAAACAACACAGAATAAGTGCTGGCGAGGATGTGGAGAAAAGGGAACCCTCCTGCACTGCTGGTGGGAATGCAGACTGGTGCAGCCACTGTGGAAAACAGTATGGAGATTCCTCAAGAAATTAAAAATCGAACTGCCTTTTGACCCAGCTATACCACTGTTAGGAATATACCCCAAGAACACCAAAGCACTGTTTGAAAAGAAGTAATGCACCCCCATGTTTATGGCAGCATTGTTCACAATAGCAAAGATCTGGAAACAGCCTAAGTGTCCATCAGAGGATGAGTGGATTAAAAAGCTTTGGTATATATATACTATGGAATACTACTCAGCCATAAGAAATGATGACATAGGATCTTTTACAACAACATGGATGGGCCTTGATAACATTATACTGAGCGAAAGAAGTAAATCAGAAAAAACTAAGAACTATATGATTCCATACATAGGTGGGACATAAAGATGAGACTCAGAGACATGGACAACAGTGTTGGGGTTACAAGGTGGGGGGAGGAGAGGGAGGGGGTTGGGGGAAGGGAGGGGCACAAAGAGCATGGCTTTTCAGCATTTGCCATATTCCCCCCTTAATCTATAGACAGACAGCAAATATTTACTTATGGTGTTTCCACTATAAAGACTGCTGTCTTGGGGACAAATGCTGATGAACTATTTCAGCAGTTCCTCCTTCAAAGACTTATATGTCAACATAGAGCTCCATGTTTCATAGGACATACTCAAGCTCACTCTATGCTCCCTGGAGCTTTAGCACAAGGGAATGCCCTTTTCTTTTTTTTTTTTTTTTTTTGTATTTTTTATTTATTTATTTATTTTTTGTATTTTTCTGAAGATGGAAATGGGGATGCAGTCAGACAGACTCCTGCATGCGCCTGACCGGGATCCGCCTGGCATGCCTACCGGGGGGGGGGGGGGGGGGGCGGGGGGGAATGCTCTGCTCATCTGGGGTGTTGCTCTGTTGCAACCAGAGCCACTCTAGTGACTGAGGAAGAGGCCATGGGGCCATCCTTAGTGCCCGGGGTGGCTTTGCTCTGGTGGAGTCTTGGCTGCGGGTGGGGAAGAGAGAGACAGAGAGGAAGGAGTGGGGGAGGGGTGGAGAAGTAGATGGGCGCTTCTTCTGTGTGCTCTGACTGGGAATCGAACCCGGGAATCCTGGGCACCAGGCCAATGCTCTACCACTTAGCCAACTGGCCAGGGCCTAGGAATGCCCTTGTTGATCAAGCTACCCAAAAGAAAATTATATGGAGCAACCATGACAGACCGAGCAAGTCAGTCTCATACTATTCATCACCAGAACGCTGCAGCCCGGTGTAAACAGTTTCAACTTTCTCGGGAAGCAGCACGGCAGATTGGGAAATCCTGTCCAAGGGGTCCTATACTGCTCCTTCATTTGGAGTTAACCCTCAAGGACCCCTACCAGGACAACTTTGGCAAATGGATGTTACTCATATACCTTCGTTTGGCAAACAGTCATATGTCCACATTACAGTGGATACATATTCCGGATCTATAGTAACCTCTGTCAGAACAGGAGAGGCTGCTAAGCATGTTATAGCTCATTGTCTGTATGCAGTGATCTATTACTTGATTTCCTAAACTGAAAATGCTCCTGCATATGGAGCAAAAGCATTTACTGTATTCTGTCATGCTTACAATCTTTAAAGTTAAGGTATTATTAAAGTGTACTCAGCAAACATTTTAAGGTCAATTAAAAAAAAAAAATTTAAAAGGGGGTAATCATATCCTGGAACTCCTACGGGTCTACCATATCATGCTTCTTACTTAAAAAAAAAAAAAATTACATTTCTTTTGAATGCTGATGAACAGGAGACACCAAATCTTTTTCGCCTGCAAACTTCTACCTTCTTTATTAGATCCAGCTAATAACACTGTTTTGTCTTTCCAAATAGCTCCAGATATATGGAAAAGATTTATATAGGCGGATGGGGATCCTCAAACCCCTCAGCGAGATCTTCTGAGCATGGCTTTTAAGATACCTAGAGGCAGAAAAAGCCCAATAGAGATCAGGGGAACTACCAGCTTTTAGGATACACCCTTAAAGGCTCCAACGCCCCAAAGGGGTATCATAGGATGCCATCTGGGTCCTGCTTCAATAGTGGAAAGGAAGGTTATTGAGCTAAAGCCTGCCAGGCTTATATGCCTATGCTGTGAGGAAACAGGGACACTGGAAGGTAGGCCTCCCCCTCGCTCCTCTAAGGGAGGGTTCAGTCTCTTTCAGCCCTGCTCCATCCACCTATGACCTAATGTTGCCCAGAATCCTGGTGTTTGCCACTGAAGGCTGAAGGTGCCCAGTGCCGTCGGCCCCATCTACGACACTATGGACGAGCCTAGGGCATTTCTTCCAAGAAGCAGGTAAACTGATCTCATTTGCACAAGGGCCACTTAACTATGTTTTGCCTGAATAGTCAGGTTTTTTATTCTTCCCTCAAAGATCTCTGTTGTGGGTGTTGATAGTCCTATTTTTCTGCTGCTTTGCTTAATATATAGTGTTTCCTTTATCCCTCCTACCTCAATGCCCCACTTATATTTCAGGCTGGGACCTACTCCTAATTTGGAGCTCTTTCCCCCTTTTGCCAACTTCTATTATGAATCTACCTTTGCCACCCAGCTTAGTGTATCCCAAGGTTCTCTTTACCATGCCACAGTCGCAGAGCTCCAGGGAAAAGCAACCTGGTCTCATCTCTCCAGGCAGAGGAAAACAGAAGCTCCATATCCACGCATGCTGTAAATGGCTTTTTCAGTCTACCTGAATCATTACCAGCTAGAAGCAGCAGTCATTGGGACTTGGACATGACCTGCAAAGTATAGAATGGTGACAACAATTCCAGTGCCATGAGGACTTTTCCTGGATATGGACTTTTCCTGGACTCCTGCTCCCTGTGACAGCTCCTAACAGACTGAACTGTGGTTGGGTTGCATTTTTCAGGAATTTGGCATGGTGATGGGGCCAACTTGGACTTGGTGAACATGTTAAGGACACTACTCTTTTTATGGATTCTTGCTGTATTGGCCAAGAGTTTGCTTAAAGGCTTTTAATCAATGTAAAAAAAAAATAGAAGACTGGATAAAGAAGATGGGTTACATATACACCATGGTATACTATTCAGCTAGAAGAAATGATGACATCAGATCACTTACAGCAGAATGGTGGAATCTTGATAACATTATGCAGAGTGAAATAAGTGAATCAGAAAAAAACAAGAACTGCATGATTCCATACATTGGTGGTACATAAAAATGAGACTAAGAGACATGGACAGGAGTGGGGTGGTTACAGGGGGTGGGCAGAGGGGATAAAGGAGAGGGGGAGGGGGAGGGGTACAAAGAAAACTGGATAGAGGGTGACGGAGGACGATCTCTCTTTGGGTGATGGGTATGCAACAGAACTAAATGACAAGATAACCTGGAAATGTTTTCTTTGAATATATGTACCCTGATTTATTGATGTCACCCCATTAAAATAAAAATTTATTTATAAAAATTAAAAAAATAAAAAAAAAATAAAAAAAATAAAGAAATGACAATAATGTGGAAATTAAACAACATACTTCTAAAAAATTACTGGGTCAGAGAAGAAATAAAAGCAGAGGTCAAAAGATACATACAGACAAATGAAAATGACAACACATCATATTTAAATTTTTGGATGTAGCAAAAGCAGTAATAAGGGGGAAATTTATATAATTACAGGTTTATATTAAGAAACAAGAGAGATCTCAAATAAACAACTTAACATCACACCTAAGAAAGTAGAAAAAGAACAAAGGCAACCCAAAGTCAGCAGAAAAAAAGAAATAGTAGAAATTAGAGAACTAAATAAAATAGAGAACAATAAATATTGAAAAAAATTAATATAACAAAGAGCTGGTTCTTTGAAAAATCAATAAAATCCACAAACCACTGGCTAGACTCATGAAGGATTAAGAGGAAGGTCCCATATAAACAAAATCTGAAATGAAAGAGGAGAAATTACCACAGACATCACAGATATACAAAAGATTTTACTAGAATATTATGAAAGATTATGCCACCAAATTCAACAACCAAGAGGAAATGGATAAATTCGTAGAACTATACAATCTTCCAAGACTGAATCATGAAGATGTGGAAAACCTAAATAGACCTATAAGCAGGGAGAAAACAGAAACAACTCTCAAAAACTTCCCAAAACACAAAAGTCCAGGACCAGATAGACTAGTGAATTCTACCAAACATTTAAAGAAGATTTGGTACCTATTCTTCTCAAAGTTTTATAAAAAATAGAAGAAGCAATACTCCCCAACATATTTTATGAAGATATCATAACCCTCATACCAAAACCTGGCAAGGACAACACAAAAAGAGAAAACTACATACCAATATCCCCTAATGAATACAGATGCAAAAATCATAAATAAAATACTAGCAAATCAAATACAACAACACACTAAAAAAATAATACATCACAATCAAGTAGGATTCATTCCAGGAGCACAAGGATGGTTCAACATACAGAAATCAATTAACATAATACAACACATCAATGAAACAAGGAACAAAATTCATATAATTCTATCAATAGATGCAGAAAAGGCATTTGATAAGATACAATATCCTTTATGTTTAAAACACTCCATAAAATCAGAATAGAAGGAAAGTACCTCAACATAATAAAGGCCATATATGACAAACCATCAGCTAACATCAGGCATCCCCAAACTACGGTCCGCGGGCCACATGAGGCCCCCTGAGGCCATTTAACTGGGCCCCCCACCACACTTCTGGAAGGGGCACCTCTTTCATTGGTGGTCAGTGAGCGGAGCACTGTATGTGGCAACCTTTCAATGGTCTGAGGGACAGTGAACTGGGCCCCTGTGTAAAAAGTTTGGGGACCCCTGTACTAAATGGTGAGAAAATGAAGGATTTTCCTCTAAAATCAGGAACAAGGCAAGGCTTCCCACTCTCTCCACTATTACTAAACATAGTTCTGGAAGTTTTAACTAGAGCTATCAGGCAAGAGAAAGAAATAAAGGGTGTACATATCGGAAAAGGAGAAATAAAGGTATCGCTTTTTGCAGATGACATAATTTGTATATAGAAAACCCCAGACTCCACCAAAAAAACTATTAAAAACAATAAACCAATACAATCAAGTCACAGAATACAAAATGAATATTCAAATCTACTGCTTTTATATATGCCATTGATGAAACTTAGGAAAATGAACTTAAAAAAAAACACCAATTAGTTTTTACAATTGCAACCAAAAACATAAAATACCTAGGAATGAACTTATCAAAGGATGTGAGGGACCTATATATGAAATACTACAAAACATTATTGAAAGAAATTAAAAAAAGATACAATGAAATGGAAAAATATTTCATGTTCATGGATTGGAAAAATCAACAATTAAAATGGTCATATAACCCAAAGCAATATACAGATTTAATGCAATCTCATCAAAATCTTAATGTCATTTTTTAAAGAAACAGAAGAAAAAATTACCAGGTTTGTATGAAATAACAAGAAACCCCAAATAGCTAAAGCAATCCTGAGGAAAAAGAATGAAGCCAGAGGTATCTCACTACTTGACTTCAAATTATATTATAGAGCCATGATAATCAAAACAGCATGGTATTGGCAGAAAAACAGACATACAGACCAATGGAACAGAATTAAGAATCCAGAAATAAAACCACATATATATGGTCAAATCATCTTCCACAAAGGAGCCAAAGACACACAATGGAGAAAAGAAAACCTCTTCAATAAATGATGCTGGGAAAATTGAAAAGCCACATGCAAAAGAATGAAACTTATCGACAGTTTGTCCCCCTGCACAAATTTAATTTAAAATGGATCGAAGACCTAAATATAAAACCTAAAATTATAAATTTCATAGAAAAAAACATAGATACTAAGCCCATGGACCTTGACCATAGAGAATAATTTATGAATTTGACCCCAAAGGCAAGGGAAGTAAAGGCAAAATAAATAAATGGGACTATGTCAAACTAAAAAGCTTCTGCATAGCAAAAGAAACTGGGAACAAACCAAATAGAGAGCAACTAAATGAGAGATGATATTTACAAACAACAACTCCAATAAGGGGTTAATATCCAAAATATACAAAGAACTCACAACGCTCAGCAACAAACAAGCAAACATTCCAATTTAAAAATGGGGCCTGACCTGTGGTGGCACAGTGGATAAAGTGTCAACATGAGAACACTGAGGTTGCCAGTTCAAAAACTTGGGCTTGCATGGTCAAGGCACATATGGGAGTTGATGCTTCCTGCTTCTTCCCCCCTTCTGTTTTCTCTCTCTCTCTCTCCTCTTTCTATAAAAATAAATATATTAAAAAATAAATAAATAAAAAATGGGAAGTGGAGCTAAACAGACACTTCTCCCAAGAGGACATACAAATGGTCAAATGGACATAAAAAGATGCTCATCTTTACTCGCTATTCAAGAAGTGCAAATAAAAACTACAAGGAGAACCTGACCAGGCAGTGGTGCTGTGGATACAGCATTGGACTGGGACGTGGAGGACCCATGTCTGAAACCTTGAGGTCGCAGGCTTGAGTGCAGGTTCATCTGGCTTGAGCATGGGTTCACCAGCTTGAGCACAGGGTCGCTGGCTTGAGCACGGGATCACAGATGTGACCCCATGGATGCTAGCTTGAGCCCAAAAGTCACTGGCTTGAAGCCCAAGGTCATTGGCTTGAGCAAGGTGTCATTTGCTTTGCTGCAGCCCTCCCCCCCCCAATCAAGGCACATATTAGAAAGCAATCAATAAACAACTAAGGTGTCACAACAAAGAAGTGATGCTTCTTCTCTCTTCCTTCCTGTCTGGCTGTCCCTATCTGTCCCTTTCTCTGATTATCTCTCTTTTTCTGTCAAAAAATAAATAAAAAACTACAAGGAGATACCACCTCACACTTGTTAGATTGGCTATTATGAACAGACAGGTAACAACAAGTGTTGGAGAGGCTGTGGAGAAAAAGAAACCCTCATTCACTGCTGGTGGGAATGCAAATAGTACAATCATGTGTGAAAGTATCGTGACTCCTCAAAAATTTAAGAATAGAATTACCATATGACCCAGCAATTTCTTTACTGGGTATCTACCCCAAAACTCAAAAACACTGGTACTTAAAGACACGTGCATCCTGTTGTTCACTGCAGCATTATTCACAGTGGCCAAGACAGGGAAACAACCAAAGTGCCCCTCGATGGAGGATTGGATAAAGAAGGTGTGGTACATATATACAATGGAATACTACTTAGTCATAAGAAATGATGACATAGTGACATTTACAACAACATGGATGGACCTTGAGAACATTATACTGAGTGAAATAAGTAAATCAGAAAAAGCTAAGAACTGTATGATGTTATACGTAGGTGGGATATAAAGCTGAGACTTATGGACATAGATAAAAGTGAAGTAATTACCAGGGGGAAGGGAAAATGGGGAAGGGCAAGGGGGTGGGGAGGAATGGAGAGGGGGAGGGAAAGGGCATAAAGCAGGACAAATATAAGGTGACAGAAAATTATTTGACTTTGGCTAATGGGTATACAACATAATCAACAGTTTAAATGCTATAAAAATGTTTATCTGAAACTTATGTACTCTTATTGATCAATGTCACCCTCTTAAAGTTAATTTTCTAAATAAATTTAAAAAACAAAAAAATACAGGAAGCAGCCAAAATGAGGAAACAAAGATTTCCAAATGAAAGAACAAAACAAAACTCCAGGAAAAAATAATAATAAGATAAGCAATCTATAAGATGCAGAATTCAAAACTCTCGTTATAAAGATGCTCAGTGGACTTAAGGAAAGAGTAGATGGGCTTATGAGATAAAGAAATAGGAATAATTAAAACAGAAATAAAAAAAAAAAACATAAAAAAGAACCTGACAGTAATGAAGAATGCAGTAACTGGAATGAAGAATACATTACAGGGAATCAAAAGTGGAGTAGATGAAGCAGAGGATTAAATCTGCAATTTGGAAGATAAGGAAGCAAAGAAAACATGCAATCAGAACAGCAAAAAGAAAAAGAATCCTTAAAAATTGAGGATATTGGCCCTGGCTGGTTGGCTCAGTGGTAGAGTGTCAGCCCAGCGTGTGGAAGTCCCGGGTTCAATTATGGGCCAGTGCACACAGAAGTGCCCATCTGCTTCTCCATCTTTCCCCCTCACCTTTCTTTCTATCTCTCCCTTCCCCTCCCGTAGCCAAGGCTCCATGGGAGCAAAGTTGGCCCAGATGCTGAGGATGGCTCCATGGCCTCTGCCTCAGGTGTTAGAATGGCTTCCCCAATGATGAAGCAATGGCCCAGGTGGACAGAGCATCACTCCCTGTGGGCATGCCAGGTAGATCCCGGTTGGGCACATGTGGGAGTCTGTCTGCCACACCCACCCCCTCTTCTCACTTCAGAAAAAAAGAAAAGAGGTTATTATAAGGAGCCATTGGGAAATCATCAAGCATACCACCTTTGCATCATGGACTTGTCAGAAGGAAAAGAGAGAGAGCAAGGAACAGAAAGGTGGACCTAATTTTGCCATCTGCAACAACATGATGGACCTAGAACATACTGTGCTGAGTGAAATAAGTCAGACAGAGGAAGACAAATGCCATATGCTTTCACTTCCATGTGGAATCTAACAAACAAGCAGAACAGTAACAGACTCATAAATACAGCGCACATTTTGATGGGAGGAGGTTGGAGCGGGTGGGTGAATAAGGTGAAGGAATTAAAAAGTACACATTTGTAGTAACATATTAGTCACAGGAAAGTATAGTATATAATAACTATGCATGGTGTCAGATGGTACTAGGTTTATTGGGGTGATCACTTAGTAAGTTATATAATGTCTAATCACTAAGTTGTACACTTGAAACTAATACAATATTTTATGTCAACTATAATTGAAAAATAAAAGGGATTTTTAAAAAATAACAAATATTTACTGGGTCTTACTATGCATTGGAAACTGTACTGGTTACTACAACAAATATATTTTTACAAGATTTCTAGCTACTTGACAATAAAGTCATAGCCACATGAAAAATTACAAGTACAGGAAAGTTAGAAAGCTGTTGCAACAGTCTTAGGGAAAAGTGTGAAATCCTAGGCGAGTAAAATAGGAATGATGAAAGGAGTTTGGAGAGACAGCTAAGAACTAGATTAGTCTTAGTAAATAACTGTATTTGGAATATGAGAGAGGAGTCAAATTGTCTCATTCTAACTTGGGGTAGATGGTGACAAGAAGAAGAATAGGCTTAGGTTGGGAAAGATAACACTTTTTTTTTACTTTGTTGTTTTCTGTTTTATTTTTAATATAGGGATTTGGGGGTCTTTTTAAATATGTATATTTTGGAAGAAGTAGCAGATCATCTATCTAAACTGATACAGCAGACTCTACTGATATGTAACTCATTGCCATGGGGATGATTATTCAATGAGTGGATATAAATGAAATGCCCAGTGAGAGAACAGACAGTATAGAGGAAGAATTAAATCTAGTGGTGTTCACATTTAAGCATACAGCAGGAATAAGAATGGTAAGGTGCAGAAAAGAAAAACTTTTGAGATAGAAAACTTGTGAGTCAAAAGAATAGTTTTAAGAAAGAGGGCTTAGTAATTTCAGTCTGCTATTATGTCAAAGTCAAAGAAAATGACAACTGAAAAATACTGGCATTTATTTTAGCAATTAAGTCACTTGTACCTTTGAGAAGGTAAAAAAGAATAAGGGAAGCTATATTTTATGCTAACAAAGAGGAATTGAGAGTTTTAAAGTGGAGATTAGAACTATAGATTAATCAAGCGAACAAGAAAGAAGAGAAATCAGATGATCACTGTAACAAGGTAAGAAATGAATTTTTCAAGATAGGGGAGAACTTTCCAATAAGGAATGACCAAGAATTATACAGTATCTCTTACACATACACTTTCAGCCCCCACAGAGCCACACTGTTCTAGTGAAGGCAAGACAAAGTTTACCGGGCTCAATATCCCCTCACACACCTGCCACAGGACATCAAGCTGGCCAAACTGCCACCCAGGCTTCCTTAGCACCCATCTTCATAAAATATGAGAGAGCTGTCCCTGTTACTCTAAGAATAAAAACTGTGTAGGATGCAAGTTCTTCTCGGTTTAATAGAAAAGAAACCCCAGTTCTAGCATGGCAGCTGTCTTGGAATGCTGTCAGAGCAGATGATGATAAATTATGTGTCCAGACCATCGCCCCCAGGCTAATCTCTGAGAACACATATTGGTGGCAAAGCCAGCAAGCAGGACAAATGTGAAGGCTCAGTTCCTATTCAACTTTGTGTACCTGGAACCTAACACGATACCCAGTGTGGAGCTCCAACTAGTTTCCATTAGATAGAACAGAATTATCTAAACATTGATCCAGTCTAAATTACTCTATCAAACAATGTGTCACAGTGACAGGAATATACAACTAGGACTCAGAATCTTCGGGTTTCAGGTCTAGTCTGCTCTAGAGCTGTGGGAGAAGTCTCTGACAGTTCTCATCTGCCCTTCTGCCAAGCTTCACAGTGCTGTAGAGGGAACCCAGGGAAAACGCAAGTGAACATGCTTGCTGTATTCTTAAATGTTATACACACATATTTAAGGCACTTTTTATTACTACAATTAATACATCATTTAAGGTGACCAGATGGTGACACAAAATGTGTATTTTTTCCCTTGGAATTGGCTTCACTACAAATTATTTTATTCTTATTTATCCATGGTTATCTAATCCCTCCTTGAAACCTGCTAAACTATGCTTATTTATCAGGGTGGCCCTTATTTGGAATACAGAGACTAATGGCATTGGAAAATTGCACTGAGAGGAGTCACCCATGTACTATGATAGATCATAAATATGGATGACTAGAAAGTAAGATGCTTTGCTTAAGATGCAAATTAGCAGAAAATGAGATGCTGAGAGTTGTGCACCAGAGATGCAAACCCTGATGGAGAAGCCCTGTAGGGTCACCAGACAAAAAGCAGGTTTATGCTGTCACTCCCCAGTAAGGCTATAGACACTCCCTCGGCCTGTCATGCGACACTAATTGAACAGGATGCTGCTGGTAGGCAAAGCGTGCCTGCCAGCCACATCCCTCCGTGCAGAGCTGCCAAGCCAGTCCGGGCAGCTGCTCCTTGTAAGAAGCACAGGGCACAGCTCTACAACCCAGAAATCCGTAACCAGGCTAATCCTAGCAGAGGAGCAGCTGATAAAGTGAGAAAGACAGAAAGAGTGAAACAGAAGCTTTGCAGGGAAAGCAAAGATTAATAAGGATAAATACATAGTCCTCAAGGGAACGGCAGTGTTCTGTAATCTAAACTCTCCTCCCTGCCTTCCCTAACTTTGACAAAGTATATCTCCCCAAGTCCCCCATCCTGCCACTCCTAGGACCCCTATATAAGATTCAGATGATGAGATTACCTGTGTAATATATCAGAAAGAAGAGGTTTGGTGTACATTTATTCCTACAGGCATGGTAATAGTGTATGAATATCCAATCTTGAGTAAAGCCAATAGCAGAGTCAGAGAGAGAATTTGAAAGTCAAAGAGTATGGAGATCGCCATGTAAAATAAAACTACAAAGTATCTACTGTAGTTATATCCATAGAGGCAAAGTGTCAATAGAAGCAAAAAAATAACCAGAAGCATAGTTTTAGTTTCCTATGCTCTTCAACTGCCTTCTTTTTATTGCTCTGTTCATCTGCATACCTCTTCTCTGCTGCCTGCACTATGAGTCTTTTCTCAGAACTAATATTACAATCCAAACAGGCCATGCTCTTTGAAATGTAGCAGTAAGTGGGAGAAGAAAAGGCCAAGAGAAAGAAAAAAAATATGAGAACAAAATATAAGGAAGAATGGCAGTGAATAAAAGAAACGTGGTTTGTCATGCCTCTAGTCGCCTTTCACAGATTTCACAGCACATGTAGGGCTACATCACCGGGGCCTGTAGTCCAGGGAATACCAGGCTGAGTGACAGGCGCCTCTCAAATCTCCTAGCTGACCCTCTTCCCAGCAACACTATGTTTAACTGAATTGCAAGTTTCTCAAAAGCAGGTCCCTGCTTTGGTCAAAAGTGAAGTCCCACAAGGAACTGCCTCTCTAAACACAGAAACTTAGGATTTAAAAAGACAAAAGAAAAAAGAATAACAAGGACCCATTTATAGCTTTTACTTATGTGGTAAATCAGATTTTACAAACATCTTGAATATCCTTTAATAAAAAAGACAATTGACATAAAGAAAATTTATAATTTGTCCAAATCATTTTTAACACAAATAGATTCAAAGTATTTCTAATCCAACAGCTAAATAATTCTTTTAAACACATGAATGAATAAATATATCAAGTTATATTATTTCATTAACAGATCTTTACTGAACCTCAAATATAGTGAACCTCAATAAGTCAGTCTTGCAATCAAAAGATACCATTGTTAATCACTATAATCCCAAGGGTGGAGGAGTTTGGAGGGTTTCCACATTAAATCTGGATGCTTGTTGTAATGTAACAAATGATAACATTCAAGATAACTCGTAGTCCCTAAGCAGCACAGAGAGCAGGTTCCAGACCACAGAGCACAAATAGCCTGAGTGTGATCCCCCTGTACGGAGCTCTCAACCATAGCTATAGATCCTATTTCAAAGGGAGACAGTGTTGTAGGAACAGGTAACATATATTGAGTTTTTACTATTTGTCAGTACAAAACATTCTCTCATTTCATCCTTACAATAATATCATTATAATTGGGAAATGGAGCTCAGAGATATGAAGTAATTTGTTCAATAACCAGTGAGATCGAGCAGATTTTGAACTCAGGTGCTTGACAACAGAGCTTCTACTAACCCTGTGCTAGACCGCCACAGGCTCATCCTTCAACCTCTCCACTCATTGAGCAATCTTGCTATGAACTTCCATCATCCATTCTTTTATGTGGGTCTCTCCTCTCTCCTGAGTCTTTCATCTCTGATACCATTTTGTCTCCATTTATTTCTCCTTTTTTTGCAACATTTCCCTTTTCTCTCACTCTCCTCCTTCTCTTTCTTTAGTTCAGATAAGTTCTTCAAAAGATAACTATTTTATATTTCCTGTTTTTAACTGAAAGTGCATTGGCAGTGTGAGAAAAGAAGTACTCCTTTCCATATCTACGTCTCTTCCACACAAATGAAACATCAAAATTATGTAGCTTTTTACTTCAATGTGGCCCTCGAATGATCTGTGTCAGCTTACTTATGTCAAAAGATTTCACACTGCCCACAATTGGTGCTGTGGCCTGAATTGTACCCTTCCCAAAATGCATATGTTGAAGCACTAAACCCAGTATGACTGTATGAGCAACAGGGCCTTTAAAGAGGTGATTAAGGTGAAAGGAGGTCATAAGGGTAAAGCCCTGATCTCATAAAACTGCTGTCTTTATAAAAGAAGCTATTCCAAAGATCTCTCTCTCTCACTTTCTCTTCCCTCCCCATTATATGAGGACACAAGGAGAAGCTGGCTGTCCGTAGGCTAGGCAGAAAGCTCTCATCAATAACTGAATCAGCTGGCACCTTGATCTTAAAAATCTCAGCCTCTTGGAACTGTGAGAAATACATCTCTGTTGTTTAAGTCACCTTGTCTATGGTATTTGTTATGGTAGCCCTCACTGCCTAATACAACTGGTCTTAAAAGTATGGCCTTATTTTATGTAAAAATTTCATACTTTAATGTTAAGCTGTGAGATTTTTGTAGGGGTTCAGAATGAGTCTCCTTAAAATATGCTGCCCTGACACACAGATAATTTTAAAGAGAAGACAACTGAGGCCCAAAAAGCTCAGGCAGCACTTTTTACCTCCCCCTTAACTGTTCAAAAGACTTTCATTGCAGGGCCAGGTGCAGGCAGAGCTCTGGAGAGAACTGCAGAAGTCTGGGTGACATGTGGTAGGGGAACTCCTCAGGGCTCTGAGACAAAGTCCTCTCTGCATCCCGTTGTCTCTGCCTGTCCTAGCAAACACTTGTTTTCCCACCTCCATCAGAACCGCCTTCCTCTCCTGGGAAGTCCCAGGCTGCTACCCCTTCTCCTTCCTTCAGAACAGCACAGAGCTCCAACTTCCGGACTGCCTGTGGCCCTCATATTCCTATAGAGCCTCCATACATATGAAATTAAATTTGTTTTTTTCTCCTATTACTCTGTATTATATTAACTTATTGACCAGCAAAGAAACTTAGAAAAGTAGAAGGAGAAATATTTTCTCCCAAGTATTTTAAGATGGCATCTACATCATTACTGAACAACTTTGAACTTATTGAGCCATAGCTCAGATGTTCCCTGGACAAAGAAGAAACATATTTCTAAAACACTTATATTTAAAGCACCCATTGTTTAAATCACATGCAAGAGTTACCTGGTCATTTAAGATGGAAAACCATTTTTCTGAAAAGCTCTGGGATTTTGACAGATGTAACTTGGATCCTTTCTATGAAAAACAAAAAGAAAGGAGAGAGGCCCCTAGATTTATTGACCTATGGGTTTGTAATATGGTGACTTTTTTTATGAGTTTTTTTATTCAATATACAATAGATAACCTTGCTACCAATTCTATCCATGTCTGAATAAAGAAAAATAAACCGCTCATCCAGCTATCAGGTTGGTACTGGGAACAACCTAACACAAGAAAAATATTCTTTTTCAAAGTCTCTTTATTTTCCAAGCGAACAGCAGTATGAATGCTACTGCTGTGCAGCCCCTCACTGGAGCCACTGAAACATGAAACAGCTTTAGGAAAATACCAGTGGTTTCAATTATTTCTCCACCAGGAATATTTGGCTTCATTGAAAAAGGTATATGAGTTGTTTAATGGCCAAATGGCAAAGCAAAAAAGAATACAAGGAACACCTCCAACAATATCCCCTTCTAGGTTTCATGAAACTTCAACCAAATATGATATGATGGCCAATTGGGTGACCTCTGAGAGGTGGAGAGTTACTGTGACTCCCTACCTCTTCTTCCTGTGATGTAAGCTGAGAAAGTCAAGAACCAGAAGCCTTCTATCTGAGCCTGACTCAGACATGCTTTTTCTGGTTCATCCATAGCTTTGCTTGGAAACTGTACATCATGGCCTTGGCGGGCCCCCAAGCTCCTGCCTATGCAGTCTGCTATTTTTCCTCTAGCTTACCCAAAATAGCTGGGCAGAGATTTAGTACAGTTGGTATGCTGGTGTTTGTAGACCAAAGCGTTGTCAAGTTGCCTTCTGTGGGCAAGCAGAGGTTCATGCAGACTGGCAGGAACAAAAGAAAAGGTGGCTCAGACCTTCTGGTTTGTTTCCCAGAGGAGTCGGAGAGCCACTTTCCCTCCTTCAAACAACCCCAGGATAAAAGGCCTTCACCATGTCTAACCTCCATCCCTATCTTCCCCAATTCTCTGAAAAGTCCTTCATCCCATTCTGAAGCCCAAGTGCTTGGAATTATAGTAATATATTTATTATCTAGGTTTCTGCAAAGGCAAGACAGTACAGAAATTTCATTCTGGAGAATTGTCTGGTGTATTATTTCTACCTCTTCTATTTTAAAATGCAAAGGCTAGTATTGGGGAGAAAAAAAATGCAAAAGAATAAAAAAATAGATCCTACCCCAAAGTAAAAAAAGAAATAGACTTGCTAAATTTTACTGTTCTGTCTAGAAACCATGTTTTTCCTATTTTAAACCTTTTTCCCCAGTTTTATAGAAATGAAGACCTCTATTCTTCCCTGTAATCTCCTCCTCTCTTCTAAATGTAGCCCAATAAGATAAGATGGCCCAAGTCTTTCTCACCTGTTACATTCCCTCCGGTAAACGATTCCCCAATGGCAGCATTGTGGTTCCCTCGGGCCATATTGCAGAATAAGATGTAAGGTAGTGATCAGATCCAGGTTTCACTATTTGGGTGTCCAAGTGCAGATCAAGCAGAGGTCTCTAATATGGATGGAAAAAGAGAGAGAGAGAGAAAGAGAGAGAGAGAGAGAAACAATTACAGATCACACTCAGGAAATCTCCCCACTTAGAATCACTAACTTCTTCCTGTAGCCACAGGGCCACTCATGGCTCTTCTGCTGCTCTATCTCCTGGGCAAGGCAGGGTTAGGACCCTTCGATGCCCTAAGCTCTCTACAGATCTCATGTTCCTAACCCTATGCATCACTAAAAACAGAACCAATACCAAACCTTGAATGACTCTATAGTTTTCAAAAATACAAATGTATGCAAAAATGAAATTAGGTCTGTCTAGATCTACTAATGTGTGCATGTGTGGGTCTGTGTTTGCTGTGCTGGGTTGTTAAGCATGATGGTTGGAGGGTCCATGTGTAATTTATCCCTGACTGAGGCTCCTGGATTGGATGATTGTCCACGACTTTACATCTATATGAAATGATTGACACAACTTGGCATGACTCATCCCTGTGGAGAATGCTCCAGGGAAACCATGAGAAAAACATCAGAGAGGATCAAATATCAATATTTTGTCCAGCTACTAATGTGGTAGTTTCTTAATAATAGGCTGAAGGCCCCAGAATCATTAGGTGTTTATATTTATTTTAAAAACACCAGCTCTGAAAGAGAGCTCTTCTTGGCAGAGTACACAAACATTTATATTGAACCTTTCATCCCCAGCACTTTTTAAGCATTATCTCATTAATGTTCAAAGCAGCTACATAAGGCTGGTAGAATTATTTGCTCTGCAATTTTAAATGCCCCACTTAATAGGAGTGGGAAAGTACGCAGTGACAGCACTGCCAAGCCTGGCTCGTGACAGTCAGGCCACCATCCAGGGAGAGGACCCTCTCTGTGAGTTCCATCTACCCAGTCTTTCCATCCTTTCCCATATGCCCCAAATGCTCAGTTACCTCTTTTAGAGCTGCATCCCATCCACAGGAGCTTCCCCATCATCCCTCACTCCTATCCAAACCGGCTCATCTTTCAATAATCCTGTGTTTTTTACCTATATATTGCGCAACACTGCGTTAATTCAAGAAATGGCTTTGTGTTAAACAGTCAGTATGTCCTACATGTCACCCTTCTATTTATATTTTGACAGAGAGTTTATGAAGATGACATCTTAAACAAATAATATGAAAGAAATAATACTTTAATACTTTAAGCAGAAGGATCTAGTCAATGTCCCTTAAATGAAAATAGACCACAATAGACTTTAACTAATCTTTGGGCATGTCCAGTGAAAAGGTAAACTGGGTGGACAAGGAATGAAGCTTAACTATCCCTAACTACCCCTCACTCTGCTTTATCATCTAAGACAATTTATCTATGCATGTGTGTGTTCAGGTATGTATGTGTGTATCTCTTAAGACATACTTTCTAGGTCTCTACTTTTCCATTCTAACCTTCAATATATGGGTCTTCTATGCTTTCTTTTATGTTTAGATTTCAGATATTAGTATGCATGTATGTTTATATTTTAGATATTAGTATGAATTTTAGATGTTCTATTATTATTTTGTGGAAGGATATTTGATGTTCTGTGCTTCCCTTTTTAAGAAAACTAACTAACCCAAAGCACATCTGGAATAATTAAAGGCACCAGAAATATTATTATATCCTTACCATAACAATTTTAAAATACTAGCTTTGAGAGGCAAAAGAGAGTTACTTAATACCTTTTACTGGTTTGTATGTGACTTTCTACTCTAAAAGAGCACAATTCAACATCACTAAATAGTTTTCATACGTATGAGACTTTTTCCTCAATGGTACAAATCAATTTCAATTACCTCGCCAGACAATATGGTCTGTGAAAGGCAACCTGCCTGTTAGTGTGCTCGAGATGCTTGTTCCATCTTCATTATATTATAGCTTAGGAATTATACTAACAGCTAGCATTTAATCTATATAATGACAACTGGGATATTCCAAGTCTCTCTATGAAATTTACATACAAAGATACTACCTAATCTAGGAGGAATGCTCTAGGACAGTTAGAGAGAAAGCAAATATTACACTAATCTAAGAAAAAAATTCAAGTCCCCATCAAAAGTAGACATCTGAAGAAATAAAATAGCCTCTCTTTATTTATAATTAATCATACCTCTAACATCTGATCTGAGATGAAACTCTAAATTGGCTTCCATGTTTATATTCAGGTAGACACAAACATGTCTCCTGTGTCCAACACCGTACCTACCACACAAAGATGTTCAACAAAATTTTGCCGAAAAAGACAAGTGAGAAGAAAAACAACCTAATGTCAAATATTAATATTTTTGGAGTAACCTCCATTTTATATTACTCAAACCTCAGCTTTCTTCCACTAAAGGAAATCATCAGCAGTTGGCAATCGTTTAATTATATTTTAGGAGAGATTTAAAAAAACTTAAAAACTCTGCTCATAAAACATGAGCCAAAAACATCTAACTGCCTAAGTATAGCCATACTCAACTGCCCTCCATTTCCTTCTTAAGCGCCACTTAAATGTTTCCTTATAGCCAATTCCAGATATGTGTCTTAAATAAGTAATAAGATAATTAGTCCCGAAGTACATACACTCAACAGGTCAAGTATTAAAATACAAGATCTTTGGGAAAAATAATGCATTATAAAAAGATATCACGAAAACTCAGTAGAGAACGAAATAAGCTGGTTGCAGGATATGACTGAATCACTTAAGTTTTTACTGTGGTCTCCGTGATGCCATGTCAGCATGGAAATTTCTAGACAGAGCAGGGCTTGCCATAGAGATCAGGAAATGAAGGTTCTAGCTGAAATGTAAAAGTAAGTAGCCATGTGAGCCTAAACATGTGATGGTGTCCAGTTTGTGTTTTTGTTTTGTTTTCTTGCACACCATAGACACTAAATAAATATTAGATTCAACTTTCCTCATCTGTAAAAATTATCATCTCAAGCATTTCTTCTAAGACTAGCATTCAGTGATTCTGATATTTTAGGTTTCACTGGCATACAACCAAAAAGTAACTACAATTACAAGAGAGAAAAATATGAAGAAACTGCTGTTTCTGAAATTTATCATCAACCATTTTACTAGATCCATACAAGAATCAAAATGAATGCTTCCTATTTTCTCCAATGTTTACTAGAATGTGTTATTTTGTACTGAAAACTATTTCTTTTAATTTTAAGAAATCACATGGGCTTAGTTTCATATCTTTACTTGAGGTGGATCCTTAAGTGAGAACCAAGGTTGTTAGCCCTAACATTGTCTATCCATCAACTGGACTGGCTGGGCTAGGTTGTGTCTTGAACCTCAGTTCCCTCACATCCAAGAGGCATGTCTAGACTAGCATTGCTAAAGCAATCCAAATGAGACCTTTGTGTGGTCCAGCGGACTCAGCTGAACAAGACTGACTAGGACTGGCCACCACCTCGAACCCTTTAGACTTAACCATCCAGTAACTATTTCTTGTCCTCCTCTGTGCCCTAATACTATGGAAGGCATTGACAATTCAGAAGTGAACATGATATAACCATCCCCTCAGAGTTATAGGTTAGCAATTCATATAGAGAACTGCACAGAGGACTACAAACAATGAGATATGTGCCAAATACAGATAAAGACAGGATGTACAGTAGGACATATGAGAGGCATCTAACAGTCTTCAGGAACAAAAAGAGGCAACAATTAAGATCATCCCTGCAGGAAAACTGCAGCAGGATAAAGTGATAAGATTTTACAGATGAATGACCCCTCTGGTAGAACAGGAAGTCCAATGTTGGCCAGCATTGGTGTAGCAATAAACAATGGAATGATTTTTCTCTACCTAGATGTGGTCCTCCATTGACCTGCAGAGTCTCACTTGGGGGCGTGAAATATCTGCTAAATATGCAAATTTCTAGGATCCATGCCAGCCTGACAAACTGAATTTTTTTTGGAGTGTAGTCAAGTTCTGAATTATACAAAATAATTAAGTGATTTTGATAAAAGTTGAGGTTTGGGAACCTCTGGAATACCTAGTTGCCCTTTCATGCAGGTGGCTGCTCATGTCCAGGAGCTGAAGGTGGTCACAGGTGTGTACAGGAGGATAGTCAGCAACAGAGAACCTTGAGTGGGTTCCCAGTCACCAAGCTGAAGTTTTGAAACAGATTTGAGCTATGCAGGAAAAGGAGCTCTGTCTCTGGACAAATCACCAACCCAAGATTCCACCACAGAACAAAGTGTCTGCATGCAGGTATGAGAGCAAGAAATAGAGCAGAACAGAGTCACAAAAATGAGAAAAAATGTTAAATAATAACTCGATCTTAAGGCCAGAGATAAACTGGCAGCATAAGTGACTTCAGGCTGAGTGCCAGAATGGTGGGCCATGTCTAGGAGTTAGCTGCATCTGATGATAAAAGAATTCAGTTTCTGAGGCTGATAAATAAAGCAAGACAATATATCCTGGAAACAGATAATAAGATGTAGTGTGCTAGGTTATGTTGTAATTTAGTATTCTAATAAAGTCTTTAAATCCCTTTGCCCTATTATCATTCTCAGTGCTTGTAGATGTAGGGCTTTCAAGATTTCAACATTCATCTCCTTTATAATTAGGTAGAATCTGTTCATATTTCCAAGAAAAGCTAAATTTCAAATTAAAGTGTCCTTCAACAAAATTTGATACCAACACAGCTTTGTGATTTTAATTTGAAATCACAGGTAAATGCTGCCCTTTAAAGTGCAAAACAATCAAAATACTTTAATCAAAGCATTTTTCTGACTTAATCTGTATTTAGAAGGAAATTAATTTCACTTATTGTTCCTAAATAACTAGCAGTTTCTGCAGGTCATAAGTCCCGTTGAAGAAACTATGAGCAATATATCAAGCAAAAAGTACCTCTGTGTTCTGTTATATTAAATGAATCCAACCTCAGTGTTCATGCTTTTGAGGTACTAGCCTGGCTGACATTCTGCCATTTCCAATACTCATAGCAACTCTAATCAAAACATGTACAACACTCTCTTCAACTAATAAGAAAACAAAGGGCAATATATTGTATGAACTCTGGAATCAGAAAGATATGATTTAATCTCACCTTGCATTGATTAACTTGTGTGAACTGGACAAGTTATTTAGCTCTAAAAACCTTATCTGTGAAATGGAGATGTCGCTCCCTAGTTAATTGATTTGCTTTAGAGATTAAAATAATGATATGTAAAACATTTAGAAGACCACAGGGTGAGTTAATTATTATCATTCTTCTTGCTATTGTTATATAAGCCACCTCAGTCCACTGGTACTATGAGGTCACATCCACAGAATTCACTGGTATTTTACTGAGATATATCTCCCCTTGATAATGCAGCGTCTCAAATGTTTCCTCTGAGAATTACCAAGGGATTGCTGACTGTACTCATGATCAAGGAAAGTCTACTACAGTGTGGCATCCATCATGTTTTTTGTCACCTACCCAGTGTCCTGAATTATATCCAAGGTCCATGGCTTGAAGAGATCAATGGTAAGAATGTTCATGTCTGAACCTACAGTGTTGCCTTCTGATGTTCCCAAAAGTTATTGCCCTGAAGTACCAGTGATGTCACATTCCATCACCTGGAGCAGTATGACTAAAAACCAGCCATTCACAGTTTTTTTGAGAATAATTTTTTAAACTAGTTTATAGAGCTCTACCCTCTGTACAGTTAAACTATAGGTCCATGCACTAAAGCCAAGGTAACTATTTCTGAAAGAAACGGTAGGCTATCCTTCATTCCCACTCCCTTTCCAAGCTCCTTTCACTAACTCCCCCATTCAACATGGCAATAAAGCCATAGAAGAGTAATTAATAAAAGACAATATGTTCAGTGGTCATAAGCAAGGGATATGAATCAGACTACTTGGGTTTCAAGGGGGAAGTGACAGTGGCTCAGTGTCTCAGCTTTTTGGCTTTGTTTTTCAGCAATAAAGTTGATATAATAATGAAACCTAATTCACACAGAAATTTTTGAAGCCTAATTATTATAGATGAAGTATCTGAACTACTTAGTATGGTGTCATGAAATTGGCTCAGTAAATGGTGGTTGATGGACAGTAGCTTGCACTCCATTTCTACTAGCCATATGTTATCAATTGCATGTATGTGTGCTCCCAAAATTAACACTTAGAAATCTAACCTCCAATGTCATAGAATTTAGAGGTAGGTCTGTTCCTTTAGGAGGTAATTAGGTCATGAGGGGGGACCCTCATAAATGGAATTAGTGCCAGAGAGCTAGCTCACCCTCTTTTTAGGATACAAGTCGGTGGTCTACAACCTAGAAGAAGGCTTGTGCTAGACCCCCAAAATGTTGATACTCCAATCTCAAACTTTCCAGTCTCCAGAACTGTGAGAAGTAAATATGTATTGTTTAAGCCAGTGGTTTTCACCTTTTTACACTAGGAGACTGGGTAAAATAGAAGAATTATTTTGGGAACTGCTAAAGCAGAAATCACCAAAAGCATAAACAAATTTTGTTAAGATCCTTGGGTCTATAGTATTCATAAGACATCAGGGTGGTTAACTCTTTCTCGGACCAGCCTGAAATTTCTGGTGGAGGGGTCCACAGACCGGTAGTTGAAAAATCACTGTTTAAACCATCCAGCCTGTGATAATTTGTTATAGAAACCCAAATTGTCCTAGATGTTACTACTTAGTTTAAAACAAAACTAAAATTTCTTTCACCACCTAACAGTATCACAAATGCTTCTGTCTTTACAGCTTTTGTTTTCCTTTTAACGGTTATTATGGGTACAATAGCCACGAGGATAAAAACTCTTAAATAATGAGAAAATAATATGAAACTTTGTTTTACAAAACAAACAATTGTTAAATCCTAAATGTTGAAACATCAGGTTTACAAAAGATGCGCTCTTCATTTTATATAAACTTGCCACCCAAGCACATTAGTTGAAGACTATTGACACATTGATTTCTAGTTTCATAATCACTGCTCCCCAGAATTACTCCCTATTGAAAAAGTGAATTATGAAATGTGTTCACATAAATACATGTTAAAGCAGCTCAACCCATAGTAATAACATGTATGTATCACCTAATAATATAAAATGTTATCTAACTTTTATAATTTAATTTAATTCTCATGACAGCCATGTAAGAAAAGTACACCAGATATTGTTTTAATGTTATGGATAAGGAAACTAAAGCACAGAGACAGTAGGTAAATTTTACAAGTTACACAATAATGGTGAAACCAGTACTTTAATGTAAAACTTTCTAAATCCCATACCAATGTTTGCTTACTTTAATATTGTTAGTTAAAATTGAGTGTTTACTTTGATTTTGCTGTACTGTGTATACATTTTGGTATGCCAACCCATACCCTTCAATTCTGCCCAATTCACTTACTTACTGAATGTTTAAAAAGAATTTATTCCTGGCTCTGACTGGTTGGCTCAGTGGTAGAGCATTGGCCCAGCATGTGGAAGTCCCAGGTTAGGTTTCCGTCCAGGGCACACAGGAGAAGTACCCATCTGCTTCTCCACCCTTCCCCTTCTCCTTCTTTTCTCTCTCTCTCTTCCCCTCCTGCAGCCAAGGCTCCATTGGAGCAAAGTTGGTCTGGGAGCTGAGGATGGCTCCATAGCCTCTGCCTCCGGCGCTAGAATAGCTCTGGTTGCAACAGAGCAATACCCCAGATAGGTAGAGCATTGCCTCCTGGTGAGCATGCCGGGAAGATCCCAGTCAGGCGCATGCAGGAGTCTGTCTCTCTGCCTCCCCGCTTCTCACTTCAGAAAAATACAAAAAAAAAAACCAAAACAGATGTGTGTGTGTGTGTGTATAAAATGTACTCCATTGAGTGGCATAATATGGTGCCGAGTATCATCATGATTCCTTATTCTTCTCTGACCTCTTTTGAGATATCCTCCTGGGAAAGATTATGAGCAAAAAGAATTCAGAAAGCAATCTGGGAAACAGTAAAAAAACATGAATCACCATCACTGGCCTCACCAAAGACTGGCTACATTGGGTTTTCTGAGGCTCTGAAGGACCTAAGAGAAACAAAATCAAGTATAAGAACAAAGGCATCCTTCACAGATTGTGTCCTCTTCCTTCTTAGAAGATTTCCTTCTTAGAGACTCATAAAGTTCTCAACTGTATTTTCACCTCAGAAATAACTGAGGAGCTTTACAAAAGTTCCAAAGCCAGAGCCCCACATAGGTCATTTAAATCAGAATCTCTGGAAGAGGGGTCAGGATGTGGGTGCTCTTTCATATGGGTAGTAGGTGCCACTATTGTGCAGCTAGGGTTTGAAAACCAGTGCAGGGGGCTGACCGCCATATCTCAAGGGCAAGGCTAAGGGAAAGAGTTCTGCTATGCCAGGTCCAGTCAATAAACTGAAATCTGAGTCAAGAGACAGTCACATCCAAATTTCTCATGTCATCCGTGGTGATAAGTGCTAAAATAGAATGATAAAGTGACATTCCTTACTTCTTCCAGGTTAAGCTCTCCATTCTATTATGTTTCCTAAATTGTTTCTGGGCAATAAAGTTTACCATATTCCCAAATTTTATTGTGCCTTCTGTGATTATGGCATTAATGTTGTTAGGGCTTTGTCGGCTTGTTTGATAGAATGATTAGTTTATTACCATAAAAAAAATAAAAGAAAAATCATTTAAAATTTATCCTTCAGAAAAGAATCTGGACATATAAAGCCTAACAATTTTACTCCTACATTATATATAACCTTTTTCTACTCATGAACATTTCTTTTTAGATGTGGGTCATTTTGTGAGTTTATTAAATTCAAACATCAAAGTGGAATCATTTTTTTATGTATTTACAGTATATTTCAGATGAAGATGTAGTCTTTTTGCCACTATTCTGAACTTGTCTCATCTGTCCTGATAAAAGTGTAAGTTATAGATTCAAGAATTTCCATAGGAATTTTTAAATTCTATCAACAGACAAATCATTCTTGAAATACATCTGATGACATGATAGACTGGTAAAGTCAAATTTCTCCAGGAGCAAAAATTAACTATGATTACTTGATGTAAGACATTACTCAAACCAATCAAATGTTATTTTGGGAAATCATAAATTTATATCCAGCATTAGTTTGTCACTCATTAAGTTCTTATAAGAATGATTAGGAAATTATCTTAATAAGTAAATGTTAGTCTTAAACTCTTCTGAGTTTGATAGCTTAAAAATGTAACTTCATATCAACCAACTGAGTCTTGCTACAAGTCTCAGCCTGCTTGAAGAATAATTTATTCTGGTATTAATAAATTTTATCAAGAATTAATGAGAAAATTCCTCCATTGCTCCATTCTGCAAAAAATCCACCTACCACATGCTAGCAAAACTTTCAAAATATGGTTTTATATTAATACTAAGAAATATTTACTTGTTATCTGATATGTTCCAGGCTTTGTGTGAGGTGCTAGAAATATATGAAAATCTCATTACCTAAAACTGTTCCTGTACACAAAAACTCTGCAGCAGACTGAATTCTTGCCAAGGTGTTTCAGTGACTGACATGAAACACCACCTTCTACAGACAACTATAGCAACAAGCAAAGCTGCTTAACAGGGAGTGACTGATCCTGCAGCTGTAATTTTACTAGTGGCTTCTTTGAAAGATGCTTACTTTGAAGATATGGATAGAGGGGAAGAGAGGAAGCACTATGTAACTTACAAATTGATGAAGAAAGAGGTTTTAGAGCCACCAGTAAATCATCTGTCAGTAACTTAGAGAGATCACAGAAGAAAAAAACAGTGAAGAAAATACAAAAGGATTCCATGAACTTGATGATGAAGGACTCAATTTCTTCTCCAATAAACATATTTTAAAGTAGTGAATAGCAAGAATAGAAATGAAGAGTCTCCCTCTCATCCCTTGCCCAAAGAAAAAGAAAATACAATCAGGGGGCTTCTCCATGCTCCTTAAGGAATGACAATGAAAGTATGTACTCCTAAGATTTGCTTCCAAATTGCTCCCAGCATAAATGTCAATATTCGCTTCCAACCTATTGAAACTAAAAAAGAAAAGTATATATATCTGAGATATCATTGATCATTTATCAATTTCCAGAACTGATCTCTAACTTCATTTTCCTTTTTCTATCTTTATTGACAAAAAGTGTACATATTTAAAGTGTACAATGTATTGTTTTTGTATACATGTTCATCTTTTAAGTGATTATATTTTAAAATGATTAAGGAAGTTAATTAAAATATACAATGCTTCACATAGTTAGCTTTTTTCTTCTTTTGTGTGTGTGGAGAACACTTAAGATATATTTATTAGCAAGTTTCAATTACATAATACATTATTATTACCTATAATCACTATGCTATACATTGTCTCCAGCACTTACTCATCGTATGTCTGAAAGTTAGTATCCTTTGACCAAATCTCCTCGTTTTCTCCACCTCTAGCCACCATTCTGCTCTGTTTCTATGACTTTTACTTTTTTAGATTCCTGTGTCTGTGTCTGGCTTATTTCACTTAGATTAATTTTCTCCAGGTTCATCCATATTGTCACAAATGGAAGGAGTTCTTTCTTTATTAAGTATTAATAATATTCCAGTGTGTGTGTGTGTGTGTGTATCCGACATGTCCATTGACAAATGATGAATAAAGAAAATGGTGATTTTATATATATATATACATATATATATATGTATATATATATATATATATATGTCAGTTTTATTTGAGATCTGGGACAATCTTAATTATAATATCTTGCTTTTAATAACTGTGGTTAATTATACAATAGCTAGTACAAAATTCTACTAATTTAGTGTTAGAGTTATAAACTTAAAAATTACTAAGGTTAGGAGTGGTGATTTTAAAATATGGCCCCAAATTCCTTGACATTTTTCACATGGGGTGAAGGGTAGTTGTCTACCTGTCCTCCACTTGAATCTGGAAAATATATTATTAATAGGGTATAGATTTCTCAGCTTCTATCAGAATAGGTCATGCCCTTTCCATCTCATTCTCTGGGTATGCTCACTTTTGGGTAAGCCAAAACCATGTAAAAATTTGACCATTCTGAGACCTTCATAGTGAAGAAAAAGACATGTGTAGGTTCTCTAATAAGCAGTGCCAGATAAGTTCCCATCTGATGAAGTTCCCACCAACAGCTAGCTATCTTGGATGTCTAGCCCAGTCAAGCCTTCAGATGGCCACAGCCCTAGCTGACATTTAACTATAACCACACAGAAGAAAAATCCTGAGAGAAAACTGTCCAGTCAAGCCCATCCTGAATTTCTAACCCTCAAAGCTAAGAGCAAAGTCAAATAGTTGTGTTATACTTCTAGGTTTGGAACCATTTATTACAAAGCAATAGATATTCCTATACTAGGAAATGTAAAATGTTCTTTATCATATGCCACTTCACTTGTATTGCTATGACTCTACTATCCATGTGGTAAAAAAAATTATCCATCTAAAATGTATTTAAATGTAAACATTGGCTTTATTTACATAACAAGATTAAAAAATACATTAAAACTAGGAGGTGTTGCTGGTTTCAGTCTCCTGAAAACGCAGCCCATGGGGATAGCGGTTTATCAGGAGCCCTGAGTTACAGCGGAGCTGGTCACACTGCGGGTTTGCAGACCAGTCCAGCCCACTGCCAGTTTTGTATAAAATAAAATAAGACCCACAAAGCCTAAAGTGTTACTATCTTACCCTTTACCAAAAACATTCACCAACTTCTGAGTTAGAGAACGGCAAAATTGAGATGAGCTTGTAAATCTTCTGATTCATACCTGCGTCTTCTTTTCTCATGTGCTGTCTGACAGAATACAATTTTTCATTAACATCAACATATTTGAATGAGCCCATATCAAGAGCCTATGAATTTCATTTATATGAGTACTTCTTAAATTTTGTAAGGACTTCTTTTTTTAGGGGGAGATAATGTTTGTTTGTTTTGGCCTTTAGTCACAGTAGTATAAATATACATTATTTTGTTTTCTGTGATACCATTAGTAAAGGGAAAAAAAGAAAAGAAAATTGATATATTAGATTGGGAGTCAGCAAACTTTTTTCTCTAGGGACAGGATATTTTTCACTTTGCAAAAACCATATAATGTATGCCATAGCTACTCACTGTGCTGTTTAAAACCCAAAAGCAGTCAGAAACAATACCTAAATAAATGGGCATAACTGTGTCCAATAACATTTTATTTATGAAAACAAGTGGTAAGCCAGTGTTAGCCTGTAGTCCAAGTTTGTTGGCCCATCTCAAATAATTTTGGGACATACCCAGGCACAGGAATATATTCTGCTGCTTATAGTAAGACTGTAGCTATAAATTCTACACAGAAAAGTAGGGGAATGTCAGACATGAGGTTTATGTAATAACAATATCTTGCCTGTGTATTATATTTTCCCACTATGCTCTAAAATAACCCTTAATATCCAGGTTGCACATAATACTGAACTACAGATGAGTTAGTATTATTAAATATCTCATAACTTGAAACTCAGTATTTATTATTTATATCTTAAAAGTTTTACTGTCTTACAGCTTATTTATTTCCCCCAAAAATATAAGGAGGCCATTCTAGATTTCACTAGAATCCTAAAACAGGGTCTTCTTTTCAATTTTGTTGTCTAATTTTCTTAAACATAGTATTTTCAGACTGTGTAAGAGATTTTTCCTCCTACTTTTCAGAACCACTGAAGTTTTCCCAAAACAAAAAAAAAGGGCTTATTTTTACCAGTTAGTAGAAGGCATTTCACTTTCAAAGAAGGCATTTCACTTTCAGAGAGAGAGAATTTCTAATCCCTTCCATAGAGTTTTACACAATTTTAAATTATCTGGACATACTGTACCCTACATAAAGGAACAACGCCCCCTAAATTTGGGTAAAAATGGATAGGGTGAGGAAGATTGCAACCCAGTCCCCACTGCACAAAGTTGAAGGTAATATTACAAAGTATACTTTTGGAAACAAAGTTTGCTTTATTTTTCAACTTAAAATAAGTGCCTACTTAACAAAAATAAAATAAAAATTTTCCAGTGCTAAAAGCAAGTAAGTGGATTTTCCAGAGATTCAAAAACGGTTATTTCCTTTGTGCCTAAAATACATGCAGATTTCAGACTTAACAATGTACCAAAAAGGCAAGCCACTAATCAATTAAAATTTTATTTAAATGTTGATTATCCACATATATAAATGTATATATAAAGTAATAATTATAAAACACAAAATAAAAACATTATAGCACCACTTTTAATCATTTTATTTTAAAGAATAGGAAATTTTGAAGTGTTTGCTTTGAAAGCTCATAGAATTACCCACATGTGAAAGAGTCAAAACTTCTGAAAAGTGTAAAAATTATTCTTTTTTCTACCTACAGGCAAGTTTAAATTGCTGTGCAAATTTTGTTCAAAGTTTTTGAAAAGGAATTATCCTGAAAAGAAAATCTCTGATGACACACAATAAAACTTCAGGAACAGAAGAAAACTTCTCATTGCCTGCATCTACAGAGCACAGACTAAACAATCTACTCGCCAGTGTGTATGCGTGTATGCACACACATTCTACAGTGCATGTTTATTAACTGATTCAACAAAATGTTATTGGGTGCCCATACATTAATTTACTTATTATGTATATGTATAAACGTGTGTGTGTACTTGAGCCTTGAACAACACAGTTTTGAACTGGGTAGGACCACTTATACACTGAATACCTGTACTATCTTCAGTCAGAGGCTGGGAGTCTGTGAATGTGGAGGGCTGACTATTCATTAATTTATGCCATTTTATATAAAGGACTTGAGCATCCATGAATATTGGTATCCATGGTGGTCCTGGAACCAATCCCTTGTAGATACCAAAGGACAACTAATATTTTAGGGTATCAAAAGTTATACATAGATTTTCAACTGCACAGGAGTCAAAATCCCTAACTCCCACACTGTTCAAGGGTACCTTTTTGTGTGTGAACGGATCTGTGAGAACAATGCCAAGAGAATAGCCTAAGGGCAAGAAGACACAGGCAGGTAAAATGACCTCAGGGCAACAGAAATTATCTTCTGGTGCAGGTTTTACACACAAAAGCTATAAATGTTGATGTTAAAGATTATAATGGTAATGAAGGTAACAACAGAATTACTTCAAACACAAAGACCTCTATATTCTGTCCTTTAAATACAATGCCAGTTCACCCTGCTCACTTGATCTTCCTTCATTCTAGCCTAGGACCTCACTGCAGATGGCCTGATATACTTTGGGTACTGAAAAAGCCTAGATATTGCCACCCCAAAATATGCCTCTTTGATATATTGGTTATTTTAAGCTGAAGCACTTGAAAAACAGCAAATGCAGAGGCTTTCTCTGAATGCCCCTTCCTGCCTTAAGACAGATCTTCCAAAAGGAACTCAATTGCAATAAATCCCTTTCCCAGGAATTTCATCAACCAGGGAAGACTGACTTTTCACAGGAGAGAAAACCAAAAGTACACCCCCTACCCAGACAAACTGTCACAAACTATCATGCCTCCCATCTATTTTTCTAATGTCCCATTCATCTTCCTAAAAATTCATCACTTCTCTCTAAGTAATCTACATTTCCCCTCCCTCTTTCCTATTAAGATTTCAAATCTCACCATTTAGGGAGGTATTTATTTTCCTGTGATGTCCCTTGCACATACTATTAAAAAGTAATAAGTTTGTGTAGCTTTTTTCTTATTAATCTGCCTATTGTCCATTTATTTCATAGACCCAACTATCAAACGCAGGAGGGTACAAGCTAAGCCCTTTCTCCCGGCATGGTCTTCCAGCACCACCTCATTCCCACCAGGCTGCAGGCTGCCCAACACAGCTGTGTAAGGGCAAATTTTAAAACGGAAGAAAATGGCTTTTAATTTACTGAGCGGGATGATAATTTCTTGACAGATTATAGTGTAATTACACTTTTATTAAATAGTAAGCACCTCAATGTCATATTAATTTTAAGAAATCGTTGTCAGAAAATAATAATAATAATAACATTGGCATATAGATATTGTTTTTCCAGGATGTGTATCCTTTACCAACAACAAAGGTATGCCGAGTCTCTGGCTTTCTGGGGCGATGCACAGCGAGCTGCCAGTTTTCTAGGACTCAGTAGCATGGCCCAGGAAGCTAGCACATTCCATGCCCCAGCTCCATACATGTCGGGACTCTGTCCCTCGCCTCCACCAGGCCCAGACCACCTTCCCCACCAGAGCTGCAGCAACAGCCACCCTGCTCAGCCACCACCGCTGAGATGCAGCCAGGCTGGCCGAAACTTCTTGGCACCACACCCAATATTGCTAACAGGGACCTTTGTTTCCAGTACATTTGATCAGCAAAATAGCATTGCATTCTCCCCAGAGAAATGCAATTTTGTCTCCATGTCAAGTAGTTTGACGTGTGGTAATCAGAGGGAGACACAAATCTTGAATTTATGCTTTCCTTTGTGACTAATACTAACTTAAATACCCAAAATCAAAGAGCCGGCTGTTCTTCCAAACTGCTTTAAAACCCACCACAATTTTTTGTTGTTTCAGAAACCCACAGTACAATCTGCAATGCATTACAAACTCTGAGCAGAGAGTCTTATCTATATTTTCTTGTGTATTGCAAAGCCTCCCAAAATACTGATCAGAGACAGTGCCCACATTCCAAGACTAGTGCCACAAGTTTGCTGCAAGTTGAGGGAGAAAAAATTGAAAGTAACAGATGTTTGGGTTGCCTAGTCTTGTTATATTCAAGACTTCATCAACAATGCAAAGTTTTAAGTTAGAAATGTACATAGTTCTATTGTTCCCTATGGAAATTTCTAACTAAAACCAGAGTCTAGGAATTCATTTTCAAACAAAAATTCTAACTACTGGACTCCAGTTTTAAAAAGAAAAAAAGTATATATGCTCTTAGAGGAGAAGAAAATTCAGTCTGAGGAGGCCCTCTCCAGTCAGCGCCACAGCAGGAGCAGGGTTCCGTGGGAGGTAACTCTTCTCCCCTGCTCGTGCAGACTTGGTGACTCCATGGGCTGTGCTCCCTGGGCTTCAGTTGTACAAAAAGGAAGCTGTAGGGAGACTCACAGCCTCACTAGGTGGAGAATGTTCTGTAGAGCTGGTCTGACCATGCTCAGAATAGCTCCACATGAGGTATTCTAATTCTCTTCAAAGACACGAGAGCTTCAGAAGACCCTCCAGAAGGCTTGTTTACGTCCCCTCTGCCAACCATAACGCTCATCTCCTGCTAGGTTTTGCATGCCCAGAAGAGAAAGTTATTAGCTCCCTCCTGGACTCAGAGGGAGGAGTAAGCAAAGTCCATTGTTTGCCCTCAAAATCTGCATCCCTAGTGGCTGTTGGTTCACATATTAGCCTACTTCAAAGGGACAGCAACACAGGACTTAAATTACACAGGATTTCAGAAGAGCTCAGATCCAGGGCTTTTTTGGCTGAGGATGGACTAACAAATAAAACTGGGAAAGTAGAGCCAGTTTTATTTTAATATAAATGTATAAGAGGAAGTCAATATTTTGTTGTTTTTGTGTTGTTGTTGTTGTTGTTTCTAAAATCTGTTTATTCTTTTATCCCAACTTTTCCATGAAACCACTCCTGATAGTCTACATATATACAATGATCCCTCCATTCTCTGGACTCTTAAAAATACAGTCTTAACGTCAGAGAAATGGCACCATGAGGGGTGCTCCTGATACCTCTCCCTAAAATTTCAACAAGTTCAACAACTAGAGACAGAAAAACAATCCTAGGAGCATCTGAAATACACATACATCAAACAAAGGTATGATTGGGCAAAAAGGTGGCTGAATATATAATCCACTCTGAAGGAAATAAGACGGAGAACGGAGTATTCCACATTCCTCACTGACCTGAGGAAGGGCTGCTTTCACATGGAACTGAGAGGAAGGGAGGGCTGGGGAAGAGGGAATAAGCTGGCAAGGGCAGAGACGTTCAAGCTGAGTAGAGAGTGTGCTCATGGCTCTGCTTTAGTTCACCAACACAGAGCTAATGCCAGCAGCAAACCCCAGCAGAGGTGGGGGAGGGGGCTGCTTGTGGAGACTCATACCAGAGCAGCTTTGGGCTTTGTTTACTCCTGGTCTCCCGATTGGGGAGCATGGACAGTGTGCGAGTGGATCCACCTGGCGCTTTGGGCATGGGCACCCGCATTCCCGGATGGAGGGGCTGGGTCAGAGACTGTCAGTAGTGGCCCTCTGCGTGGGCTGTGACCAGAGTTTCTGTATAATCCCAGCTTCCCGAATAACATAGCGTGGAAAGTACCTAGAGCTGGCTTCCCTACACCCGGACCTATCCAGGCAGGGCATCTCTGCCGGCCATACAGGCTAGAAAGCAAACTCCCATGAAGGAGATCTTTGGAAGTGGTGGGGGGAAGGGCATGCAGATAGCCTGTAAGCAGCCTCTGGAGAGCAGACACGCAGAACACTGAAAGGAATCTAACCCTCAGTCTGCTCACTGCCCGGCTGGCTTACACTGGTGGCTCTGGCTGACAAAGCCTTCTTTCCCAGGGCTGCAACTTAAGCAAAAAAGCACAGTCCTACAGAACAGACCTCCGAGAACACTGTGGAAGTTGGGCGGGCTGGGCTGTAGGCTTCTCAACAAGGGAAAAGCCTGTGGAGAGCAGACCCACGGAGACCCATGGAGCGCTGTGGCAAATTTTAAGTAGACATACCTGAGCAACCTTAGGAAAGAGCCTGACCAGACGTCACTCACTCCCCTGACTGCCTAAGCTAGTGGCTCTGGTTGGTAAAGCTATCATACCCAGGACTGTGCTTTGAACGGACCTGGAGGAAGGACTTGTCGACTTTAAGGGCTTCTTGCTCTGCAGGCAGTGACTGGGGCATCTTCCTACCAGCCGACACAGATTATAAAGTGCACAAAGCCTGGGGAGAGTAGACCCGTGGAGTGCTGAGGCATACTAGACATGCCCAGAGGCTCATAGAAAGACACCTGAAAGTCAATCGGCTCCCAGCTCTGCCTGATTATGCTGGTGGCAAGTCCTTACCCAGAACCTTGCTTTGAGCAGGGATAGAGGGGATATTTGGCAGCTCTTAGAGCCTCTTGTTCTCCAGGCAGTGGCTGGGGCAACTTCACAGCTGGGACCCCAGGCTGTGGTTCAGGAAGGAGAGATTTGGGGAGAGGCTCAGGGAAAACGGACTCTCCCATTGTCAGAGCCTGCAAATGCTGACAAGCCCTGACTACCAATGGGATGGAGTCCTAGTTTATGTCATCACCATAGCGACACATCTACTGCAACTCTCGGCCTGAGTGCCACAGAGGCATAACCTGGGGTACAGCACCACTGGCCATAAAGAGAGAGAAGAAAGAAAAAGGAAGAAGATAACCTCACAAAACCAGAAAAAATTCACAGTCTTTATAACTTTTTCCATTTTTTTCTCTTTCATTTTTTAATTTTGTTTTTCTTCCACCTTGGACATTTTATTCTTTTCCTGTTTTATTATTCTCTTTTCATTTTGAACTTCATTACCCATAGGTGTTACATTTTCCATTCTTTTTTTTCTATTTTTCTCTCTCTCTTTTTGTTTCTTCTTTTCCCTTTCACTTTTTCTCTCATTCGATACAAACAAATTATTTTAATCTGGATTTAAATTTTTTTCTTTTCATGGCATTTTGTGAGCTTTTTACTCCACTTCTCACCTCATTAACATTTCCTCCAACTCCGGCTCTCCATTCTATGTAGTTTTTCTTCCATTTAATACAATATCATTTTCATTTTTCACTGTATTTTTTCTCTTTTTCTTCTTTTCTCTTTCACTATTTCATTCATTTGACTGTTATTTACAGACAAATTATTTTACTCTTAATCCAAATTATTTTCTTGTAGCATTTTGTGGGTTCTTACCTCATTTTTTGTCTCTTTATCACTTCATCCCAACTCAACCCCTCCATTCTATGTAGTATTTGTTCTACTTTTTTTCAGTTTTTCACTGTATTTTCTCAAAAAAAAATTTTGTTTATCAACTCTTATCAGTGTTATTAATAATACCACACTCAAATGTCATTAAGGAAAAAGAAATTGAATATCATGGATAAAAAAGACAGAGATGTAGCTCAGATATATGAGGAAAAATCTATAGAAAAAAAACTTCAATAGCTTGGAAATCTTGGACTTAAATGAGAGAGATTTAAAATTGAAGTACTAAAAATACTCAGGGATATACAAAAAAGCACAGAAAGGCAACTTAGGGAATTTAAAAAACAATTCAACAAACAGAGAGAATACATCACCAAGGAAATTGAAACTATGAAAACGAATCAAAAAGAAATGAAAAACTCAATTTATGAACTAAAAAACAAGGTAACAAGCTTAGCTAATAGAACAGGCAAGACAAAGGAGAGAATTAGTGACATAGAAGATGGGCAACTAGAGACACTACAGAGATTAGAGATGAGAGACTCACAAATTTAAAAAAAAATGAGAAAGCCCTACAGGAATTGTCTGACTCCATCAGAAAGAGCAACATAAGAATAATGGGTCTATCAGAAGGAGATAAGAGAGAAAATGGAATGCAGAACATATTTAAACAAATAATAGATGAGAACTTCCTAAGCCTATAGACAGAACTAAAGCCACAAATTCAAGAAGCAAACAGGACACCGAGTTATCTTAACCCTAACAAACCTACTAAAAGCACATCATAATGAAATTGACACAAACCAATGACAAAGAAAAAATGCTCAAGGCAGCCAGAAAAAAAAAGAATACAACATATAAAGGAAGGCCAATTAGATTATCATCAAATTTCTCAGCAGAAACTCTACAAGGTAGAAGACAGTGGACCCCAATATTTAAAGATCTGAAAGAAAGAAACTTCCAGCCAAGAATACTATACTCATCAAAGCTATCCTTCAAATATGAAGGAAAAATAAAACCATTCACAGATACAGAAAAGATGAGGGAATTTATCACCAGAAAACACTCACTTCAGGAAATACTAAAGGGTGTTTTCTGACCAGATACCAAGAACAAAACAAAACAGAAGTGCAAGTAAAAGCTCCATCAAGATCACAATAAAAACAATTTATTAATCTGTGACATAAAATAAAGGAGAGAGCACAAAGATTAACAGTAGCAAAGGAGGATGGAGTGCAGAAGCACTCATGAGATAATGTACTACCATGAACATAATATGTATCCTTTCTATTATTTAATCGTAACCACCCCTGAAAAAAAAACCACCACAGAAGGATGGCCTGAAAAAAGAAGTAGCAGAGGAAAGAAGTATGGATTACTACCAAACAAGTACAACTGATAGAAAAACAAAAGAGAAGAACCAAACAAGATATAAAACAATCAGAAAGCAATATATAAAATGGCAATAGGAAACCCTCAAGTGTCAATAATTACCCTAAATGTAAAAGGATTAAACTCACCAACAAAAAGACATAGAGTAGCAGAATGGATTTAAAATGAAAATCTAACTGTATGCTGCCTACAAGAAACACATCTAAGCTACAAGGATAAAAACAACTACACAGTGAAAGGTTGGAAAACAATACTTCAAGCAAATAACAACCAAAAAGAGCAGGGATAGCAATACTCATATCTAATAATGCTGACTATAAGACAGCAAAGGTAATCAGACACAAAAACAGTCATTTCATAATAATAAAGGAGACATTCAATCAAGAAGACATAACACTTCTTAATATATATGCACCAAACCAAGGAGCACCAAAATATATAAGACAGCTACTGACTGACCAAAAAGCAAAAACTGACAAAAATACAATCATACTTGGAGAAATCAATACATCGCTGATGGCTCTAGATAGTTCATCCAAAAAGAAAATCAATAAAGATAAATTGGCTTTAAACAAAACACTAGAAAAATTGGATATGATAAACATCTACAGGACATTTCATACCAAAGAGCCAGAATATATATTTTTCTCTAGTGTACAGGGAACATTCTCAAGAATTGACCATATGTTGGGCCACAAAAATAACATCAGCAAATTCAGAAAAATTGAAATTGTACCAACCATATTTTCTGAACATAAAGCCTTGAAACTAGAATTCAACAGCAAAAAAGAGGGAAAAAAACCTACAAAAATGTGGAAACTAAACAACATACTTTTAAAAAATAAATGGGTCAAAGAAGAAATAAGCGCAGAGATCAAAAGATACATACAGACAAACAAAGATAACAATACGACATAGCAGAATTGTTGGGATGCAGCAAAAGCAGTAAGTAATAAGAAGGAAGTTCATATCACTACAGGCCTATATGAACAAACAAGAGAAAGGCCAAGTAAACCACTAAACTTCACATCTTAAGGAACTAGAAAGAGAAGAACAGAGGTAACCCAAAACCAACAGAAGAAAAAAAATAATAAAAATCAGAGCAAAAATAGAGAACAGAAAAATTATAAAAAAAATTAATAAAACAAGGAGCTGGTTGTTTAAAAAGATCAACAAAATTGACAAACCCTGGCAAGACTCACTAAAGAAAAAAGAGAAAGAATTCATATAAACAAAATCCAAAATGAAAAAGGAGAAATCACCACAGATATCATAGATATACAAAGAATTATTGTAGAATACTATAAAAAACTACATGCCACCAAATTTAACAATCTAGAAGAAATGGATAAATTTCTAGAAAAATACAATCTTCCTAGACTGAATCATTATGAAGCAGAAAGCCTAAACAGACCCATAAGCTGGGAGGAAATAGAAACAACTATCAAGAACCTCCCTAAAAATAGAAGTCCAAGGCCAGATGGCTATACTAGTGAATTATATCAAACAATCAAAGAAGACTTGGTTACTATTCTACTCAAAGTCTTCCAAAAAATTGAAGAAACAATACTTCCAAATACATTTTATGAGGCCAACATAACCCTCATACCGAAACCAGGCAAGGACAACACAAAAAAAAAAACACTACAGACCAATATCTCTAATGAATACAGATACTAAAATACTAAACAAAATACTAGCAAATCGAATACAACAATACATTAAAAAAATAATTCATCATGATCAAGTGGCATTCAACCCAGAATCACAAGGATGGTTCAACATATGTAAAACGGTTAATGTACTACACCATATCAACAAAACAAAGAACAAAAATCATACGATTCTATTAACAGATGCAGAAAAGGCATTCGATAAAATACAACCCTATTTGATGTTTAAGACACTCAAAAAAATGGGTATAGAAGGAAAATATCTCAACATAATAAAGGCTATTTATAATAAACCATCAGCTAACATCAGATTAAATGGCTTTTCCCCTAAAATCAGGAACAAGACAAGGTTGTCCACTCTCTTCACTCTTATTCATCGTAGTGCTGGAAGTTCTACCCAGAGCAATAAGAGAAGAGAAAGAAATAAAAGGCATCCATATTGGAAAAGAAGAAGTAAAGGTTTCACTTTTTTCAGATGATATGATCCTTACATTGAAAACCCCAAAGACTCCAGAAAAAGACTACTAGAAACAATAAACCAATACAGTAAGGTTGTAGGATACAAAATTAATATACAAAAGTCCATTACCTTTCTATATGTCAACAATAAAACATCAGAAAATAAACTCAAAAAGATAATCCCCTTCATGATTGCAACAACAACAAAAAAATACCTAGGAATAAACATAACAAATAATGTAAAGGACCTATATAATGAAAACTACAAAGCATTGTTAAGAAAAATCAAAAAAGATACAATGAAATGGAAAAATATTTCTTGTTCTTGAATAGGAAGAATAAATATAATGAAAATGACTATATTATCCAAAGTGATATACAAATTTAATGCAATTACCATCAAAATTCCAATGTCATTTTTTAAAATGGAACAAAAAATCATCAGGTTTATATGGAACTATAAAAAACCCCGAATAGCCAAAGCAATCCTAAGGAAAAGATTGAAGCTGGGGGCATTACAATTCCTGACTTCAAATTATATTATAGAGCCACAACAATCAAAACAGCATGGTATTGGCAGAAAAATAGACACTCAGACCAATGGAACAGAATAGAAAGCCCAGAAATGAAAGCACATATATATAGTCAAATAATTTTTGATAAAAGGGCCAATAATACACAATGGAGAAAAGAAAGCCTCTTTAACAAATGGTGCTGGGAAAACTGGAAAGCCACATGTAAAAGAATAAAACTTGACTACAGTTTGTCCCCTTGTACTAAAATTAATTCAAAATGGATTAAAGACCTAAATATAAGACCTGAAACAAAAATTACATAGAAGAAAATGTAAGTACTAAACTAATGTACCTTGGTTATAAAGAGCACTTTATGAATTTGACTCCAAAGACAAGGGAAGTGAAGGCAAAAATAAATGAATGGGACTACATCAGACTAAGATGTTTTTGCACAGCAAGAGAAACTGACAACAAAACAAACAGATAGCCAACTAAATGGGAGATGATATTTTCAAACAACAGCTCAGATAATGGCCTAATATCCAAAATATACAAGGAACTCTTAAAACTCAACAACAAACAAGCAAACAATCCAATAAAAAAAATGGGAAGAGGACATGAACAGACACTTCTCCCAGGAAGAAATACAAATGGCCAACAGATATATGAAAAGATGCTCATCTTCATTAGCTATTAGAGAAATGCAAATCAAAACTGCAATGAGATACCACCTCACACCTGTTAGATTAGCTATCATCAATAAGACAGGTAATAACAAGTGTTGGAGAGGCTGTGGAGAAAAAGGAACCCTCATTCACTGTTGGTGGGAATGTCAAGTAGTACAACCATTATGGAAGAAAGTATGGTGGTTCCTCAAAAAATTAAAAATAGAACTATCATATGACCCAGCAATCCTCTATTGGGACTATACCCCCAAGACTAAAAAACACTGGTACGTAAAGACACATGCAGCCCATGTTCATTGCAGCATTGTTCACAGTGGCCAAGACATGGAAACAACCAAAAAGCCCTTCAGTAGATGACTGGATAAAGAAGATGTGGTACATATATACTATGGAGTATTATTCAGCCATAAGAAATGATGACATCAGATCATTCACAACAACATGGATGGACCTTGATAACATTATACGGAGTGAAATAAGTAAATCAGAAAAAACTAAGAACTATATGATTCCATACATAGGTGAGACATAAAAATGAGACTCAGGGACATAGACAAGATTGTGGTGGTTACAGGGGTGGGGGGAAGGAGAGGGAGAGAAGGGGAGGGGCATAAAGAAACCCAGATAGGTGATGGAAGACATTTTGACTTTGGGTGATGGGAATGCAACAAAATCAAATGTCAAAATAACCTGGAGATGTTTTCTCTGAACCCACGTGCCCTGATTAATCTATGTCACCCCATTAAAATTAATAATAAAATAAATACAGTCTCTACTGAAAACTAAGCACTTAATTACATACCCACCTGTAATAGTCTTGGTATTACATTTTTAATACAGACTACCCATGTTGATTTTCAGTGTTTCAAGAGCAGACAAAATGTTTTGCACCTATTATCAGAACCTAAAATGAAGAGAGTGGAGATGGGAGAGCCAAGAGAACCATTTGGCATAAGCTTCATATTCAAAACAAGACTTAAATTTAGATTTTTTATGATATCTCCAAATAAGATTATACCTTAACTTGCATAGTTATAGTGGCAAAAGTTTTAAAAAGAAGCATCTCACCCAACAACTTTAAATTCTCCACAATTTCTATAATCCTTCTTAGGCATTACTTTATTTTTTAATATGCCAGGAATCTAAAAAAAAGAAAAAAGAAGAAAAAATGGCTCGATTTACCCAGATTTTCTGTAGTAACTGGAACCATGTTACAATCGATGTGTTCAGAAAATGTTCCCTGAGGGATCAACAGATTTTCTATTGGTGGAAAAAGAAGTGAAAAACTGGGAGGGCAGCTGGCTATGACCCAACCAGGAGCTAGAGACCCAGGGCAACTGAAAGGAACCTTGGTTGACTGCCTCTAGGCTCTAGCCCACCTCTGAAGCAACGTGTCCTTCCTCCTTCTGTGTGGAGCAAAACATTAGTATTAAAAGAAAAGGGGCCTGACCAGGCAGTGGCGCAGTGGATAGAGCGTCGGACTGGGATGTGGAGGACCCAGGTTCAAGACCCCTGAGGTCGCCAGTTTGAGCGTGGGCTTATCTGGCTTGAGCAAGGCTCACCAGCGTGGACCCAAGGTTGCTGACTCGAGCAAGGGGTCACTTGGTCTGCTGAAGGCCGGCGGTCAAGGCATATATGAGAAAGCAATCAATGAACAACTAAGATGTTGCAACGAAAAAAACTAACGATTGATGCTTCTCATATCTCTCCCTATCCTGTCTGTCCCTATCTGTCTCTGTAAAAAAAAAAGGGGGGGGGATGCCTTCTTGTTTTAAAAATGAGGTACCCTTTAAGAACTTGGAGGAAAAGTGGCCCTTTTATACCAGTAAAAACCTGAGACTGTGGCTATGCTTAACAATTGAAGGAAAAAGCCAGGCAGGAAAATGTCATGCACAACCTAAAGGATCAAAAAATCCCAGAACTCCAATCAGTGTAGTCTCTGAAAATAATCTTAGGGAAGCAGGACTGGAACATGGCTGTAGTCTTCAAGATCTCGTATACTCTTTGTAGAGTGAGAGTGTGAAGCACGTTTGTGATTAGCACAGGTGAACACAAATTAGTCATGAGTTCATGGTGTGAGTTCATTTTTTAAATTAATTTATTTATTTTAATTTATTGTGTTTACATAGATTCAAGTGTCCCACCCAGTACATTCCCCCACCCCCGTGTTCCCCTCAATATTCCCCTTACCCCCCCTCCCCTCCACACCACACCCTCCCCCCTTCCCTCCAGGATTTGCTCTCCTGCTCTGTATAACGCTGTATTATGTATATATAATTTCACCAATCTCTTTCCCTTCTCTGATCCCATACTTTCATCCCCTTTCTCTCTCCCCTTTCCCTCTGGTCTCTTTGATCTCACTTCTGTCTCTATTCCGCTCGACTTTGGGCAGCTGGTAATTTTCTGGTGACACCTCAAAACTGCCCTTATCTCCTAGGCACCTTTTTCTGCCCTGCCCCTGATTTTAGCTGACATGGTAATCATTAGTCCTGTTTGTCACATCGTTCTGGCTCTCTGCCATCTGGAACCATGTAGAATGGCATTCTCTCATTCTTCTCTGCAGTTAGGCATGAGCTTGTGACTTGTTCTGGCCAATGAAATGTGTGTGCTATGAGAGCCAGTGAACAATTTACCACATCTGCACTATATACTGCCTTTCCCATCACGGGTCATGAAAGCACAGAGATGGAGCCTTCCTCTGCCTAGGCCCTGAGTGAGAATGAGCAGAGCTCCTGGGCTGACCTGTGGGAATTGTTTGCTATGAGCAAGTGATAAGCTTATTATTTTAAGCTACTGAAGTCTTGGCATTATGTCTACTCCAGTATAATCTACTTTATTATGATTGAGAAGAGCAAGGAAGAGCTCACAGTGTTTAATCCTCTGCTCCCAAACTTTGAGGTTGCATTATTATATGACAAGGGGTTGTAGAAGCTGCAGAACAAGAGAGGCCCATATTATCACAACAACCCCTGGACTCATTAATATAAAATGTTATTTTTATACTTGAAAATTTCTAAGAGAGTAAATATTAAATGTTCTTACTACAAAAAAAGAAAAGTAATTATATGACATGATAGAGGTGTTAACTAATATTATGGTTATAATCATTTTGCAATAGACAAGTGCATCAAATCAATATATTGAAAATGTTATTATATGTCAATTATATTTCAATAAAGGTAGAAAACATAAAGTGAGTTTCTTCACAAAAAAATTTTTATATAGACAAACGTACAAAGATAGGAGCAAAGTCTCATAAATTTTATGATAAAACAGAAAACATCAGAGAATTTTGGAAGCATAGCTTTCAAAAATGAAACAAGGAAAGGGACTTTTGAGAGGAGGAGCCTCAATGAACAGAAGAGGAAATTCTGGTGCGAGAATCTCCATGGCTTATCCAATGTCCCCCAGCTACTGAATGCAATCCAGGTGTCTGGTTCCAATTCCCCTACTCTTTCTGCCACACCTTGAGTTTGTATGGTGATGGTTTTCCCAGTGTTCTCAACAACAACAAGGAAACAAAGAACTCCTCATGCAGGAAGGCATCTTGTCCTCAGTGTCCACTTAGAATGATTCCTCAGGTTTGTGGCTGTGAAGTGGGTTGAACTCACTATCAAACTTTCATATGTACTTAAACAGAGATGTCTAATAATCTATTTCCCTTTCTTTCTCAACCCTTTACCTTATCTAGGTGCAAAGATAAAAAAAAAAACCAGACAAAAAATTGCCTCACCCCCCCCCCATATGCCTCAAAAATATTCCAGCTCTTGACCTTTATAATCTGAATAATTGTCTCCACTGTGAACTCATTAAATATAATGAGCTATTGGAAAAAAAAGCATGCCTCAGAGAAGGTTCCCCAATAATAACCAACTTCTTTCAATAGCTGTTTTTGGAACCAGGCAGTGTTTAAATAAATAATATTCTGTAGTCAGTTTAGTATCATTCTTAAAGCATTATCGTAGGTAAGGATTTGAAGTAAGATTTATGTTTTTTTTTAAGTTGTAACTTAAACTTCTTTTCAGACTCTTTTGAAATTGTATGAACCCAAGTTTTCAAGTGTAAAATTCAAAGCAACCATATTTTTAAAAAGAGAGAAAATAAAAAGACTGAAATTCATAATTCCACCACCACTCCTAATGCTAATAATACATATTAAGATAACTTGATCTAAAACTCTAAAAGCAAGCTAGCCAACATTCATTGTTTCTATAAAATCAGCCTATGACAATTTAAGATCAAGAATGCATAAACGTCAATATTCTAGTTCTACCTCTTATAAGTGGGGCCAATTTCTACAACAGACAGTACAGAATATTTGGCTTTGTGAGATAAGCCATGCCCTGCAATGTTCATGAACATTGACTTGGGTTCTTCCTTACTTTTTTTTAATGCATATCACTCACAAAAGAGGGATTCCTTATGCTTTGCACATGTCCCTGCTCATTTTTAGAGAGCAAAGCCTTAACAAATCAACTGTTTTTTCCTTCTTAGTAAAACAAAATTTTCTTTTGATGATCTTTAAATGAAACTGGTTTTTAAAACAGTGAGTACCACCCTGTTAGACCTTAGTTATTCTACTGTCATTGCAGCTGCAGAAGGAAAGTTTGTAAGAACTTCCCAAAGCTCCAAAACTAAATACCACAGGACGGTTCCATTTCTACCTGTTCAAATTTTTCCTCCAGTTCTTCCCACAATCTCTTCTCTCACAGCCACTTCCCCAACAGCATTTGACTCCATTTTTAAGCTTTAACTCACACTATTTTAACACATGCACACACCCAATGTATGTGTTGCAAAAAATCCTCTCTCTGCCCATTGATATCCAAGTTCCAAAGCATCCTGGAACACTTTCTATATTAAATTTACCCTCAACAATAATCTCATTCTGTAAATTCTGACACTAATTGCTGTGCTTGCCATTTACTTAGATGTTTAGTCTTATTTTTGCTCTGCATCATTATGTAATTGCTTCATTGCATATGATTTACTCAAAAGATCATGGATCTGGCCCTGGCTGCTTAGCTCAGTTGGTTGGAGCATCATCCCCAAACAACAAGGTTGCAGGTTCAATCACCTGGTCAGGGCACATATGGGAAGCAACCAAGTAATGCACACTAAGTGGAACAAGAAATGAATGTTTCCCTTTATCTCTCTTTCTCTCTTCTTTTTTCTGTCTCCCTTCTTCTCCCTATCTCTCTAAAAATCAATCAATAAAAATAAAAAGATTTAAAACATTTTTTTAAATAATGGATTTATCTGAAGAAAACCAAAACACTTTTTAAAAGAATATATACACCCTTGTGTTCACTGAAATGTTGTTTACAATAGCCAAGAAATTAAAGTAACCCAAGTGCCCATCAATCACTGCCCTACTGATGGGTACTTGGGTACATATATATATATATATACAATGAAATAATACTCAGCCATAAACAAAAAAAAATGAAAAAGAATAAAATCTTACCATTTGTGACAGCATGAATGAACCTAAAGAGTACTGTGCTCAGTGAAATAAGTCAGAGAAACACAAATACCATATGAGTTCACTTATATGTGGAATCTAAAGAACAAAATAAATGAACATACAAAATGGAAAGACTCATAAACACAAAGAGCAGACTGGTGGTTGCCAGAGGGGAGGAGAGTTGGGGGACTTGGAAAAAGACACGAGGGATTAAGGTGTACAAAATGGTAGTTACTAAATAGTCACAGGGACATAAAGCACAGCATAGAAAACATAGTCCACAATATTACAATAATTATATATGGAACCAATTGGATACTAAAAATATTGGGGTTGGAAGGGAACACTATGGAAAGTATATGATTGTCTAACCACTAAGCTATACACTGAAACAATACAAAATAATACTGAAAGTATACCATAATTAAAAATTAATAGTATACTTCTCATAGAATTTCTTGGAAAAGAGAAAATATTTTATATAAATTGAAGAATGAAATACATCAGGAAAAACCTACATAGCAAATAAGAATTTCATATCTTGCCCAATTCTTGTTCCAGGACTAATCTACAAAGACCCAAGGAGGAAAACAGAGCTTCACCTCTACCTAATTATCACAATAGCCACACCCAAAACTGTTTGCCATTTGGAGTCAGACTAAAATGAAGGATAAAGCTCAGAGGACTACTTTGACCCACTTTAGCAATAGACTGTTTCTCCAGCAAGGTTGACACATCAACCAAGGCCGAGTGATGGAAATTTTACAAAGAACTAGACAGTAGTGATGTGTCATAATCAAAGAAAATCAATGCCCAGCCACTTTCTGTGGCAGACTCTGCCTTCATTCCCTTCAGATATAATCTACCTCCAGAAATAACATGCATCACAAAGATAGCCACAGAGTGCAGGCATCTTGGATGCATCCAGGAGAGAAGATCTTGAAAAGGCATGCACCTATGTCTTACAAGCAAGTTTCTCACTATAAATACAACAAGTAAAGATAAAAGTAGATTTTCAGTACCTTTGAAAGATATTATATAATTCTATACACATTTCAATATTTTGGCTGTTTGGTGGATTTAGCAGAGAGTATGGAATTTTCAGTGTTTGTCTGAATTAGTCAATAATATTGTACAGATGACAGACCAATTCATTCCTAATGAACATATTAGAGGTAAACTGCTTATACACAGTCACACACAGATGCATACAGAAATGCACACAGTCTTCCTTGGACTTTACCTTTTTGGGTTAACATTACAGTTAATGTAAAGTTAATGGCCATCCGGATACATGCAAAAATGCTGTCTTAAAAGTTGCTCCTGTTGTTTGTGCCTATTGTTTTAGGGCAGCAGTTCTCAACAGGGGTGAGTCTGTCTCCCAGGGGACATTTGGCAATGTCTGGAGGCATTTTGGGTTATCATGACCCGGAGAAGGGGTGCTACTAGCTTGCTGTTAAACATCCTACAATGCACAAGACAATCTCCCACATCAAAAAATGGTTAGGTATAAAATGTCGATAGTTACAACTATGAGAATCCTTGCTTTGAGGGTGGAAGCAATATACAATTTTAAAGAAATAGTGCTTCATGTTTGGAGGAAATTACTTTAGTGGTCAAAGTCAAAGTCTTAGTCAGAAATAGGGAATTTCAAGCTCTAAGGCCAAAAGATACCTTTGCAAACAAACAGCATCTCTGGAGAAAGCAGTGTGGTGTTAACTTCCACTTAAATTCTTTGGCTATGGTGAGAAATAAGGAAGAAGGCAAGAACAAAGGGCTCAGATTTCCAGGAAGAAATGATTTGAGGAGATTCCCTTGTAAAGGAGATAAAATGACCCCAACAATGTAACATGGGCAAAGGGCTAAGGAGAGATAATCAAAGGGATGCTCCCTATGGTGGGCATGGCAGACGGCATCTAGAATTGGTGATAATTGAAGCAGTAGTAAGCGTTCCTTTTTCACATGGTTATTCTCTTATAATAACCTCAAGCCTTCAAAAGAAGTGTTGTAAAGCACGACAGCCTAGTGTCTGCTGTGTTTAGGGCATAAAGACTTCCTAGCTAAGGGTTTCACTAGGGAAAGTACAGGTAATAAATAGTGGGAAGAGAGTCAAGGGGACTGAGACAGTGGTGACATCCATGTGCAAACCACACCCTGAGTGAGGCAAAGAGAACAAGAAGCCTCCTAGACTACTCAACAACCTAAGGGAAGTTTCTCAAGGCAGTGGGAAGTCCACTAGCAAAAGTTGACTGTCAGAGGACTTGTGTGTCTCCCAGGAATAAGTATGCCTTTGTATCCCTGCTTGGCTTGGTAGTTGGCTTGAAAGTGTGGGCTTGGTGCAAACATGGCAATAAATGCAACAACTAAGGGATTTTTGTCAATTATAGTCCATGTACGTGAAGGTCTGATGGGTCCAATCTCATGGCATCTCACGAATATGAACATAACCAGCTATTCAACTGTAAGAGTGCCTGCAGGACAACAACATTCACCTCTACCATCTGTTCAAATGCCTTCTTTTCGACATTTTAATTGATGTTTTAATTATTGATAAATATCTTCATAGTAAATAGTTGCCAACCAAGAGTTGAAGGAAAGTCAAATCTTCTAGGATCATCACAGCAGTAGAAGAAAACGAGAAGATTTCAGAGTGTCTAAATCAAGAAGCCCCTTCCCCTATAGGATAGCGTCACCAGGACCTGGCCCAGGCTATGCTGCTCAGAGCTCCAGTTCAGGGCACCTCAGCAGGTCACCCACCCCTGTCACACACTGACTGCCTTTCAAACTTGGAATTGCTCCATTAGAGAGCCATCATTACCCACTACAGAACTTCTAAGAGAAAATTGAATCAAATAAATTATTAGCAATTTCATAATAAATTTCAAATCATCTTCCATACATTTTCCTCAAACTGCCAGAGTAATTTATATATTAAACATTTAGATAGTACCATCCTTCCTTGTCAAGTCTCCCTCCTGAGAAATTCAGTAAAGAAGAGACCATTATATTCTGGGAGAGTTTAAGTTAAGAAAGGCCTCAAGGCAGACCTTGAGCTAGAAGACGTCTCAAAGTCCTGCCAGCACTGTGATTTTGTGATTTCAGATGAAGATTCTGATAGCACATTGAGAAACTTTGCCCAAAGAGAAAAGGAAGCCAGTGGAAAAGCCAGCCTTAGGAAATGCCTCGCTTCTTGGCCGATCTCCTAAAACATGGAATATATTTCTGAACAATAGATAATCATGTTGTCCCTTTAGTCAGAACTTCTTTTGGAAGAAGTGGTCAGTAGAAGACAGTATTTGTTTGCATTTGTAAACATTCCAAAAACAGCATACAGAAGCACAAGTGAGTCTTAAAAAATAATCATGAGATTTTTGGTCTTGGTCCCGCACAAAATTTCAAGCATAACCAGCATTTATGTTTCTAGTAACAGTGTGGACCAAAGTTCATTTCTCCCTTGTATTTTAGACAGTATGTTAATATTTGTCAGCTCCAAACAGAAGAAATATTGACACAGTGATTTCAAGGCAAAGTTACAGTCATGTGGTCCTGAAACACTGGGGCCATCAGAAATGTGTTCTTCACTCAAATCCCCATGACTTTTAGGTTGCTCTGATGTTACAATTACTGTACGCATTCTTTCCATCTTCTCTAATTTGCCCAATGCAGAGCTCAGAAATGTTATTAACTTCATAGAGTGTGCATGGACACACACACACACACACACACACACACACTCACGTGCACACACACACAAAAAAGGCTCAGCTTGTCAACAGCTTTGGCAAAGTAAAATGTAAATGGTAATTAGAAACATGTGTTTCCAGCAAAGAGGCATAGAAATTAAAAGGTCATCTTTTTCCAAATGACCTAACGAGAAAAGCCTGGAGTGCTGGCTACAGTATAATGGTTTTACACAGCTTTTAACTCGGACTTCCTGTTTTAAAACAGTGCAGTTTACTGATCCTGTAGCAAATATGAATTGTCACTTAATGCCAACAGAATTAGGCCTCACAATACCACCTGCCTCCTGCAATCTCCTCATTGTTAGAGCCATCAGCTGAGGAGAGCTGATTTACCAACCCAGAATGACCATTTAGAACCTAGTGCCAGGATTGCTGCCAAGTTGAGAACAAGGGTTTCATGTAGAAGAGAGCCCATGAGGTACTTTACATTAATGCCAATTGAAATATGCATGAATAGACCAAAGGGAAAAGTAGTTGTTCTGCATCAGACTATCAGCGAATGCTTCTTAGATCCCAGAGCTAAGATGTTGATGCTGAATAATTTTAATTGCCCAGAGACAAGAGACACGCACTGGCTGAAAATGCCTCACAGTAGAAACTCACAGACACCCAAATTGTCATTTTAAATAGATGCCTCTGTAAATGTGTATTTTATCACTCTCATATTTGTTCAGTGTAGTGTGATGCTTCATTAAGTATTCATTTTGCTTGTCTGTTTCATTGCCTCAGTTCTCCTGTCTGAAACACCTAACTAAAGCTATGAGGAGAATGTTTATCCAAGACTCCAAAGAATTTAAAATGCAACAACAGCAATGAGAACCCAGCTACTACCTCTTAGCCTCTCTTGTAGCTAAGTGTGCTTACATGATTAAACAGGCCTGTAGGAGGGATTTCTACAACTTTGGAATCACATTTCAATAGATGGTTGATTTTGAATTAATTATCTGTGTCCTAATAACTGGCTGTGAAATGGTGACAACTAGAGCAACCTTGGGTGACAGAGCTACCCTGACAGCCCTGTACCATTCATATGATTCCATGAGAGAGAAATAAACTTCTATTATTTTTAAAACACTATAGATTAGGTCCACTTTGTTGTAGCAGCTTAGCCTGTACCTCAGCTGATACAAAGGGAGCATCAAGAAGTTACATCTACTCATTTGTGTGTGTGTGTGTGTGAGTGTGTGTGTGTGTGTGTGTGTGTGTGAGTGTGTGTGTGTGACATAGACAGAGAGAAACAGAGAGAGGGACAGACAGGAAGGGAGAGATGTGACAAGCATCAATTCTTTGTTGTGGCTCCTTAGTTGCTCATTGATTGCTTTCTCATATATGTCTTGACCAGGGGGGCTACCACAAAGCGAGTGACCCCTTGCTCAAGCCAGCGACCTTGGGCTAAAGCTAGCAACCTTGGAGTCATGTCTATGATCCCACGCTCAAGCCAGCAACTGCACACTTAAGCTGGTGGGCTCGTGCTCAAGCCGGCAACCTCATGGTTTCAAACCTGGGTCCTCTGTATCTCAGTCCAATGCTCTATCCATTATGCCACCCCCTCATCAGCCTAGAAGTTACATCTACTCATTTTAAAATGTACATATTTCATGTACATATTTTGAATTGCCCAGTTCATTAAGTAAACCAAAAAGAAAGTGACCAAGAATAGGCTAATAATCCCCATTCTTGCCTATGCTGGAATCCATATCAGACTTTAAGATCAAATAGTTCTGAGATCTGTTCTCAGAACAGATGAGAATGAGGATTGATGGAGTTTCAAATCCAATAGTCTAATAATGTTCTACACTGTACTATACCTTGAAGTAAACCAGAAGTAAATTATTTTTATGGCATTATAGCAAAAGAGATACATCTGTAAGTTCTGTTTCTATAATTTCGCATATAAGACTTTAAATATATGCATTTCCTTAATAATTACTCTACAATATTTTTAATCCCTCTCTTTCTACTGTCTCCTTCCCTTACCCTTAGTCACACAAAAGTGTATTCCAATTTATAAAATACCTTCACTGGATTCTTCTGCCACTCTGATAAGTTTCTTATTTTATTTATTACATTTTCTGCTGAAATTTTTCAAACATGTGGTTTTTAGATCAATTGCCTCTAAGCCTACATTCTCTTGCTATCCTTAAATACCTAAAACCTATATCTGCTTCATCCCAATCTATTAAAAATTTAAAAGATAACTACTCTGTTTTCCCGATCTGGATATTCCTGGGCTATTTATTTATACATCCAACATACATTTATTAAGCTTCACCCATGTATCATGGGATACAAAACACAGTGCTTGAAGACCTCATCCTTTTGTACCATTGGGCTGTTTGAAAGTTTCTCCTTTAATTTGTCTCAATTTTCATGGAAACATCATTCTGTTTCTTCTCTTACTGATCTGATTATTCTATTCTCTTTCTTGGCTATTCTTCTTCCAATACCACTTAATAAAGGTTTTCTCTCATGTTCAGTACCAGGTCCTCTGTTCTGCCTCTCTTCTTTTCTTCCTTTCAAAAATAGATTCAGTTCCCCTGGCTTTGATTATCACCTCTTGTCAATGATTCTCATCTATAGGTATAAATTTCCACGTATGCTTCAACTTCATATTTCCAATCATATCTCATTACCACACTACCCTTGAAATCCCAACATATTCAAAACTAAATTAAATTTATTTTCCTTATAATTACTCCTATTCCATACTCTACCTAGTATACCCCCCTAGTACATTCCTCTATCTAAATGTACATTAGCTTCTCATCTCTCTTAAAACTAAACTAAATTTATTTTCCTTATAATTACTCTCATTTCATACTCTACCTAGTATATCCCCCTAGTATATTCCCCTACCTAAATGTATATTAGCTTCTCATCTTTCTTTTTTCTCTTACAGGTTAACCAAGTCTTCCTTGACAATAGTAGGGACTGGAGTTCAAACCAAAGCAAGGAATTTCCTTGGCTGCTTTAATTAAGGCCAACTCACACATGGTAACAGGAGAGTAAGCACATACCTTTTCTCAGAGCATGGATTCTTCCATGCAGTGCCAAGTAATTGGGAGAAAAAAGAAAGGAAGCTCAATAAGCAATTACATAATTTACTACCAATATGTACCTGACAAAAATTAAAGGAAGAATATACATAATCCCCCAAAGAGTTCTCAAATATTCAGGCTTAGGTGAGTATATATTTATAAAAGCATTTTACTTCACAACCAGATTAGACCAGTACTCCTGTTTCTTTCAATTTTCACATTACTATGAAATGGGAAGCTACATGTTTCCTTTTCTTTCCTTTACTATGGTTAATATTAAACTTACCTGTCTATTGTCCTCTTAGTTTGGTTAAACATTTTGTCAATACTAATTCAAACTAATATTTGCATCCTTATGTTCATTGCAGCATTATTTACAATATCCAAGATCTGGAAACAGCCCAACTGCCCTACAGCAGATGAGTGAATAAAAATGCTGTGGTTCATATATACCCTGGAATACTAAGAGACCTGTTTTTCTTGAATTACTTTTTACATATGTTTGCATGTTTCAAAAAAACTATAATATCTACTTCTGTCTTATTTTTTGCCTCATTTCACACTCTCATAATTTTCCTTATATGCTTTATCATTCAGTGTTCTTAAATGCAAACAGACGCAAAGAAATTCTTACAGAATGCATATAAAATGTCCAGGATTACTGAAGGGTCAGGCTTGAAGGCTACTAAGTCAATATCGATGCCTAAACTGAACTGAGGGACTATCCAGCAAAAATTCCACATAGATAGCCCTAGGGGCCCAGTACATGACACCAAATATTCTTCAACTGCTGCCCTATAATGCCAGGTGTCTCTGCCACCACCTTCACCTGAATTGACTTACTCATTGTGCCTACTTTTTCCCACTGCTCACTTCTGAACTGAAGTCTTTCTGAGGGCCATCTAATTGATGATATTTCAGTTACATGACTATCATATCTGCAAGGGATGATGGAAAAGTGATTTATTGCTCTCAGCTTTGGAAACGGACTAATAAGGTAAGTACAGGTAATATCCTCAAACAAGAAAAAATATCCAACGGCTCTGTACAAACAAAAAGGGCTGGCAAATGTTCACTATATTTACTCACTGGCTTCCCTTTACAATTTCTCTATCTTTGCCAATATTGCTCTTATTTTACCAAGTAATCAAGGCTTCCACTACCACTCATGTGTGTGTCTTTTCTTCAGTTCCTGGATCTTATTAATCAACAACTATTTTCAAGCCATCCACTACTTGTCAACATAAGTATTGGTGCTGGGGAGGTGAGAGTTCAAAATAAGTATAATCCATAATTTGGCCAAAATTTTGAAATAACATACAGAAAAATATTAAAGAAGTATAAGTGGTATAATAAAAATTGACTTTATTACAATAGAAATTGTGAAGAGAAATCAGAATGGATAAGGAAGTCAAGAAAAGATTGTTTTATAGAAGAATTTAGTATTCAATTAGGCCTTAAGTTTTACCTGCAGGTTGAGATTGTATATATAAATTTACTGTGCTCTTCCTAAGATCTCATTAAAATAGTTATACGGCAACAGAAAGTTATGAACCTATAATAAGTACTACTTATTCAGGAACAATGAGCAAATCATACTGAGAGAATACCCACCAAAGATCCCACCCACACTGTCCAGGGGGAACATAGACCCAGAGAGGGTCCATGGGAAGACAAGAGACTTCAGTAACATTATGGAAGATGTTAAGCAGATAGATGAATAACAGATGTGGACAAAACCACAGATTTAAAAAGCTTTTCCCCAAAAAATATAGCTAATAAAGAGATCTAGTATTTGTCCCCATTAACTTGAGACTCATGCAACATACTAGAGAAAACAATAGTGACTAGGTTTTTATGGCCTTTAAAGAAGAATAAATGGTTTTCCTCTAGAAAAATTGAATGAGTTTAGAGAAAGATCACCCCATTCTGAAACATAGCATTTCTCTAGCATAAATGTCAGTTCTCCAACCAAGTGTAATCCCTTCCAATTCATGAACCACATCCCAAAAACACAGATTTCCCATTTAGTTTGTAAGGTTTTCCTTTTAAATATGAACAACATCAGACTTAAAAAAAAAAAACATGCGAGCCTGACCTGTGGTGGTTCAGTAGATAAAGCCTCAACCTAGAATGCTGAGGTCGCTAGCTCAAAACCCTGGACTTGCCTGGTCAAGGTACATATATGGGAGTTGATGTTTCCTGCTCCTCCCTCCTTCTATCTCTCTCCTCTCTAAAATTAATAAATCAAATCAAATAAAAAAAATGCAAGATGCAAGGAAGAAGTAAAAATCAACCTAAATATATGACCACAAAGAAAACAAAACTGAAAACATTTTTAAACCCCTTAATTATTATATTGTGTCTGTAACATATAAACAAGGTGTATAAAAGAGCAATAATCAGAGGAAAAAAAGAACTCTTGAAAATTAAATAGATTAATGAATTAAAAACTTTAAATGATGGCTTGAAAGAAAATATATGTATAAAAATTAAAGAAAAAAGAAAGTCTGACACAAACTATGCAAAATATAAAGGAGTGATCTATGTGTTCAACATGTGACAATAGAAAGAATAGATGGAGAGAAAAAAATTATCAAAGAAAAACATAAAATAAAATTTCCAAAGTTTACAAAATTGGGTTCCAGCTTCCAATACTATACTAAAAGAACAGAAATGTTAAAAAATAAATAAAAAGTGTCATGCCAAGGATGGCCTAGTGCAGGGGTTGGGAACCTATGGCTCGCGAGCCAGATGTGGATCTTTTGATGGCTGCATCTGGCTCGCAGACAAATCTTTAATAAAAAAAATAATAACATTAAAAATATAAAACATTCTTATGTATTACAATCCATTCATTTCCTACTGCTCATGTTCATGGTTGTGGGTGGCTGGAGCCAATCACAGCTGTCCTCCAGGACAACACCAAATTTGTATTGGATAATGCGTAACATACACGGATCGTTGTATGGCTCTCATAGAATTAAATTTTAAAATATGTGGCATTCATGGCTCTCTCAGCCGAAAAGCTTTCCAACCCCTGGCCTAGTGATATTTCAGAACACTATATAAAATAGGAAAGTCTAAAATTTTCCTGAAAAAAAAAGAAATATATAGGTTTTTTTCACAGAGAAATTTGAATTTAGAATGTCACTTCTCAATAATACTGAATATTGAGGAAAGAGAATAGGGTGGGGAAACATAAAGCAATGTCTTCAGATTTATGATGGAAATAATTGTCAGAATTTACTTCTGTAGAATTTAGCCAATCAATAAAAATGTCAAGTATAAAGACATATCAGACATGCAAAAACTCAGACAACTATTCTGTCACATACTCGTTCTTGGTTAGTTATTTGAGGATGTGCTTCAGTAAAAGGAGGGCACAAACCAAAAGATAGGAGCCAAAAAAGTAAACCCACAAAGAAACCTTAACTCAAACCAGAAAAGTATTGCAGGAAGTCCCTACATTACCACTTTATAGCAAACTTTGTGATAACCATCTCACATAGGAAGAAAAAGATAAAGATTAAGTAATGGGGACATTTTAAAAACATTTAAACATTTGAAAAAAATGCCTGATATAATAAAGGGTTTGAAAAATAAGGAAAGTGTTATTAAAAAGAAGCTATGGCAAGAAAAAAGAAAGACATTCAAAACTTAGAGAAAAGAAAAATCTATTAGAAATTAAAATAAGAATTGTGATTTATTTAGACTTGGAAAGAACAACAGTCATATAGTCATAATAATGAAAACTGAAAACTATTTAATCAAATAATCTAACACAAACTAGTCAAATCAGATTAATATATTAATATAGAGAGAGGACAGAGAGGGAAAATAAGGAGTGTAAGAGGCCTATATCCTGCATTCAGGTCAGGAAGTAGTTTCTATAATTGCTCATCACAAAATAGCAGTATAGAGATTTAACTAGGTGATAGGGTTAAAGATGCTTTCCTTGGGAAGTACCACTGGAGCTTGAGGGCACAGGGCAGAGTTAAGTATTAATCAGGTTTTCCATGCCATTTGCTTTTGTACCATATGATGTTAATTTTTATTTTGTTTTTTTAAGTTTAATTTTGTTTTGATTTTTTGGCAGAACTGAAGGAGTGAGAGCATACTTCAAAATCATCAAGGTGAAATGAAGAAACAAAAGCATAATGTTGGTCTCAGAGTGTTGATCAAAACCACAGCTTGAAAGGAAGGGTGAGACCAGGTTACTGAGATCAGCAGTTTGTTGAGAGCTTTTGTAAACACCTGAGTAATACGTGGATGAAAGCAGTGTTTTAGGAATATCTGATTGACCCTAGTGTACAAGATAAAGAGAGGGTGAGACTCAATTTTCAGTGTGTCCCCTCATCTAATACCCCTGATCTAGGATTATATCTACTGGTAGTTTCTCTACTACCAATTCATTTTCCACTCATAAAGTATAATCATCAGCACTCCTCTTACTTGTAAAGTGGTGCCAAGATAAAGTCAAATTCGCATTCAGGGCTCTTCAAAATCAAGATCAGTGGTTCTCAGGACTAGCTTCTCCTTAATATTATTGAAGGATACCATTAATATTATTGAGGGACACTTTTTAAAACTACATGACTTCTGGACATCTCAAACCAGACCATCTGGGTAACAGTTTTCAAAATGTGGTCCCTAGACTAGCAGCATCATTGTCACTTGGGAACTTGTTAGCAAGTAAATTCTTCCATCCCACCCCATAATACTAAATCAGTCTGGGCTCTCCAGGTCATTCCGATACTTGCTGAGACTAAGAGCTACTGCTGTATGGTATATTGATTCTAGTCAAGGTTTTGGAGTCAGGCAACTAATAAACGACCTTGAGCAAGGTAGTCATAAGAATGCATGGCAAATTCAACATAATCCTTTACAACACATGAACATCCAGCAGTAGAAGCTTCTTCCTTCTCTTACTTTTTTCTCCATCACCTGATCTTAAGCTATACTGCATTTCCATCCTGAGCTGCTAAGCAGTCTTTTTGGAGGACAACTATGGAATCCATTACAGCGTCAGGAGCCACACTGTGACCTGCAGGGGAACATTTTGGCACTCACTGTGACCTCACAGCCTTTCTTCCTCTTTGGGTTCTTTTCCCTTCTCACCTAGCTCCTTCCCACCTCCACCATCCTGCCCTCACCCACATAAGCTCTGGGTCTCTGAGATTCATCTCTTTTGATACCAAGAATGCTCTACGCGTGTCTCTCAAAAATCCTATTTTACTTTCAGGGCAAAATTCAAATGATTGTTATCTCCTTTTTTAAATCTTCAGATAGTCCCAACCATGAATAGAATATTCCTAAGTGATCTCAGAGTACTTCTGCATTTCTATTATGGTCTTTAACATGTGTGTGCTTTAATACAACTCCCAGTATACTTCCTACAACATACATGAAACTTTAAAGAGCAGAGATCAGATTTGTTCATCTTATCATGTCCCTGTATGGTACCTTGCATTGAACTTTCAGTTCTTATTAACTGAATTAAATTGAATGAACCTCTTTTGCTCAGAAATCTTTAGTTATACCAATGTGTCTATGCCATCAAGCCTAACATCAGAATCTTGCCATCTTTTGTGGATGCATCATGACTATCCAGTTTTATTTCCTACTTGACCCCAACACCAATACATCAATACAGCTTCAGCAGTGATTCTTAGCACCAGCTGCATATTATTATCCTCCTCAGAGCTTTTAAGAAATATCACTGCCCAAATCTCTCCACCAAAGATTTTTAAAATCAGTGAAGAGTGAGGCCTAGGAATCTATATTTTTGAATGGCATTGTGGGGCAAACAGCTGTGTTAGGCTTGCTCACAGGTTTACCAGCTGCAAGCACTTTGCCTGATTGGTGCATGGGTGCATAGCAGTGCCACATGTGTGTGGTCTGTGTAAGGCTGCGGGCACTTTCCCTGGGTGGCGATTCTCCCAGATCGCTCTCCTGCCACCGTGAGGTGCGGTTTTCCCTGCTCCTCTGCACTTCACTGCAAATAGCAGATTTTCCTTTGTTTATTAGCTATTTTCCTTTTGTCATTTATTCACTCACCCGTCTTTGCAAGCCTCCAATAAACAGGTATGGCCTGATGCTTTCCGGCTCTGCAGTTCTCTACTATCTGCCCAGACTCAATGGGATCCTGCCTGGCCTCGGCCAATGGCATTACAGGCACTTTACATGATTCTAATGTGCAACAATGGTTGAGAAATGTTGAGCTAGTTTTACCACACTTTTTCCTGATAGCCATTCATTCACCTTGAGTAATATTTTCATGTTTTTCTATCAATCTATCTTGGTAACTTCAAACCACCTCTATATTTGTTTAAGATTCAGTTAAAAGTCTCACTTTCTTCAGAAAGCCTTCTCCCATTATCCCTATCTACCCTAATCTTTCATAATTTCACATTTTATTGACTTACTATTTCAAAGTTTCACATATTCCTGCTTGACTTTACAGGGCAGGAAGTCCAACAAATATAATATGCCAACTTTCAATTATGTCTTTGATTTGATCATAGTTTAAGATAAACACTTCATATAAAAGAAGTAAAAATATTAAAACTAAACATATAAGTATATTGTGATAATATTGACATAGCACAGTATGAAGAGCTCAAAGTCTACAAAGTCTAGAGTCAGGTATGCCTGAATTTGCACCCTAGCTCCAGCACTAAGCAGTGGTGTGACCCTGGGCAAGTTACTTATCCTTTCTGAGTCTCAGTTTTTGATATGCAAAAAGTGAGTAATAGCAGTACATAGCTCATTAAATTGCTGTGAATATTAATCAAAACAAGGTATGTAAAATGCTTAGCAAGACATCTGGTATATATTAAGCAATCAGTTTATAAATATAATTAATAATTATTTGAAAATCTTGTACCTAACTCCTTTTAAATCAACACATTTTTTGAGAAAAAGTATCTACCTTTTGAATCTTTTCTTCAAAAATAAAGGCAACTGATCCTTTATGTTTTATGCTATATCTAACCATATTATTTTGCCATACCAATGTTTAACAGGTATAATAATGTTTAATAATAATGTTTATTATTATGTTAGAATGTTCATTACATGGAATGCTCTGAATAATTTTAATTCTTATGGATATATACATTGCATTGTACAGTTTCCTACAATTTACAAATTTTAATTTAGTTGCTAAGTAGTAGGAAATTCTGATTAAAAATTCTCGCCAGAAGGGAGAACCAAATTGAAGGGGAGTGAAGTCTGTAGCATGGGCCATTTAGCTGAATTAATCCCAGCTTCCATAGGATGATATAGAGAATGATTAGAATTCTACATCTCCAGTTACTACAAACATGAGTTGATTACCAACCAATCTACATCTCTACATTTTCACACTCACCACCCATGACTTCAGAGCATTTCTATAATGAAACTCTACAGAGAGAAAACTGTTTCAGTGTTTTCCCCTCACCTTGTGTAATCTCACTCAGCTATCTTACATATATACTGCTCACAAAAATTAGGGGATTTTTATTGCTTCCTATTTATTTTGAAATATCCCCTAATTTTTGTGAGTAGTGTACTAACATTGCTGCCAAATGATACCACTGAGAAAGGTGGGGGGAATTACATGAAGGAAAAAAGTGAAAGAGGAGAGGAGGCAGGGGAAAAGATCATAAACCGCAAATCATATGCCTATAAAAATCAATAAAAATTCATTACAAAGTAATACAGAAAAAAATGTTTAGTTTACTTTTCTCGGAACCCTACTCTTCAAAATTCTTTACTGTTTTGCCATTTAGAAAGAGCTAAGAGATTTCTACAACTTCTCTGGTTTATTAAAGATTAGTTTAAAATGAGCACTAAGCAATTTATAGAAAAATCCATGTTCACTTTGGCTCATGTGATTTGATCCTACCTGTTAAAGGCTCAATAAACTGTTATTGCTTCATATTATTGAATAGTTACAACTATGAAACAAATATGTAACAGCTTCACATTCCCACTCATTTTTCACATTTCCCCCAGCCTATTCTCCTGGCTCCTCTAAAGCTTTATTCTTCTTTTTCTTTCACTGTGTATCAGAATATACATTTACATCCTTTAAACAGTGTTCTCAGATCAAAGCACAAGTTTTCATCTGAAGTGTATAGGTTTCTGCTGTGTTTAACAATTAAAAAAGAGAAAAGCAGCTCTGACAGATTTTCCCTGTTCAATTTCACATATGTGGTACAACTGATGAAATTTCAGATGCAAAAGCAGTATAATGTACGCACACTCTTTTTTATTTTCTCCATCAAAGCACACATTGAAAAGGTTGGCTTATTGCCTCAGAATCAATTACCAGATTTTTTTTTAATTTTAAGAACTTCATTTTTGAATATAGAAATTGCAATTATTTTCATTTTCTAAGTTTTTAATTTTTGCTTAGCAAATTGAAGTCAAACACAGAAGTAGTAGTGTCTGTTGTTTCTGCCTAATAGTACAGGCAGCAGGGTTCCAGAGGTTAACATGAGGAAACCATTTGTTTTTGCCTACACATGAGAATATGAGGACACTTCTCAATGTAAACGTACTTGAGAGGCTGAAGTGTATTGTGAAGAGTTAACTGTGGGTCTCGTGTAAAGTCACTTGTGTGTCTGATAAACAGAAGTATATTCTGAAGTTTATGTATGCAATGCAGGCTTATACCAGGCAGAGAGACATACCCCTCTTTTTTAAAGTGTGGGTTTAAGTCACTGGGGTGATAATAATCTGTATTATGAATGAAGTTCCGAAATAAGGAAGAGTGAAGGAGAAAAATTAATATTTTTCTTTATTTACACAAATTGGTTGCTCCCCTAAAACCCAAAATATCTTAACTACTGGAAAGTCAATGGAATTATTTTCCAGTCTTGTGAATGGTCATGGCAGAATAGGTCTCCTTTATTTAAAAACTTATTTTGCAGTCAAAATAATCCCATCAGACCTTCAGTATTTGGTGGCAGAGTTTTGATCTTTAAGAAGGAATACACAAATTTAGAAATATTTGGGAACCCACTCACCTCAAAGTGACCAGTTAGTTTTTATAGAGCCCACATAAGTGCTAGCATAGCAACACCTACTGGTATGTTTATGAAGTAAAGATAAAACCAACATGGCCAGGAATCGGTTCTTCCATCTTAATGAGAAAAATTGCTACTTGATTTTTTCCTGTGAAGTCTAAACATAAAAATGACTGCATTTATATGACAGAATGGGAAGGAAACCTAGTTGTCAGGAAAATAAACACCTTTACATTTAGAGTGCCACTAAGGCTATCGCTGCCCTTCTCTGTAAACTAAAGTTGCCATTCAGTATGCTTTAAAAAATTGTCATATAGTTCATGGTTAAGACTGATCCTCCCTCTCCACTTCCCCTTTTACTCCTCCTCTTTTACACATTCTTTAAAGGGAGTCACGGTTACAGGAAGCCATTCACAAGAGTACTGAATGGACTGAAATAAACTGAGAAGTACCATGTTTATTTTTACCACAGATATGAAGTTTAGTCACCAAACAGCCCCAGAAAAGTAAACAAGAAGCCACGTACTGCCAGTTAATCGAGTTGTAAGCTAGCACACTGTTCGCTCACTTTCTCAGGAAAGGCAACACGAAGTCTTTATTCATTGACAAGTAGTCCACTGAAGGAATTCAGGGAGTGGGCAACAGAGACTGTACTAATCTGTGGAAAACCAAGGCTTGAGGAAAGTAAAAGTAGGTAGGATACAACTGAGGCAAATTTGGTTAGACTCCAAAAATCCTTCCCCTCCTAGATAAGGTAGTAATTTTTACTGACAGTCTTCAAGGATTACATAAATTGTCTGCTCTTCCTAGTCTGTGCAATCCTACATTTCATTTAAATTGGCCTCCATAACAGTCTATTTATTTAGTTAGTAATGTACAAACATCTATATTCCCTAGAGCAAATTGTTAAGTGTCCCATTTGTATAAAGCTACTGAGATTGATGGACTCTTAGGGAACATAAGGGAATTTTGTGTATCCAAAATACAGAAATATGTGGGGTTTTTTCATGGCTTGGAATAAGTCTAGACCTTTATCACCTAATGCCTGGCTTCCTGGGGCCAGATTCTAATTGCTCTCTCTAGATATTAGTCTTAACCCCTTTCTAAGCGTTCCTGCCAAGTTGATTTGTCTAAAATGCTTCTTTTTTTTTAAATAAATTTTTATTAATGCTAATGGGGTGACATCAATAAATCAGGGTACATATATTCAAAGAAAACATGTCCAGATTATCTTGTCATTCAATTATGTTGCATAACCATCACCCAAAGTCAGATTGTCCTCCGTCACCTTTTAACTAGTTTTCTTTGTGCCCCTCCCCCCCCCTCCTTCCCTCCCGCGCCCCACCCCACCCCCGGTAACCACCACACTCTTGTCCATGTCTCTTAGTCTTGCTTTATGTCCCATCAATGTATGGAATCATGTAGTTCTTGTTTTTTTCTGATTTACTTATTTCACTTCGTATAATGTTATCAAGATCCCACCATTTTGTTGTAAATGATCCGATGTCATCATGTGTTATGGCTGAGTAGTATTCCATAGTGTATATGTGCCACATCTTCTTTATCCAGTCTTCTATTGAAGGGCTTTTTGGTTCTTTCCATGTCTAGGCCACTGTGAACAATGCTGCAGTGAACATGGGGCTACATGTGTCTTTATGTATCAATGTTTCTGAGTTTTGGGGGTATATACCCAGTAGAGGGATTGCTGGGTCATAAGGTAGTTCTATTTTCAGTTTTTTGAGGAACCACCATACTTTCTTCCATAATGGTTGCACTACTTTACAGTCCCACCAACAGTGAATGAGGGTTCCTTTTTCTCCACAGCCTCTCCAGCATTTGCTATCACCTGTCTTGTTGATAATAGCTAATCTAACAGGTGTGAGGTGGTATCGCATTGTAGTTTTGATTTGCATTTCTCTAATAACTAATGAAGATGAGCATCTCTTCATATATCTGTTGGCCATTTGTATTTCTTCCTGGGAGAAGTATCTGTTCATGTCCTCTTTCCATTTTTTTATTGGATTGTATGTTTGTTTGTTGTTGAGTTTTATAAGTTCTTTGTAAATTTTGGATATTAGGCCCTTATCTGAGCTTTGTTTGAAAATATCATTTCCCATTTAGTTGGCTGTCTCTTTATTTTGTTGTCAGTTTCTCTTGCTGAGCAAAAACTTTTTAGTCTGATGTAGTCCCATTCATGTATCTTTGCCTTCACTTCTCTTGCCTTTGGAGTCAAATTCATAAAATACTCTTTAAAACCCAGGTCCATGAGTTTAGTACCTATGTCTTCTTCTATGTACTTTATAGTTTCAGGTCTTATATTTAGGTCTTTGATCCATTTTGAATTAATTTTCATACAAGGGGACAAGCTGTAGTCGAGTTTCATTCTTTTGCATGTGGTTTTCCAGTTTTCCCAGCACCATTTGTTGAAGAGGCTTTCTTTTCTCCATTGTGTGTTGTTGGCCCCTTTATCAAAAATTATTTGACCATATGTATGTGGTTTTATTTCTGGACTTTCTATTCTGTTCCATTGGTCTGAGTATCTATTTTTCTGCCAATACCATGCTATTTTGATTGTCATGGCCCTATAATATAGTTTGAAGTCAGGTATTGTAATACCCCCAGCTTCATTCTTTTTCCTTAGGATTGCTTTGGCTATTCGGGGTTTTTTATAGTTCCATATAAATCTGATGATTTTTTGTTCCATTTCTTTAAAGAATGTCATAGGAATTTTGATGGGAATTGCATTAAATTTTTATATTGCTTTGGGTAATATGGCCATTTTGATTATATTTATTCTTCCTATTCACGAACAAGGAATATTTTTCCATCTCATTGTATCTTTTTTTATTTCCCTTAACAATGCTTTGTAGTTTTCGTTATATAGGTCCTTTACATTCTTTGTTATGTTTATTCCTAGGTATTTTATTTCTTTTGTTGCAATTGTGAAGGAGATTATTTTTTTGTGTTCGTTTTCTAATATTTTATTGTTGGCATATAGAAAGGCTATGGACTTTTGTATGTTAATTTTGTATCCTGCGACCTTACTGTATTGGTTTATTGTTTCTAGTAATTTTTTTGTGGATTCTTTGGGGTTTTCGATGTATAGGATCATATCCTCTGCAAAAAGTGATACCTTTACTTCTTCTTTTCTGATATGGATGCCTTTTATTTCTTTCTCTTGTCTGATTGCTCTGGCTAGAACTTCTAGCACCATGTTAAATAAGAGTGGAGAGAGTGGACAGCCCTGTCTTGCTCCTGATTTAAGGTGGAAAGTCCTCAGTTTTATGCTATTTAATATGATGTTGGCTGATGCTTTATCATATATGGCCTTTATCATGTTGACATATTTTCCTTCTATACCTATTTTGTTGAGTGTCTTAAACATAATATTGTGTTGTATTTTATTGAATGCCTTTTCTGCATCTATTGATAAGATCATGTGGTTTTTGTTCTTTGTTTTGTTGATATGGTGTATTATGTTAACTGTTTTACATATGTTGAACCATCCTTGAGATTCTGGGATGAATCCTACTTGATTATGATGTATTATTTTTTTTTAATATGTTGTTGTATTCAATTTGCCAGTATTTTGTTTAGTATTTTAGCATCTGTATTTATTAGAGATATTGGTCTGTAGTTTTTCTTTTTTTGCCGTCCTTGCCAGGTTTCGGTATGAGGGTTATGTTGACCTCATAAAATGTGTTTGGAATTATTGCTTCGTCTTCAATTTTTTGGAAGACTTTCAGTAGAATGGGAACCAAGTCTTCTTTGAATGTTTGATAGAATTCACTAGTATAGCCGCCTGGGCCTGGACTTTTATTTTTGGGGAGGTTTTTAATGGTTTTTTCTATTTTTTCTCTACTAATAGGTCTGTTTAGGTTTTCTGCTTCTTCTTGACTCAGTCTAGGAAGGTTGTATTGTTCTAGGAATTTATACATTTCTTCTAGGTTGTTGAATTTAGTGGCATAAAGTTTTTCATAGTATTCTACAATAATTCCTTATATATCTATGATGTCCGTGGTGATTTCTCCTCTTTCATTTTGGATTTTGTTTATATGAATTCTTTCTCTTTTTTCCTTGGTAAGTCTTGCCAGGGGTTTGTCAATTTTGTTGATCTTTTCAAAGAACCAGCTCCTTCTTCTATTAATTTTTTCTATAGTTTTTCTGTTCTCTATTTCATTTATTTCTGCTCTGATTTTTATTATCTCCTTTCTTTGACAGGTTTTCGGTTGTTTTTGTTCTTCTTTTTCCAGTTCCTTAAGATGTGAAGTTAAGTGGTTCACTTGGGCTCTCTCTTGTTTGTTCATATAAGCCTGAAGTGATATGAACTTTCCTCTAATCACTGCTTTTGCTGCATCCCATAGATTCTGATATGTCGTATTGTCATCTTCATTTGTCTCTGTATATCTTTTGATATCTGCGCTTATTTCTTCTCTGACCCTTTCATTTTTTAAAAGTATATTGTTTAATTTCCACATTTTTGTGGGGTTTTTTTCCTCTTTTTTGCAGTTGAATTCTAGTTTCAAGGCTTTATGATCAGAAAATATGCTTGGCACAATTTCAATTTTTCTGAATTTGCTGATGTTATTTTTATGGCCCAATATGGTCAGTTCTTGAGAATGTTCCATGTACATTAGAGAAAAATGTATACTCTGTCACTTTGGGATAAAGTGTCCTGTAGATATCTATCATATCCAGGTGCTCTAGTGTTTCGTTTAAGGTCACTATATCTTTATTGATTTTCAGTTTGGATGACTGATCTAGAACCGTCAGTAGTGTATTGAGGTCTCCAAATATGATTGTATTTTTGTCAGTTTTTGTTTTTAGGTCAATAAACAGCTGTCTTATATATTTTGGTGCTCCTTGGTTTGGTGCATATATATTAAGGAGTTTTATGTCTTCTTGATTCAGCATCCCCTTTATCATTATGAAATGACCTTTGTTGTCTCTGAGTACTTTTGCTATCTTGTAGTCAGCATTATTACATATGAGTATTGCTACGCCTGCTTTTTTGGGATGTTATTTGTTTGGAGTATTGTTTCCAGCATTTCACTTTGAATTTGTTTTTATCCTTGTTACTTACATGTGTTTCTTATAGGCAGCATACAGTTAGATTTTCTTTTTTAATCCATTCTGCTACTCTGTGTCTTTTTATTGGTGAGTTTAATCCATTTACGTTTAGTGTAATTATTGACACTTGTGGATTCCTTATTGCCATTTTATAAATTGCTTTCTGTTAGTTTTGCGTCTTGTTTGATTCTTCTCTTTTGTTTTTCTATCATTTGTTTTTGTTTGTTTATATTCCATACTTCCTTCCTCTGTTGCTACCTTTTTAAAGTCATGTGCTTTTGTGGTGGTTTTTTCAAGGGTGGTTACCAGTAAGTAATGAAAAGGGTACCTACCATATTCATTGTAGTACCCTATCTTGCGAGTGTTTAACAAGACCTGTCCCTTCCCGGAAAACCTTAATTGGTCATCTTGCCAAGAACTTTCAAACTCCATAACTTAATGGTTTGTTTGCAGAGATGGGTCCCAATCTTTTCCACCACCATTCTCACTAGCTCCTCTCCTGTCAAGCTAACCAGCAGACTAACTGACCTCTGTCTCTCATGCACACTTTCATTACAATTGCCTCTATATCTTAAGTGATGGTGCTTGTTCCCTCTTTCTGTTACTCTTACTTCTACTCCCTAACCCACCCCTGCATCAGTGCTTTCTCCATTACCTCTATCAAAATCTTCTAGAAACATCTATATACATCTCAATAGTGATTTCCGTCCCCCATGAAGAATTCCTCTGGTTTTCTTACTAACTTTTACTTTTCCAGACAAACACTACCTTATAATTTAGCTTTTCATGTATATCTTCTCCTTCTTCCTAGTGTGGCAAGAAACTCCTCCAGAAGACAGAGGGAACTTGACACTGTTGTTTGGCCTCCATAACTCTCAACACAGCATACAAATTGAGAGGTAAAAAATGGGAAGTAAAAAGCTTCAAAAATTACTAGAATTATTCTCTGAAAATGGAATGAGATATCATCTAACACAAAAAATAACATATTTTTGTGCATTTTCTCATTGGGTAGTGTAATAGTATCTCAAAATAGAGCCAAAAAAATTCAAGAAACTCTCACAGTTTCCATAGAAGAATAAAATAGAAAGAACAGAGGAATCAGAATGGAAGGTAAATATGATACCTTTCTAATGAGTCAGTGACCCTTACTTATTCAAGGAAGATCTATCACCTGAGATATTGCTATAGTATATTTACTGCAAATTGAAGTCAAATCACTGAATTTTTCTTTCACTTTTTAAATTGGAGAAAATATATATAAATCACTATTTTAAGACTGAATTATTTTGTAATTCATACCTCCTTAGTTTTTTCTCACTGTATAGTCATTTTTCACTTTTTTAAAAAATAAATTGTTTGAACTTTTATACCTACCTATTAAGAGCACATCTTGAAAAAAACTAGGGAATGCCTTTTTAAACTGTATTAGTAGTTCATGAAACCAGAGGTATAAAAATATGCTCTGGAACATAAATTACTCTACAAATTCCATTTATTTTTCTTATGGCTACCACTATTATGAAATTTTTTAAAGATTTTTATTAATTTTAAAGAGGAGAGAGAGAGAGAGAAGGGGGAGAAGCAGGAAGTATCAACTTCCATATGTGCCTTGACCAAGTAAGCCCAGGGTTTTGAACCAGCGAACTCAGCATTCCAGGTCAGTTCTTTATCCACTGCACGACCAGAGTTCAGGTAAAATATTCTTAAAAGGTACATTTTCCTCATAATAAAATGTACTTATCTCAGCAATTAAATCATTGTATATGAAACCCACTTTTAAATAAAATTGAAGCCCTGGCCAATTGGCTCGGTGGCAGAGAATTGGCCTGGAATGTGAATGTCCTGGGTTCCATTTCCAGTAAGGGTACACAGTAGAAGTGCCCATCTGCTTCTCCACCCCTCCCCTCTCACTTCTCTCTCTCTCTTTCTCTTTTACACTCCTGCAGTCATGGCTCTGTTGGAGAAAGTTGGCCCGGGGTGCTGAAGATGGTTCATGGCCTCTGCTTCAGGCGTTAAGAATAGCTCAGTTGCTGAGCAATGGAGCAACACCCCAGGTGGGTAGAGCATCGCCCCCAAGTGGGTTTGCCAGGTGGATCCCAGTAGGGGCACTTGCGGGAGTCTGTTGCTGCCTCCTCTTCTCTCACTGAATTAAAAAAAGAAGAAAGAAAGAAAAGAAAAAGAAGGAAAAGAAAAGAAAATTGAAGGTACTGTGTATTTCTATGGTTTGTTCTCCTACCATGACATCTCAAATAGCCATTATAGTTAAATGTTATGATAAACTGGGCCTGTGATAAACTTGCTTTTGGATGATCTTTTCATGTAGTGTTTCCTTCTAGTCATCAGTTTGAAGCTGGAATCACTCAAGGTTCTCAAAGGACAAAAGGTAGTAAGTAATCTTCAGAACCCTTAGGATCAACAGGCAAGCTGTCCTCCCCACAATATTAGTCCTAAGAGACTTCTAAGGGAGAGTCAAAAGAAGAAAGGGAGGTGGAGAAGAGGAGAAAACACAGCATTCATACCATTTAATTTCCATATAAACTACTACATACCTAAAAGTAATATACCCAAAAGCTAAACAAAGTCTGGACAAGCTGTTAAAATAATTGGCATCAAGAAAGATAAATAAGCTACTGCCTATTGATCCAAATTTTTTTTACCCTTTAAATCTCACTTAACACTACACAATTGTATTTCCCTTCATGACCCCAGTGTCTTGATCTGAAAACCTAAGCAGTCATTTCTCACCGAGGGAAAGAGAATTGTTTTTGTTAACATCTGTTTTTAGGCTCTTTTATTTTCAAGTTCTTGCTGAAACCTCCTTGATCTGCCTACCAGGGAATTGGAGCACATACCACGTGCCTGCTGCCTAAATCTCTTTTCTCTTTATTTGTTCTACAGAATATTGATTTAGATTTTGGCCTATTCGCATTGCTTTAAACTTTTAAACACTGGCTCTTATAGCTAGAGGAAACACTTTGCTGAAGCTAAAATGATTACCCAAGAGAACTTATTGGGGAAACACATAGACCAAAATTAGCCCTTGGCTCTGAATGTACAGCTCCCATTGAAACCAGTGGAAGCTGAACTCTTAGGATTTGAAGACACATTTTCCTTTACATTGAATATAAAGGCTTTTTGAAAGGATTGGGCTTCCTTGAGTTTCTGTTAAAGAAGCTGAATTAGTTCTTTGTCATATTATGAAAAGAGAGGCTGCATTGCTTCTCTAATTTGTCTTCTAAGGATTCTTTTGATATCAAACAAAATTGCAAAGACACCCTTTCTTTGTTTCTCTACACTGATTGTTTAATATTACAAAGGACCAGGCATTATACCAAGCAATTTCAGTCTTCTGTAGTTCCTACAACATTTTCTAATCCTTTACAACCAAAATAACAACAGCAAACCAGAGTAATGATCAGAATCAAGAAGGGAGAAGGAGGGAATGATGGTAGAAAGCTAGCAGTGTGATTCTCTAATGATAGAAAAATTTTAAGTTCTGACTTTACACCTGACTATTGCCATAAATCCTGCTGCTCACTCTTCAGAATGCTCTTTTATTATGCTGTGGATAGTGCTGTTGAGGAACTTCAGTTTTCCAAATGCCTCATAGTAGCAAATCTTACTGCTAAAATGCTCAGGACAAATTGGTGCAAACTGACTCTAAAATTCTGTGGCTTCATATATTCAGAAAGATGCAAGTGGAATGCATGTGCTGACCACACAAAGCTTCTGCTCCAGTATGAGTCTTTTTCCCACAGCATGACTCAGCAAAATAGCAGTTCTCCAGGGCTCATTCGGATGCTAACACAGTGTCATCAAGTTGCTAATTTACTCAGGAGAGTCTTGTCCTGTTTTTCTCATCTGACCATAAATACAAAATGTAAGTCATTCATATACAGTACTTTGAAGTAGGTAACAGCAACAGCCATACCTCACTCTTTTTTGCATCTCCTGTCCCTAATATAATTCTCATGTAGAAGCAATTAACTACTGTTTATTGGATTTGAATGAACAATGAATAAGAGATGCCAGGTGACACAAGTTGAGTTCATAGGAAAAGAAAGCTTGAAAGACCTCAAGATAATTTAACCCAGTTCTCTCTTTATACTATAGGCACAGTCTAAGACAGTGGTAGTCAACCTGGTCCCTACTGCCCACTAGTGGGCACTCCAGCTTTCACGGTGGGCAGTAGCAGAGCAACCAAAGTATAAATAAAAAGATAGATTTAACTATAGTAAGTTTTTTTGTAAGATTTATTCTGCCAAACTTAGCAAAACTTCAACATAAAGTACTTGGTAAGTAATTATTATTATATGTTTTAACTTGCTGTAACTCTGCTTTATAAATTTTATAAAGTAAAGTTACTTCCCTACTTTATAAATCACCATTACTGTGGAACCGGTGGGTGGTTAGAAAATTTTACTAACAGAGATACAAAAGTGGGTGGTAGTTATAAAAAGGTTGACTACCCCTGGTCTAAGAGATAAAGCAATTTGGGAAGCATGAGGATGAGAACCTGACCTAGCCTAAGAGAGTCAAAGAAGGTTTTCTGAAAAATGTAAATCTTGAATTGAGTCTTAAAAATTATAAGATGGTATATATCTGTGTGTATAAGTACTCCAAGCAAAGACAACATTCAAGCCAGAGGACAGAACATGAACAATGGCATGGTTTTGTTCACTAATGTTCAGAGTCTACTTAAGTTTGTTTCATGTATAATGTCCAAGGATTTTAGCTCTACTTAATAAGAGGAATATGCGAAAGAATATATTCTCCATCATTCTAGAAAAAGAAATTCTCCAAATCACAAACACTTATGTATCAATAAATTTATTTAACTTTTTCTTTTCCCAGTTGAGTCTGTTAGCTCAATAAAGGAAGAAAGATTATCTTTACCTATCATCTATCTATCTATCTATCTATCTATCTGTCTTCTATCTATCTTTCTTTCTGTCTGTCTATCTTTCTGTCCATCTATCTATCTTTCTTCATCCTAGGGTATCTATACATCCATGGGCTGGATAACCATAGTTCCTGGCCCCTCTGTGGTTGAAAGCACTGAAGCAAAAAAAAGATATAATGGCATCATACTTTCTAGAACATGTGGGTACTTAAAGTTGACTCTTTCTCCTATGAGCATTTTCACAGGTTTTCCATAATTTCTCCTTCCAAGCTTCTTTGAACGCCAATCCCTTGTCATAGAAAGTCCCTTCTCTTTGGCCAGAAGCTGAGGGTCACACCTCAACTGCAGACACCAGACACTAACCTCTTGCTGCAAGAGCTCCCCTTTGGAAAGATCCCTATTTAAAAGTCCCTAGCAAACATTCCTACTGAAAGTTCTACATCTGTTTTTTAAATTTTAAGTTCTTTTGGTTATAATAAAAGGAAGAGAAGTACTTTGTCAAGATCCCTAGATGTGGCTTCTATTTAGCTGCCAAAAGCTTTTAAATTTCTCAGGTGTAAGTAAGACTAGTTTACTATGTCCCTTCAACTTTAGTAAGCACTTATAAAGTGTATATATATGCAGAACACACATAGTAGACACTCAAATTGTGAATTGTTGAATTGAGCTATATAGAAATATTATTGTTCAACCAAAGCTCAAGTAGCATATAATGAATTAGCTGGAATGCAGTAATCATGTGTTATTGAAATAGGTAATAATTTACTTATTATCTGCAATGGGTTTTTTCATTAGAATTTCATTTTTAGCATTTGCTTATCAGTAAAATCCTCACATAACTAATGTAACTTCTCATTATAAGCAGAACTGAATATTCATGCTTAGCTCAAATCACTGTTATTCTGGCCTGTTGCTTTCTTTTTCTTTTTCTTTTTCCAGATAGTTAACTCATCATTTATATGGAAAATTTATTGCAGTTTGCTTTTTTGAACCCTCTTTTAGTCTCTACTGTTTTATGAACTATAAAACATTAGACACATTAGTAATAATCTTACATTTGTTCAAACCATTGAGACATTTGCCATTCTTCCTACTTTTGCTGAACGTTACTAGTGATGTAACAGAATTCGTCTACTATTTAAGAGTTCTTCTATTGTTTTACTGTGTAATGCTAATGAAAAACCTTACTAATTAAAAACCTTATTAAAGACCAAAGCAATTTAACCAGTAAAAGTACTTTATTCTTTTTCATTAAATTTTTAAATTTTATTTAGAAAATTAACTTTAACAGGGTGACATTATTCAATAAAAGTACTTTCTATGCATACAGACAGAGTAAACTGCTATGATATCATATCACAAAAAGAAAGGGTACTACTCTTTCTACCTGACATATAGACTTGCATTTTAATTTTTATTAGATTATTTGGTAATAGACCAATACATATATTCTAGCATCTTTTGTAGAAGTAATGAATTCTTTGTAGTAAGAGATTTCATAACAGCTCTCTGCTATTAATAAACCTTAGTGAGAGGAGAGATGTCTAAAGTTAGTTTGAGAATTATTGGATTTGCAGATTAGTGATATGAATGAATCAAGTTCTACTATATCGAAAATATTATCCATAATAATTTGTATGCTAAACAGTGTATAATGATTCTGGCCAGCAGCACAAGAAGCTACCATTAATTCATACTGATAACCCAGGGCTGGCATGTTCCTTTACCAGAAAACTTATGAAAACAAGCCCAAATTACTGTTGATATTTAATAGTAATTATTCTCTCTCTTGCCCTGTGGCTTCTTCCTATAACTCTGTGATAATAAGTCAACCATTAAATGGCTAAGTATGACCTGAAACAACATGTGTGCCATCAGGGAGTATGCAAAGGGAGAATTGGATTGACTGAGTCTCGTAAATACATAGTATATTCTGTAGAATGTTTACTTTTTAGGAGCTTACATTCTAAAGCTTGACAGTCATCATTGACATCGTATCTGCTTTAGCACAAACACCTCCTAAGTGAATATAAATTTCACATTAAAAATGTAACTCCTTATTATGCCCTCATAATAAAACCATATGCCCTCATAGTAAAGCCAAAACTATACAATTCATTATCAAAATATCATTAACTAAGTAATAAACATAAAATCCCTAAAGATATTCAGGCTCAAGTCATATCCAGTAATCCGCACAGTATTGCTCTACAGAGGGCTTGTGTCCTCTCTGTCTCTTTATTTCCTCATCTCCTCCATGACATACAAGTTCCTGCAGTTCCTGAACCAACATCCACCCCACCTCTTGGACTACCTTCATATCTCCTTCTATTAAACTTGGCACTAGTTGGCAATGTTTCATCTAGTTTAAGAAAGTTTTGCTTAGCCTGGCCAGTGGTGGCACAATGAATAAAGCATCGACCTGGAATGCTGAGGTCACCGGTTCAAAACCCTGGGCTTGCCTGGTCAAGGTACATATGAGAGTTGATACTTCCTGCTTATCCCTCCTTTCTCTCTCTCTCTCTCTCTCTCTCTCTTTCTCCATCTCTCATTCTCTCCTCTCTCTAAACAGAATAAATTATTTTAAAATTTTTTAAAAAATAAAGTTTTGCTTATTTGTCTGTTCCTTAGGGTTGGGTCTTTCTTCTGAAGGAGATGGAGGAAAGCTTCATTCAATGATTATGATTTAGAATTAAGCAGATTTTTAAAATGCCAAGGGTCACCAGTTCTCAGAATTATCATAGTTCCTGTGGGTAATCATGCAAAAGAATCATCTCTTCTTTTCCCCTGTGGTATATTACTAAAGGCCTCTTATTAACATCTTAGCTAAATTTGAACCTGACATTAGAAGGCAGATGGTTATGAACCAGTACGGGGGGGGGGGGGGGAGAATAGGACAGAAACTCTGTCCTGTCACAAGACAAATTAAGAAAAATGTACTCTTTGACCTCAAAAAATGTTTTGATGGTTAGCCTCATTATTGTTATTTCACTTAAAGTGAAATAAATCAACAAACAGAGCCCTAGAATCTGCTGGTTGGAAGGAGCTTGAGAGATCACCTAAGTGAAGGTTAACCATCTAAAAATATCTTTCAAGTGTCTCTTAGCCAGGAAAATTAATTCCTTGTAGGAGATTGGACATTTGAGAGGATGATCATCATTAAAATGTTATCTTTGTCATGCACACAAGCGGATAATGCTCATTATAAAGGGTTAAAATACATGGCTCTAGGACCTGGAACATTAACCAGGAGTTCATAAAGTAACTAGAAAAGAGCAAAAGCCTAAATGACTTGAACCTGGTCAAGGTTAAAAGCAGAAATTACTACCCATAGAAAAATGACCAAAATTTTAGGTTATATTGACAAACCAAATCAATCTCAGGAAATTTAACAATTTTAGCTGTAAAGTGATGGGTTAACAATCTACACTTTCAGGGAGGAAAAAAAAAGCAAGAGGCCAAAATAACAGTGATTTGAGGTAGGCATGAATGTTCAATTTTCCCTATGATGAGAAGTTATATTAATGATGTGAAGATTTAACTGACAAGCAAATGCTGAAAATGAAATTCTTAATGGAAAGAGAAATATTTTTCAGAAACGTATTGCAGATAATAAGTAAATTATTACCAACTCCAATAAAATATGATGATGAACACGCAAACCTTTAGTGTCTAACATTAGGCATTACTGAACAATAGGGGTTTCAGAAAGATGAGCACCTCTTCATGTTGCTCCTTTTATTTTTAAAGTATCCACCTCTCCTTGAGATTTCTTTCAACTACTAATAAAAGAAAAGCTGTTAGAGGATTTTAAACACAGTCTTTACTTTTTAAAGGAATGAGAGCAGGTGGAGGGTTCCCTTTTTCCCCACTAGTTAAATCTCATGTTTTTAAAAGTAATATGTGACTATGTTTTCTTGGGCATGTCAATAAACACATATTTATAATTTGTAGATTACATTTTTTACCAATAAACAAGGTTTATACCTCCACTAAATTAGGCATAAGAGAGAATTTATTTTATCACATTTTAAATACAAAACTGTCCAACTGTATTCAGTCAGTAACATTTCTTTATTGTTATCAGGGGCAAAGAAGAAAAGCCAAGCCTTGCAATAGCTTCTTGTTAACAGTGTTACTTCACAGAGCAAAATTTATTTGGAATTAACTGAGTGGCCCTTCTGGAGGAAATGCCCAAGTAGAGAATTATTCGTCTGTTGACTATCAGTGTGAGTTCAGAGAAAAATGTATTCCTTTTTCACTCTTGCTTTAGTGTCGACCTCTTCCTGGATTAGAAAACAATTTTACCCATCAGAACACAAATCAAAGACCCTTTCTGTGGCAAAATGGAAAAAAAGGTCTGCAACTGAGGAACAGTGCTAATTTCCAGCATCTCTAGTGACTGACCAAATGGAAGAAAATGATCTGGCCCAAGAAAGTGAGACCTTGAGATCTTAAGAGTCGGACTTCCCAACAACTTTCTGACTGAAACAGCCTTTGAACCTATACAGATGTCCAATCAGAACAGAATAATCACTCTTCCACATAGCAATCTGAGATGCCTGTTATACCTCAGTAAGCCAGGTAATTTACCACTGAACACTTGGACTTATCCTCCTGATGCTTTCTCTTATAAATAATTATCTAGGATGGGTGGAAGAAATATTATTTGGAAAATTATTTCTTATCTTCTCTTGATCCATATTGAGTGAACATGATTCTAATAGTTTTGTTAAACTTCAAGAAGAGAATGACCTCAAGAAATATATTTTTTCAATTCTGAACATGATATTACTTAGTACAATAAATTCTGAGGAGTCCTGAGTTAAAGTACTCTGTATATTCTCAATGAGTATGTTTCATTGTATACAAGTGTTCGTCTAGAAAATACTCTCCTAAACAATTATAATTGACATGCATATTCCTTTACAAAATACTAGACCTATTATTTGCCTGCTAAATTTCAGTCTGCTCAGAATTTCCTCTGTATTTCTAATGTATCTTAATGATACAAGTTGAATTTAGCAAGAAAAGGAGTCCTATCAAAAATCAACTTGAATCGCTGAATGAAGTTTGTAAGGTTTAGTAATCTTGTTTTTATAGAGATGAAAGCTTAATTGAAATGATAAATGTTCATGAAAAGGGAAATTTGGCCAGAAACACACAGGACATGATGTTTGATGACTCATATTGGCCTGTGTCATCCCTGCTTAAAACCCATTATATTAACTTAGCACACTGCTCCAAGTCACAGACATACTTTTCTCTCCATCATTCTCCAGGACAGCCTCCCACTCATCCATTCCACTTTCTGCACTCTCAGAACTCCTTATTTCTCAATCTACTTCCTTTTCCCCTACATATCTTGCTTTCCTGAGTAGAATTCCTGGTTGTCAACTGCTTCATGCACTTGAAATTTAGCCCCTACCACTACCACCCTATTCCTGGATACAAATCCTGTCCCTAACCTCCAGATCCACACATGAACTGCCCAGTTTCCTGGATCCATCAGAAGGAGTAAAACAGAACCAGATCTCCAAACTACTAATCCACATATCATTCTTCACATTAGAATCACTGAGGCACTGTCTTTTCAGTAAATGCTTTAATTTATTTTATTGAAAAGGATAATCAAGATGGTAAGTTCCCAGTTGGGACAGGGAGAAAAGGGAAATGCAAAAAGTTTAGCATAAAATATGTAAATATATCATTTCCCTATATATGGTCTTTGAATTAACCAAATATAGTACTAAGCTTTTATTTTAGTTTTTAATTTAAAACTATATAATTAGTGATCAATATGTCATAACTTGAGTATTATATTGGCCAGGCTGCTCACATAGAGCTCTCCATTACAAATAAGCAATAAACTCTTTTATTTAATAGAAATCTGAGTCTTCCAGATAGGCACTGTAGAGGGAAAAACTTCTTCTCTACCCTTTTATGTTTAGTGTCATGGCTTACAATTAAACCCCTGTAACATATTAACAGGAGAGAAAAACTGAGTTTATTTACAAGTATAATAGGCATGCCACAGGTAAACACAGTGATGAGTAATGCAAAGGAGTGGTTAGAGAGAGGCCTTGGCCAGTTGGCTCAGAGATAGAGCATTGGTCTGGCATGTGGAAGTCCCAGATTCGATCCCCAGCAAGGGCACACAGGAGAAGCGCCCATCTGTTTCTCCACCCTTCCGCCCCTCCCCTCTCTTTGTCTTTCTCTGCCCTTCCCACAGCCAAGGCTCCATGGGAGCAAAGTTAGTCCTGGTGCTAGGATGTCTCCGGTTGCAGCAGAGCAACGCCCCAGATGAGCAGAGCATCACCCTCTAGTGGGCATGCCAGGTGGATCCCTGTCGGGCACATGTGGGAGTCTGTCTGCCACACCCCCACCTCTGCTTCTCATTTCGGAAAAATACCAAAAAAAAAAGTGGTTAGAATTGAGGCCTTATATAAGGTCTTAACAAAGGGTGATAAATTGTAGAGAACCTAACAAGACAAAAGAGACGGAATTTAGGCTTTTATGGGAAGTATATTCTTAGAAGGTAAATATATGAGGGAAACTAACAGAAGAGTTGTGTTCATAAGGTGCTAGTTTTCTGCCTCCCATGACAAGGTTGTGCTCCTCTTCCTGGTACAAGAGAGGAGAGGGGGACAAGCCATTACAAAGGGAAATATATGTCCTGCTTTTAGGTAGAAAGGGAAGTGCAGAGAGCTCCTCCTCATGTCCGCAGTTTCTTAATTGCCTTCAACTCAAAATAATCCTTATGCAGAGTGGTGTGTTTTGAAGTAGCATATTTTGATCCTCTTTAGCCTACAATGGAATGAGGAGGAAAACCGTGTGCATTAGGATCTGGAGAAATATGAAACATCCAGCCTTAGATCCAGGGAAAAAGTTTTAAAGTGATAGCCCTTTATTTATTTTGTGAAACTGATACTTGATTAATATCATATGAATTATATACTGCTCACAAAAATGAGGAAATATTTTATCACTTCTTATTCATTTGAAATATCCCCTAATTTTTGTGAGCAGTATATTTGATTCTATAGAAAATAAGACTGGAAACTAAATCAACAGATTAAAAAATGTGAATAATCCCTAAATTATCCATAGCATTACTGACCAACTTACTATACTTATCTTCTTATATACTAGGGAGTTATACAAATGAATATTTGGGACCTAAAGCCTTCAATAAAAAGTACTTATGCTTGCCTGACGGGGCGGTGGCTCAGTGGATAGAGCATTGGACTGGGATGCGGAGGACCCAGGTTCAAAACCCAGAGGTCGCCAGCATGAGCGTAGGCTCATCTGATTTGAGCAAGGTTTACTGGCTTGAGCCCAGAGGTCACTGGCTTGAAGCTGAAGGTCTCTGGCTTGAGCCCAAGGTCACTGGCTTGAGTAAGGGGTTACTCTGTCTGCTGGAACCCCCTGGTCAAGGCACATATGAGAAAGCAGTCAATGAACAATTAAAGTGCAGCAACAAAGAAGATGCTTCTCATCTCTCTCCCTTCCTGTCTGTCTCTGTCACACATACACACACAAAAGTATTGTACTTATGCTCTATAAATAAATACCCTATTACTGGCAAGGCAGTCCTCTCATTTATTATAGCTTTTAATATATATATATGGGGGGAAATAAATGGGCATATTTTTCCTAATTATGAAAAACAAGAACCCCTATTTCAAAATTTTTTCTTATAAAAGCATATTTTTAGAGGACATATTAGAAGAGAGCATATATGATTTTTCACTTCAAGCCAGTAGAATCAGTACTGTGCTTATTCTGGTGATGAGTATGGAAAAGTGAGGAATAATAGAACTCAAACTATATAATTAAACTGTGAGGAAGATAATTTTGAACAACCTTACCAAAGTCCAATTCAACCACAACAACTTCCAGCCCCTCCACTCCCCTCCCTTCCCTTCTTTCTCTCTCTTATTGCAATCTGTCTTTTGTCTATTTTTTTTTCTATTCTAGGGAACTAAGATTTCAGTAACATGAATATTTTTTATTTCAGTCTCAGGACCTTTTATGTATATGATGCTTCCTGCCAAATAGTTGAGCCATTAGAATTATAGATCTAGCCTGTAATAGTGTGTGTTGTCCTTTAGTTGACCGTCTGCACCAATGAAAGGCACTGTTGTGAAGACATGCCCCTTTGCCCTCGTGGTTACCATTTTATTCCAAAGGATTTCCAAGGGTGAAGCTATTATATTGCTCCAGCTACTGTATTCACCCTATTGAGTCATATTTTGGCTAAAAGCCTAATAGAAGGCAGAGTTGATACTGAATTCAGATGAATTTATTCTTCAATATTTTTTAAAAGACTCTTTATAGCAAGACCCTATTGGCAATTAACAGCGATATAATTGACAGTTAAAAATCACAACAACATAGACACATGTGTCATTTAATTTAAGTAATGCATTAAAAGAAAAGAATTCTTATATACAGTGATTCTTTTAACCTCTTATTGATTTTAACCTAAATTCATAAACATATTCTGCTGGCAAAAATTTGGCCTCTGTATGTAGTATTAGTCATAACTAAGAATGTGGTTCCCAATATAAAACTAAATATTTAAAGAAAAGTAACATTGTTCTGATAAAACATTAACCAAATCTTCAAAACTTTAATAATATAATCAAAACATTATAAATCAAAAATAATAAAACTATATGAAGAGAAACTGAAAGCCATTATGTCTCATCTGATACTGCATCTATGGAGAAAGAAAATTCCAAATCTAAAATATTCTACCTTCCACAAGCCTCAAAATACTTCAACACTTCAACATTTGAATCAATTGTCTTAATTTTTATTTGTACTTTAAACACAAACTAAAGAAACTGATCTCTCTCTAAGCACTTGGGTTTAACTGTCCTTGGAATCACTCTGTTGCTAATTTGCTGTGTTATCCTACAGAATTCACTTAAATCTCTAGATTTTGGATTCCTCATTTATAAAATTAGGAGTAACAGAAAGTGTATACTACAGTGCTTTTTCAATTTGAGGTTCCTTAGAAACAGCAAAAGAAAAGCTCAGTTTTGTCCCTATTATGTATTGAGGTCCCACACAGGGACAGCATAAAAAGTGGGTTGGAGGGGATTTAGTTAACTCCCAAAAAACCACCTCAAATAAACATGTGACCTAAGTAAAACTAGTGTGCAGGCTATGTCAACACAGCCTCAAGACAATCCTCTAGCCAGAGCAGACCTGCAAACAGGCTTCTGCAACCAAACCTCTCCCGTGTATAAATTCTCAACCCACCACTGGACCCACTTACTATATCATTTTTCAAAGGGTTACTTTGAGTTTGTTTCCTCAATTTTTATTAAGTGACTAGTGTAATAAAATGAATATAGGTCTTCCAGTTTGACCATTGGGACTCAAATTTCTAATCTGCTTTCTGTGAAACCCTGGGCAGGTTAATATCTTAGGGAAAACCAAGAATAATACTACCCAATCCACAAAGTTGCTGGGGTGATTAACAAAACGCTTGTATAGCTGAGATATAAAAACTGGGTGGCTTTCCCAGGGTTGTGAGAACTCTCCAATCCTTTAAGCCGGTACCTGTAAGGGGTCCCCCATGTAATCCCTGAGACAATAACACACGTTGGCATCCTTGGTCTTCAGACTCTGGCGTCCTCAGATTTTACCTTTGCTATACTCCACATGATAATCAGTCTCATTTCAGTTTTCACAATAACTTACAAGTGTGACCATATAAGGTCCTTCACATATTTCTCTCTCTTTCTGGCTTTCTCTCCCACATCTAGCTCCACCTTTCCATGCCTCCCCAGCATCAGCATAGGGGCCCTAAATTTTCCTCTCTTTATTATGATAAAAATCTTGCTTATTGTGAAATCTTGACAACAGCTATTATTCATATCATATGTTTGTTAGCTCACACATTACACAGGCATTGTTTGTAACAGTTATAGAAAATATAATTCTAAAAATGTCTAGGTGTTGTAATTACCTTCCCAACATTTATCGTATCAATACCTTATTCTTTGGTAGTTATGCTGTTAAGATAAATTGTGTTACTCAAAGTCTGGTCCATGGATCAAAAACTGTCAATATAACCTGAAAACTTATTAAAAATAAAAAATCTCAGGACCCATTTTATACTAATAAGTTGGAGCCACAGAGGACCTTATCTCTCTTATCTCTCACAATCCGCGAGAGCTCCCGCAGCTCACACCTAAACTAACCAGTGCCGGACATCCCTAGTCTCTGGAATTCATTTAAAATTTGGATAATGCTAAAATTGTCCAATCAGAGTGACGCTCCAGATTTCTGCTTTATGTTTGTGAGCATAGGCCCATCTTCCCCAAAATGCCATTCCTCAGATATGAATAAGAGAGCATGGAACTCTACTTGTTCTATGCAGACATCTTATAATGATGAAGGAAGAAGCCTGAGGACAAATCCAGTACAAAGCGATCTCAGTGAGCCTCAGTGAGGTGGAACCAAAACTCTGAGGAACTGTACCCAGAAGGTTATCCTGCCTTTTTAACCCATAAGCAAGAAAACTCAGCTGAAGTTTTGAGGCTGAGTGGGAAAACTAGGACCTAAGAGCCAAATCTGGTTTGTACTGCTCCAAACTAAGAATGATATTTGTATTTTAAAAAGGTATAGGAAGATGAGAAAGTGGAAGACGGGAAGGAGAAAGGGAGAAGGAGAAACAGAGACATATGTGGCCCACAAAACCTAAAATACTATCTATACCTTTAGAGCAAAAGTTTGATAACCTCTTGCCAATGGAAACATCCAGATGATTTCTCTGCCTCTTCATGCATGTAAATGCCTGGACTCTAGTAGCTACTCAATTAGTATTATTTCTCAATACCACTCTCTTGCTAAATTTTTCCTTTTCTCTGATTTTCTGTGATGTAATATATAAACCAAGCAAGTGAAATATGCATATATCATGTAAGAATATTTTCTTATGTCTATAATTCTTTATATTCATCAAGAGATTGTGTTGCATTATATAATGCTTAAGAGCACTAGTTCTAGAATTAGACTGCCTGGAACCCAATACTGATCACTCATCTGTTGTGAGATTATGGGAAAATTACTAAACCTTTCTATGCCTCATTTTCCTTGTCTAAGTTGTAAATAATATTCAGAGTTCTGACCTCATTGGTGGTTGAATGAATTATTATATGTAAAGTACCTCAAATAGTGCCTAAACCATGGTAAAATATATTAATAAAGGTTGTCTTTATGTGTTTATTTATTTTGTTTTTTATTCATTTTAGAGAAGAGAGGCAGAGAGAGAGAGAGAGAGAAAGAAGGGGGGAGGAGCAGAAAGCGTCAACTCCCATATGTGCCTTGACTGGGCAAGCTCAGGGTTTTGAACCAACGACCTCAGCATTTCAGGTCGACGCTTGATCCACTGCACCACCACAGGTCAGGCTAAAGGTTATCTTTATTATATCTCTCCTTTAAATATTCTAAAATGTTTAAGTACCAATCAAGATTCAGCCTAAAGCTGGTACATATGTACAATTGTTCAACAAATGTTCACAAATGTGGAGAATAAAGATCAAGTTGTTCTCAACACTACAAACTTTCTCTAATTGATCACTAATAGCCTTACAAATGTGTTAAGCACATTGTTCATAGGTAGTGACGGTTTGGGATTGGTAAAAACATACTTTGTTGCCTACCAGTTCTCAAATTGTGGGGAAAGAACAAGAAAGAAGTCTAAAAGGGTACCTGAATAAATTCCTAGTCTGCTCTCTCATTTATTGCTTTAAATGCTAATCTGCCACTTCTGAGAACAAGAAATGTCCCCCAGAGCATTCCTTTTGACCTTTTTAACTTCCTTTCCTTTCTTTTCCTCTAACTTTATTTTTAGATGGATATCATACAGGAAATTCCACTCCACTAAGAAATGGTGAATTTTCTAGCTAGAGATCAGAGGGTGGGGCCCATTGGGAAATCAGTAATGGAGACTAGACCAGAGGGGTAGGCAGGGGAAAGAAGGATGGATGCTGGTAAAACAAGAAGCTATCTCAATTTTGTTTTTCCTCTACTAGGAATGAAACCAAAGACTTCCATTTATGCCTAAGTAACAACTTTTAAGTAACACACCAGTTGATTTAAGACAAAATTCAAAAATCAAAAGACTGGCAAGACCTGCAGAGCAGAGAGCCACAGAACTGTACTAATGCCCCAGCACCGGATGGATGAGGGTGTTCAGGGTACTGAGAGACATAATGATTTGCCACTTACTGTTAAGTGTTGCCAAATGTGCTTTAAGTACGTCTTGTACTGGAAATACACTGCAAATTACCTTCCTATTGTTGTGAATAGGAACAGAAGCTTTTTTCTTTCTTTCCTGTTTACATTATCGATCACCACATATTCAGTCCCCCTCTCTGCCTTTTAAGAAATTGTTGTATAGGATGTACTTTATAACACTTTTTATCTTTTAAATGGGTACCTTTTGGATTTGAAACCATAATATGTCCCACAGTATGACCTTTCTGAACAAGTCTATTAGCCTAAATGAAATTTCAAATTCTTCAACCAGGAAATCATGAAATTTCATACAACTATTAAAATTTTCACAAATTATTCTGAAATTCTCAAAGAGAACATTAGAGTAAGTTAAGGCTGAGTTAAAGAATCAAATGGAGACCTGGCAGATAGCTCCATTGGTTGGAGCACAAGCCTGAAGCACAGAGGTTTCCAGTTCGATCCCCAGTCAGGGCACATACAAGAACAGATCGATGTTCCTGTCTCTCTCTCTCTCTCCCCCCTCATCTCTGGCTAAAATCAATAAATAAATTTTAAAATAATGATAAAATCTGTTACAAGTACTAATAACTATAAAAAAAAAGAATCAAATGGAAACTTAATTCTACAGATCATTATTACTAAGGATCTCCAGTATTGGTTTCTATAATGTAGGAGATATGAAAGTTGGCTTCCAAGTTGGGAGAATTAACAGCTTTGGTGAAGTTTTTACTTAACAAAGTAAAAAAAAAAACAAAAAACTGTTATATCTTTACTTTACCAAACTAGCAAGCTCTTATAACAAAGGTAAAAACTGGCCTGGCCCTGGCCGGTTGGCTCAGTGGTAGAGCGTCGGCCTGGCGTGCGGAAGTCCCGGGTTCGATTCCCGGCCAGGGCATGCAGGAGAGGCGCCCATCTGCTTCTCCACCCCTCCCCCTCTCCTTCCTCTCTGTCTCTCTCTTCCCCTCCCGCAGCCGAGGCTCCATTGGAGCAAAAGATGGCTCGGGCGCTGGGGATGGCTTCTTGGCCTCTGCCCCAGGTGCTCGAGTGGCTCTGGTCGCAACAGAGCGACGCCCTGGATGGGCAGAGCATCGCCCCCTGGTGGGAGTGCCAGGTGGATCCCTGTCGGCGCATGCGGGAGTCTGACTGCCTCCCCATTTCCAGCTTCAGAAAAATACAAAAAAAACAAACTGGCCTGTTACTCATAAAATTCTTTTTTACAAAAATAATGATTAAAAGGAGATTTAATACTTTGAAAGCTTTCTTAAAGTTTTAATCTATTAAAAACATCAGAAATTAAAGGTTATTTTAGTATGTCATCTTTACTACATTTAACTATTTTTTTAGCCAAGTTAATACTTGTTTATAGTAAAATACTTAAACAGTACAACAGGGTAAGTATATCTCTGTGTATATGACTCCCTTCCATCACAGACACCGTCACAGAGGAAACTATTACTAACAGTTTATTACATACTTTCTGAAATTTCAGTACTATGTAAGAATATGTATCTTTTTATTAACATGAATGGGAGCATCTTCTGCACTTTGCTGTTTTTTTTACTTAATAACATTTTTGGATATCTTCCCATATGATACTGGTTGCCATATACAGCCAGAAAGCACACAAACTACAGATAAAATGTGCAACAGGATCACAGAAAAAGAAGAAAAGGTTGTGGGCATAGGATCCTGGGAAATCGGGGTGACGGAAGCACGTTGCTCATGTCCCTCAGCACTTAGCTTTCAGCCACAGATATATCTAAGATCATGCATTTTTGGTAGCATTTGTAAGCAGATCAAATGAACATGAAACCTGACAATTCAATCAATATCGACTCTTACTTCTTTTTCCAACATTTATTTCCAACTTTTTCCACCCTTAATCTTCACATTGTTTAGAAAAATTAACCATTTTGCAGAAAATTATATATCCTTACTTCATAATTCACATAAACTTCCAGTTGCCTGGAATTCAAAAATGTTAAATCTTCTCAAAATATTTCTCTAAAATAAAAAATTCAAAAATACTTTTGAAGGCATCTAAATCAAATTTGCAATAGCATGGGTGGACATAGGGAGCATTATGCTATGTGAAATAAGTCAATCAGAGAAAGACAGTACCATATGATTTCACTTATATGTAGAATCTAATGAACAAAATAAACTAACAAAATTTTAAAATATTTATATATATTTTGAATAATGGTCAAGACTTTTAATATTTGCTCACAGGTTAGAAAATGGAGATGATAAGTTAAAACCAGTCATAGAAAAAATCAGAGGATGTGAATGAGAGAAAATTATGAGCATGAGGTTAGGAAATGTCCCTCTCCCACTGAGTTGAGATAGAAGGTAGATGGAGGATAGGAGGAGACCAGGAGATGCCTATTGAAGAGCCGAATAGAATGCAGGACATCACTCTTCCTCCGTAACTTTCCCCATTCAATATCAGAATTCACCCATCGTCACCATTTTCTCTAACCCCATCCACAGTGCCAAGAATATAAAAATTCTGGGACACTCATTTTCTAGCCTTTCCTTTAAGTTGCTTACTAAATTGTTAGCAACTTGACCTCTCTCTTGAATATTTCCTGAGTTTCTGACAATGTTTCCTTTTCTATGAAAAGTCATAGTTATCTATGACTTCTTGGCTTTGGCAGAGAGAATGACATTTCTTGGACCAGCAGGGCTCTTGCCCAGTAAGACACATGTCTCCCAGTAAATTGCTACATAGCATGCCATAATTTAACATCGATTGCATACAGTCTGCCTAGTGTTTATTTCATACAGGGCTCATCTACCATCCACCCTCACCCTACTAGATCTAGATACCTTATGAAGGAAACAAGTTGCAGCTTATACGTATTTTAGTTATTAATTTAATTTCCTTATCCTGAAATTTTAGCTATATATCTCTTTTTATTTTGGCAGTTATACTACACACCTTTTATGCATCAATTTACACATATGTTGGCTCAACTCTTATTCCAATGACTGTTGCAGCAATCAGTTCTAGGCAGGCTTCAACCCCTTCCAAGCTGATCCAATCAGACAGGCCTTCACACTGTACAATGGGAGAGAGAAGCCAATGGATAAATGCTTTCTCCATTCTTCCCCTTATTGTTCTGAGATATATTTTACATAATTCCTCAGAAAAGCTCAGCCAGGGTATTGAAACACCAGTTGCCCATTGGCATGACCAACTTGAGAACACGTTGTTGCACGGCTCTTTCTTCCTCCTGTTTCACTCCTCTGTCCTTGTCTCTGACTCCCTAAGATGACATTCCCAAATAAACTACTCCTCACTTAGGTCTCTGCCTTAGGCTCTACTTTTGAGGGCAAGTTAGTGAGGGCAAGACCATTCATCATAGTCTGGATGAAATATAGGAACCACACAAATGACCCCTGGGGTTCTGATAAGACTCTCCAAGAAGCTACTGGGAAAAGTGGTCAGGAAGTCACCCTTTGGAGTGTTGGTTAAACTTACTGGGAAACCACCCCCTGGGGTGTTCGCAAAACTTGACTGGGAGCAAAAAAAACAAACTGAGAAAACAAGTGGAACTCCTTCCTCCTGCACTATCCTTCCATCCCTTTCTACCAATAAAGCTTAACATTGTGCCAGGTGACTGAGAAAAAATGTTTACAGGTTCCAACTCTAATAGTACAAAGCAAGGAAAAGAAGGATGGTTTGGGACTAGAGAGGCAATAAGTGATGACAGCTCAAACAGCACTCTTCCATTCGTGGGTAAAATGAATTCTTTCCCCCTGGCCCTTTACTAAAGTAGTCAGGACAGAAAAGCTCAGCCAGGAGCAGCAGTTCCTTCCAGGATCTGCCCAAACCACCTCCCTCTTACCTGTTGTTTCTTCCTCGCAACCTCCCCATCTCCTAGCTCACCATAATCAGTACCTGAGCCTGTCTTGCTTTCATGACATACATTTTCCATTCATCGGTTCCTTATATACATGACAGTGCGGGAGAAATGCTCTTGTAGCTCAGTTTGGTCACAGGACCCCACATCAGCCGTGCCAACTAATGAGCTTCTCCACCAGAGAGAAGAATTCAGCACCTCCTCTCTCTCACACTTTCTTAGGTTTAAAGTGTTAACCAAATTCTCTGAGTCCAAAGTAAGTAGGATGATCTCATGGTGTGAATTTTGTTCTCACTCAATAAATCCATCATAATAATTGATAAACTTTGGAATCATAACCTCTATTAATAAAAATACTGCCAAAGTCCTGTTAAGAACATTTGTTTTGGAGTCAGACAGACCAGTGTTCAAATTCTGGCTCTGCCATCTGCTAATCTTGTGCTCATAATCAAATATTTAGACGTTTTTAAAATTACTCTGTTATGTAAAATGAAGATAATGTTTGTTTTATATGGTTATTTTAAAAATTAAAAAGAGAAGCATTTATTTACCCAACAAATATTTTTGATTACCTACTATGTGCCAGAAATTTTGCTAAACACTAAGAGAAAAAGCAATGTATTTATAAATATCTGGCTCATGGTAGAAGCTTAAAATAAAATAATATTCTTTCTTTTTCCTTCCCTTTGATTGTGAACATTGTCCTTCAAAAGTGAGCAAGAAAATTTAGCTATGATTATCCTCTTATTTGTGTTTCTTTGTTTTATAGAAATCCCAAAAGAAAAATCTTTATAGATTACATTCATATACTAGCATTATTCAGGCTTATTCTTATAAGGATACCCAGGTGGTTTTATCATGAGTGTTTCAAATATTAATTATTTATATGAAATATGCCAAAAGAGGAAAGTATCTCAGATATGCTGCTGTGTGTGATTAAGATCATTGTTAGTGGGCATGTATGCTCTCTATTGCGCCCATTATAAATAATAGTACATATGTCAAATACCTTTGACATTCTTCTTATTTCAAAGATTTTTATAAGCATGAAACATTAACATTTTACATATGAGGATGGAGAGGTTAAATCATTTGCCCAAGGTCACTCAGTACATTAGTGACATAATTGTTAGTTAGGATTCCAGTGCCACGGTCCTCCTGCCTCTTCCCTCTCCTTGAGAGAACATTTGCCTACAGTGATGCCTACTTGACTTTTACTCTTCCCTAAAGAAAGTGAACTGGAAAAAAAAGTATTTCTTGCATTTTCTCCCAAATCAAATTAATCATAAAATAAAATTAAAGCATACTTATTTAGCAGGAAGCTACTCTTTCCATTAATGAGAATTTTATTAAATATAATAAAATATTTCAGGCAATTCCTTTCTTCCTGATGTTTTTTTTTCTCTTCCTTTCTCAGATTTATTGAAAAGCATTTTTATTAGTGCAATAATAGGCTCTGGGACATGCAATTATATTGAGATGCTGACACTTTCCTGTTAGTTGCAGCCTTTGGCCTGAGGCCAAACTCTGAACCCAGGCATATGAGTTTCTCTGCACGCAGTCCTGGCATGCCACTCTGTGCATGTGTCCTTACAGCAGCCTCCAATTTTCACTCACTATACAGAGAATTAACTAATTTTTCCTCCCAGTACAATTAATCCAAAAATATACGCCCATCTCTTTTGTAGGGAAAACCAAAGATTCCTGGTGAAATTTTTGGAGGATGCAGTTACGGACAGACATGATTAGAGAAGCTTTGACTTCAGTTTCATTTGGGGAAATACCATAAAGGGTTTTATTATTTTTTGAGTCATTTGCAAATATAAAATGCAAGTGTTTGTACTTTTGTCATGAGTTTTCTTTGTAGTTTTTTCTTCTGCACATTTATTTTTGCAAATTCTCTTCCTTTCAAGCTATGAGACAGAGCATTTCAGAGTAAAAGTCTAGATACCAACTATAATAAAATACAAAAAATTAACCTCTGGGAAAAAAGAAAAGAAAAAAGAAACCAGTGGATGCTTCTGAATTCACTTCCACTTTTTGTTTAAAGACACGAAGTCCCAGACCTAAAGAAGTTAAACCTCTTATCTTTGCTAGATTCTGAGCCATAGCCCTCCCCACATCTCCAGCCTCCTTCTCAGAAACACTGTATGTGCTCTTAAAAAACCTCATACAAACTTAAAAATCTTTGCTTTTCAGTTAGATGTAAAGATTGAGAATAGACATACACACTGGACTCTGCTCTCTGAAGATGCCTGTAGCCCAATTGTGAGTGAAAACAAAGGGCAAAGTTGGTTCCTGCCTTCCTAGCTTTGCTCAGCAATGTACTGCCTTTCAACCCCTCAGGTCCTATGATCATTTCAACAAAGCCTGGTGGTATTTGGGGTGTTATTTCCTCAGTCAGGAGGTCGAGTCTAGAAACACTAGTCCTTCTACCCTAAACTTGGTGTAAGGGACTCATAAGAGAGATCCCAGATATTCGCATTTGGACTCCAGTGCCCCGCACTGATCATATTTCCCCTTCCTTTCTCATAAATAGGGCCATCTTTGGTTTCCTGGGCCATTTCAAATCTATCCCTCATTAGTTTCCCTTCCTCAGTACTGACCAGGCTTCTGCTTTTATTTATTCACTTATTTATTTTTTTGGATTGATTTTTAGAGGGAGGGGGGAGAGAGAGAGAAAGAGAGAGAGAAAGAAACAGGAAGCATCAACTCATAGCTGTTGCTTCTTGTATGTGCCTTGACCAGGCAAGCCCAGGGTTTTGAACCGGCAACCACAGCATTCCAGGTCGACACTTTATCCAGTGCACCACCACAGTGGTCAGCCATCCTTGGAAGCAGAGCGCCTCCACTATGTGATAAACATCGTCCTAACACTGATCCCACCCAGATCAGGCCCAGCAGGCACAGTCCCTTGAATACACACCTTCCTTTAGGCTGGCTCTATGGCCAGGTACTAGGCAACTGAACCCCAGTTCTAACCAACCACCACCTGCACCCCCCCCTCCAGAGATGCCACATGCCTCTGAACTAGTCTCAGGGATCCAAGTGGTACAAAAGGCAGAGATGATTGTGTAAAGAAACAAGAGTTTCTAGGAATCTCTAGGGTCCAAAGAGGTGTGAGGCAGGGGAAATTTGAAGTTGCAACCAGAATAGCCTTTTACAGTGGAGGGGGAATTATGATGAGCTAGCTGCTGATATGGTTCTGATTACTACATCAACTCCATTTTAGCACCACAGAGAGCTAAGACAAAGGCCTGGAAACTACTTTAGAGACTCCGAGTTCCCTCTCTCACACACAGAGTGAAAATTAAGGAGCCACATTCCCACACAGATAGAACAAGAGAGTATAATCCATACACTGGTGTTTAAGCACACACATTTGTTATTCTATTCTTTTATATAATCATAACATGATGAAGAATATAAAATATAAAAACATAACTGTATATTGTAGATATACATATATATGTATGTTATATCACACATATATGTAATGGTGGTGCACTAGATGTATCATAGTACCCACTGGAACCTTTCTTATCAGTGAAGACATCCTGTTTCCTATGTCTCAACAACATATGTATCTCTCTATAGGTTCCCTAACATTTCTCATGTCTCAACAACATATGTATCTCTAAGTTCCCTGACATTTCTCATAATTTGTATGAGTTCTGTTCCCTTCCCACCTGTTCCCCACACCCAGATTACAGGTCTTGACTGTCTACTGTGTTCTTTCTCTTATCCTCTTCCTTCTATCACTGGCCAAAACATCACTGACTTGCTTTCACCTTGAACCAGTTTTCTAGCCTCCTTACCCACCAATATTTTATCATTTCTTAAAAATATTCCACACATGGGTAAGAAATAATCCTCTTATAATTTTATCTTATAAATCTCATGTAAATATATCAAACCTTCTTTGTCAAATTACTTCTTTGTTTTTATTTAAAGCCCTAAAATGATATGGACAAAGACTAAATGTAAGAAAGTTATATATCTAATAGATTTTCTTCTAAATTAATATTTAAATCAGCATATAGACATAATTGCCATTCACACCAGTAATGGTATTAATTTTGATGCTGGAGCCAGAGAATCAGTAGGGCCACACAAAAGGGGAATTACTACATTTGAAATGCTTATTTCATTGGAATCTAGTTATATAAAACATCACAGAGAATTTGTTTCTATTATAATATAATTTTTATGATGCTTCAGAAATATATATTGGTCACATTTTACATACAGGATGACTGAAAAATGACTCAAAGCTAAGGAAAAACAAGAGCTTAATACTTCCAAATTTCAAGGCTTACTAAGAGTCAGCAAAGAGGATGCTACCCAATTAACTACTGCCATCCTACCACTGTCTCTGTCGTCTATATTAACCATGGCCAGGAAAAGGAGTCAAAGCTGCACAATTCATTTGTTGAGAAAAAATTTTCTTGTCTCCTCATGGAGAGGCGAAAGGAATGCCTTCCCACTACCAAACAAATGGGGAAGAATCGCTTGTGAAGTTCAGAGAAGGCTACGCAGAGATGAATATATCACTCTTTGGTGTGATAGCTCTTGAATCTCCCTAAGTACTTATTTCAAGAGGGAAAAAAAGAACTGCAGGGATGGACAGTAGGGTGAGGACAGCTGGCAGGTTCACACCACTTTTCAGCGATTGGAGAAAACACTACAGTGCATAGCTAGCCGGAGCTATCTAAACTGAATTCCACCCAAGAACATGACCATCACTCAACGCTGAACCTACACAGCAGGAAAGACCGAGTAAGGGAGGCAGCCCTCCCTGGGACTCCCTGAAGAAGCTTACACACATGGTCTCAGAAGGAAGCCTCCAACTGCTCGCCTTGCTGGAGCCAGTAAAATATAAACCAGAGAAGCAGGGATAACTCAGTGGGAACCAGTTTGAGACACTTTCCCTTCCCCTTCATTCTCTCTCTCCCTCCCGCAATGACAGAGGAGGTACCTCTAGCATAAAGGGGGAGGTAAGACATTCAGGACAGAAAGTGTGAGGCCCTTCCTTTCAACAGCTAGAATGAGAAAAATGAAAGGACAGATCTCACACCTTTCCTCACTTCCGGCCAACGCTGTTCTGGAAGGAGGGATGGTGATAAGATTCAAACCAGGAAATGAATTAAAAGTTTTAACGGAACTAAAGTGAATCAGCCCAAAAAGTTTATCAATTTGCCTAGGATGTGTCTATTGGCTTCACAACCCAGACAAAGATTCTTAACAGTACGCTTGAAGGCAGATTTTAAAATGTTAATAATCTACTTAGTTAAAACTCTTTAATAAACCAGATATATTTTACAGACCCCAAGCATGAATTTGCATAATTTGTATTTGTATCAAATTACTACTGTGCACTTTGCTTTTGCAAAGAATAATGTCATGGAACTGAAGAAGGTAGGTGCAGCAGCAGCTGCCAAGATGTCTTGGGAGTGGACACTTAGGAGTCTAGCCCAGATGTAGGGGTCTGTAGCCAGACCAGATGGTAACCAAGGCTCAGTCTACACCCAGCAGGTCTAGCTGTGAGGGTCTCAGTCACCTGAGGGGCAAATTCTCAACATTGTTATCTAGTAAAATAAATGGTTCATTTTATTGTTTATTATATTCTTGTTGTAACATGCCTACCAAAACAGAAACAAAAACAAAAAAAACCTGACAAAATTTGCTTTTGCTACAACCAGGAAGAAATGGTTCAAAATTTCCTTTTTGTAAATTCTAAGCTGCTGTCACATTCATAATTTAGCCATGAGTCAATTTTAAACTGAACAGAGCTACAAATGTAAACGCTGCCTGGCACAAACATAATTGCTTTGGTTGTATAAACCTAACTATCTAAATTTATATCCAATTTTCTCGGCTTCAGAAAGGACAGAAATGCAAGCTTAATACTGATGGTGAACAAGTATTATATTTTGATTAATTTTTCTGAGCTTGTGAAGGTTAAGAAGCCCAGATTATTTGAAACTGGAGAACTTCATTTTCTATCATGTGAATAGCAAACAGGTGTAGCATAAACAAAGTTCATCAAAGCTTTCTGTTGCCAGGAGTCACATTAAAACAATAGTGGGTCAAAAGCAAAAGGCATCAAATTACACAAAATCCTTTTGTCCTGGGTTTCTTTCTTGAGCTGGGACCAACAATACATATGTAATATATCAGAGGTTACAATAGCCTATATCCAAAGGTTAAAACTAATAGTTTAATCAGTTTAAGGTATTTTCTCTTATGATTACATTAATTTATAAAATCAAAATACAAACACCCAAATTCATGTCTAAAACTCTATCTATGTAGTTGGAAGTAAATTTGATATCCCAGTACCAATTGTTACATAGAAAAAATAAAAAATATAATTGGATGTAATAAAAAACATATAAACTATAAATCAATGTCAGTTATGCTAGAAACAGGCTTTATGAAATAACTATGATTGCTTTCTTTTTTTTTTCTTGTTTCATTCAAATAATTTAAGCTTTTGCTATAAATTTATAGTGTACATTTATTATATAAGCAACCAACTTCTTTTATTTTGTTTGGACTTCTACAGACTTTGTTTAGAAGGAAGAGAAGTTTTATGTAAGCAATTTATCTCCATCTCCCCCCCCCCCCCCCAAGAAAAGAAAACATTTTTACCTACAGAATTCCAAGGAGATTGTCCTTATAGAGTTAACTCATCCTATGCAACTGTTCCCATCGACTTTGTAGCCAGTGACAATGTGGCTGTCTAAGTATTCTAATGATTCATGATGGGAACCAAATTTAGCTACACTTTGCTTTTCACTGTACTGACACTCTATTTTGAATAAATCAAAAATAAAAGTGCAATCTGTTGTTCTGACCTGAGCAGACACAAATAATCTAAAGTTCAAGAAGCAAATTTTAATATTAAAAATAAATATGGATATTTAGTCTTCATGTACATTCAGGTTTTTCTAAAAATAATAGAATGGAAAATAATCTGCAAGAATTGTTTCTTCAATCTGTTTTGATATAGCTTGGACATAACAGAAAACCCATGAAAACATCTGATCTCATAAGATTTATATTTGACATTTAGATAAAAAGTAAGTAAAAGCTCAACATTCTTTACTACTTAACTTGAAATTCCTTTCCACATTTTAAAAGAATGAAAAAGAATGGCCAGCAGGAGGGGGAGGGAAGGAGGGACGGAGGGAGGGAGGGAAGGGAATAATGAAATCTCATCTACAAAGGCTAGCACAAATTATTGTAATACCTCTGAGAATAAATAGATATTGTGTAAAAAGATAAAGGGCTATTGTTCAAAATTGGTATCATTTTAACAAAGTTTACTTTTTGTCAATAAATATTTATAAATTGCTTTCAATGTGCCAGACACTATCCAATGTGCTAGTGAAACATCAATGAACCACATAAATAAAATTTATCATATAATAGAGCTTATGTCCTCATGGGAGAGGCAGATAATTAACTATATAAACCAATACATATGCCGCAATGCTAGATAGTAATAAGAGCTATGAGAAAAAATACACAAGCTATGGGATACAGAGATGTGGCTGGGGAGACTTTTGTGATTAGGTTGGTCGGGAAAGTCTTCTCAGAAGAGGTGATCTGTTTGTAGAGTGACCTGGGAGATGAGGAAAGAGCCAGAGGAGAAGTCAGAGGAAAGTCATTTCAGGAGGGAGAATGAAAAGAACCATTGTAGGAATTTCCTCCTGATTATTCATACCTCGTGATTCACATGCAGCCTCCTCTAACCCTTATTGATGTATTCAATTTTTATCAGGTTTTTTATGCTAATTTCTTACTAAAGAGTGATAGAATATAAAGAAGAATCAAGCAACATGCTCATTTCATGCCCAAATAGTCCTGCTGAATAATATGTAATTTTGATGTCGAGAACTTAAGAAACTTTATGTTTACTGTAGAGACCCAAACACATTGGTGGCATGAAATAAATAATCAATATTGATAACAGCCAAAATTTAGACAATGAGTTCTCAATAAAATATATTGGTCTCTGCTGGTTGGCACATGTGCTGTTAATGAACATTTTCTTACATACAATATTAAGCTTCCTATATTATTATACTTGCAACATGTATAACCCAAATTAGGGCTACAAAGGCAATTATCACTTCATCTATATAATTTCTCAGTAACAAGCATGGGAATATATAACTGAGGTAGTTGACAGTTCTTAAAGTAAATTCTTCCTAACTCTGTTCTTCCCTTACATAAGCAATGTAAAAAAAAATTAAACCCATGCAGAAAGACAGCAATAAAAAAAAAAGTGACCTGGTTTTCAGTGCCCAAGTTCCCAGTACTTTTCAGAGCATAAGTTAAAAGTCTCAGCTTTTCCAACATGCAATTCAGAGAATGTGGTGGGAACAGAATGCGAAGGAACTCAGCTGGAAAATATCTTAGATGAAATATTTTTGTCGAGCACTTTTCTCATGTGAATTTGCCTCTAGTTTGGTATATACCCGTCACCAAAACATGGCATTTATTTTACTTCATGTTTTGAAGGATATTTTTTAATCAACAAACTGCTGGAAAAGCCAGCAGAACAAATGCAAAAAAACAATGCAACCATGTTTAAACAAGAGCTATATCTCTTATGAGGTCAGCAGATGGAGTCAAATCTTAATATCCCTCCTGGGACCTTGGCTGTGGTAAATGGCAATAAGGAAAACTCCTTAAGGCTCCCTGCCTGATTGGCTTTCTTCTCAAAGTCAGATTCATTATTACCTATAAGGATTCATTTCTTCTTTTTTTTTTTTTTTTTTGTATTTTTCTGAAGTTGGAAATGGGGAGGCAGTCAGACAGACTCCCACATGCTCCCGACCAGGATCTACCCGGCATGCCCATGAGGGCGCGATGCTCTGCCCATCTGGGGCATTGCTCTGTTGCAACCAGAGCCATTCTACTGCCTGAGGCAGAGGCCACAGAGCCATCCTCAGCACCCGGGCCAACTTTGCTCCAGTGGAGCCTTGGCAGCGGGAGAAGAAGAGAGAGACAGAGAGGAAGGAGAGGGGGAGGGGTGGAGAAGCAGATGGGCACTTCTCCTGTGTGCCCTGGCCAGGAATTGAACCCAGGACTCCCACACGCCAGGCTGATGCTCTACCACTGAGACAATTTCTATTTTTTTTAAAGATACATGTCCAGTTTGATAGTTTTTATTCAAAGTGAATAATAACAACCTAAATATTAAAAGCATATTTTCTCTCAGATATGCTGATGTCTTAATAGGTTCTTTTTTATATCAAGGAAAACAAAGCACATACAACTGCTAATCAGACTTACAGCTTGTAAAACTGATGTCCTAGACAAAATAGCAGTTTATCTAGTAGGTGTCATCTGATAAAAAATATTTCATGTACACAAAAAAAGTAAGATAACAATATGAAAATGTGATGGCTAGACAATCAAATTACAAATTAATTAATTCCTTAATGATGACACAAAATTAAATTAAAGTTATATTGACCTCATCAAAAATTTATATTCCATAACAGTGATTCTCAATTGTTCTCAAATCTAATCATTCAAGGATATGGGTAGGCATTAGGAATTTTTTTTTTTAATCTCCATGGCTGATTCCACTGTGCAGCCAGAGATGGGAACAATGCAATATGTTAATAAAAAAAACTGTAAGGGGAAATTAAACCAACACCAAATAATTTTTTGGAATATAGCAATAAATCCAAAAGGAAAAGAGCCTTAAAAACCTAACACCGGAGAATGACATCAGAGAAATGGCTCCGTAAGGAGCAATACCGATAAATCTCCCCAAAAATTCAACAAGATCTTCAACCAGAGACAGAAAAATCTATCCTTGGAGCCTGCAGAAGTTCCACACTAAATGCAAAGGTCTGATTGAGCAAAAAATTGACTAAATATATAATCAACCCCGAAGGAAATAAGGAGGAAGAAACACTCCGCCTTCCTCACTAAACTAAATAAGGGCTGCTTTTACTGGGAACTGAGAGTATACAAACTAAGGCGGGCATATGGTGTGAATAGAACCAGACTGCGGCACAAACATCCAAACCAGGCTGTGGCACGGACATCCAAGCCGAGGAAAAACTGTGCTTGTGGCAACCCAGTCAACATCAGCTAACGCTCGCACCAAATCCAGACAAAGAAAGGCACTTGGGACAGCCATCCGCGCCAATCTCCTGGTCAGCAAGTGCGGAGAGTGGGCGAGAAATTTCTCCCGGGAGTGGGCATCCATGTTCCTGGAGAGAGGGGCAGAGTCAGAGGTCTTTGTGTGGGCTGAAGCCCCGCCTGATTATACTAGCAGCTCTGACTGATTGAGCCTTACCCAGAGCCCTGTGCTGAGTGGGAATAGAGTGGGGATTTGCCAACTCTTTGAGCCTCTTACTCTCCAGGAAGAGGCAGCAGCAACCCCATAGCTGGATCATCAGGCTGCTAATTCAGGAAAGAAAGACTAGGAGAGAGGCTCTGGGAATACGGACTCTCTCATTGGCGGAGCCTGCAAATGCTAATTAGCCTCAACTGCCAACGAGACTGAAGCCCAATATATACATCACCATAGAGATTTATCAACTGCAAACCTCTACCTAAGCATGCAACAGGGGCAAAACCCGGAGTACAGAGTCACAGACCAGGAAGAGGGAGAGAAAAGAAAAAGCAAGAAGATAACCTCTCAAAATCAAGAATAATCCACAGACATTATAACCTATTCCACTTTATTATATTTGTGTGTTTGTTTCTCTTCTTGTCTTGATTATTTTCTTTCTCTTCCAATTTGGTCGTTTAATTCTCTGCTGGTCTTATTCTCTCCTCTCCTTAAACTACACTACCCATAAGTGTTACATCTCCCATTATCTTTTCTTTCTTCTTCCTCTCTATGAGGGTTGCACTCCAAGACCTTTAACTCTCTCTCTCCCTCTCTCTCTCTCTTCTTTTATTCTTATTTCTTTTTTTGTGTTTTCCTCTTTTTTTTTCTTCTTTCTCCCTCTATATTAGTTTCTTCTTTTTTCCTTTACTTTTCCTCTCATTCAATCCTCAATCACGAACAAATTACTTTATCTGGGACTCAAATTTTTCTTTGTGGTGTTTTGGGGGTTTTTTACTTTGCTTTTTTAACTCACTAGCAGTGCTCCCAACTCTGGCCCTCCATTTTATCTAGTTCTTGCTCCACTAAATACAATAGTAATTTTTTAATTTTTCCCCTTTTTCCTGTTTCTCTCTTATTCCCCTTAGTCAACCATCACCTAAAAGCAAATCATTTTATTCTTCACCCAAATTTCTTTCTTTTTTGCTTTTTGTGGGTCCATACCCCCCTTTTGCCCCTTTATCACTTCTCCCCAACTCAGGCCCTCCATTATAGGTAGTTTTTGTTCTGTTTAACACAACATAATTCACAGTCCACCACAAGATTTTCTCAAGAAGAAGGGGAGAGGAGAGAAGAGGGGGAAAAAGGGGGGGGGGGAATAATTTTTTTTATTTATTCTTTTTTATTTTTTTACCTTTTTATTCTTTATTAATACTATCAACAAAACCACCCTCAGATGCCATTAAGAAAAAAGATATCAAATATCATGGATACAAAAGACAGAGAGGTAGCACAGATAGATGAGGGAAAATCTCTGGAGAAAAATTTTAATATATTGAAAAACTTGGAGATAAATAACAGAGAATTTAAAATAGAAATCCTAAAAATATTCAGAGATATACAAGAAAATATGAAAGGCAATTGAGGGAGCTCAGAAAACAACTCAATGAACACAAACAATATATTACCAAAGAAATTGAAACTATAAAAACAAAACAAACAGAGATGAAAAACTCAATTTACAAGCTGAAAAATGAGGTGACAAGCTTAGCTAATAAAACAGGCCAGAAAGAAGGTAGGATTAGTGAAATAGAAAACAAGCAACTTGAGGCACAACAGAGAGAAGAAAGAGACTCAAAAATTTAAAAAAAAAATGAGAAAGCCCTACAGGAATTGTCTGACTCCATCAAAAAGAATAACATAAGAATAATAGGTATATCAGAAAAAGAAGATAGAGAAAATGGAATGGAGAACATATTCTTTTTTTTTTTTTTTGTATTTTTCTGAAGCTGGAAACGGGGAGAGACAGTGAGACAGACTCCTGCATGCAACCGACCGGGATTCACCCGGCACGCCCACCAGGGGGCGACGCTTTGCCCACGAGGGGGCAATGCTCTGCCCCTCCGGGGCATAGCTCTTTGCGACCAGAGACACTCTAGTGCCTGGGGCAGAGGCCAAGGAGCCATCACCAGCACCCGGGCCATCTTTGCTCCAATGGAGCCTCGGCTGCAGGAGGGGAAGAGAGAGACAGAGAGGAAGGAGAGGGGGAGGGGTGGAGAAGCAGATGGGCACTTCTCCTGTGTGGCCTGGCCGGGAATCAAACCTGGGACCTCTGCACGCCAGGCGAACGCTCTACCACTGAGCCAACCGGCCAGGGCCGAGAACATATTCAAACAAAAAATAGATGAGACTTCCCAAGCCTGTGGAAAAAACTAAAGCTTCAAATTCAAGAAGCAAACAGAACTCTGAGTTTTCTTAACCCCAACAAACCTACTCCAAGGCACATCATAATGAAATTGGCACAAACCAAAGACAAAGAAAAAATTCTCAAGGCAGCCAGAGAAAAGAATACAACATATAAAGAAAGGCCCATTAGATTATCATCAGATTTCTCAACTAAACTCTACAAGCTAAAAGAGAGTGGACCCCAATATTTAAAGTCCTGAAAGAGAGAAACTTTCAACCAAGAATACTATACTCATCAAAGCTATCCTTCGAATACAAAGGAGAAATAAAAACATTCACAGATACAGAAAAGATGAGGGAATATATCAAAGATGAGGAAACCTTATCATTACTTAAGGGTAAACGCCATTGAAAAAAACACCACAGAAGCACATGATTTAAAAAAGATAGCAGCACAGGAAAGATGTACGGAATACAACCAAACAAAAACAAAAGATAGAAAAATGAAAAAGAAGACTCAAACAAGAGAAAAACTAACAGGAAGCAATGTATAAAATGGCAATAGGGAATTCACAAGTGTCAATAATTACACTGAATGTAAACAGATTAAACTCACCAATAAAAAGGCACAGAGTAGCAGAATGGATTAAAAAAGAAAATCCAAATGTATGCTGCCTACAAGAAACTCATCTAAGCAACAAGGATAAAAACAAATTCAAATTGAAAGGCTGGAAAACAATACTCCAAGCAAATAACATCCGAAAAAAAGCAGGTATAGCAATACTCATATCTGATAATGCTGACTATAAGACAGCAAAAGTACTCAGACACAAAAATGGTCATTTCATAATGATTAAGGGGACACTGAGTCAAGAAGACATAACAATTCTTAATATATATGCACCAAACCAAGGAGCAGCAAAATATGTAAGACAGCTATTATTGACCTTGAAACAAGAACTGAAAAAAATACAATCATACTTGGAGACCTCAATACACCGCTGATGGCTCTAGATCAGTCATCCAAACAGAGAATCAATAAAAATATATTGGCCTTAAACAAAACACTAGAGCACCTGGATATGATAGACATCTACAGGACATATCATCCCAAAGTGACAGAGTATACATTTTGCTCCAGTGTACATGGATCATTCTCAAAAATTGACCATATGCTGGGCCATAAAAACAACATCAGCAAATTTAGAAAAATCAAAGTTGCACCAAGTATATTTTCTGATCATAAAGCCTTGAAACTAGAATTCAATTGCAAAAAAAAGGAAAAAAACCCACAAATGTGGAAATTAAACAACATACTTTAAAAAAATGAATGGGTCAAAGAAGAAATAAGTGCAGAGATCAAAAGATATATACAGACTAATGAAAATGACAATACGACATATCAGAATCTATGGGATGCAGCAAAAGCAGTGATAAGAGGGAAGTCCATATCACTTCAGGCCTATATGAATAAACAAGAGAAAGCCCAAGTGAACCACTTAACTTCACACCTTAAGTAACTGGAAAACGAAGAACAAAGACAACCCAAAACCAGCCAAAGAAAGGAGATAATCAAAATCAGAGCAGAAATAAATGAAATAGAGAACAGAAAAACTATAGAAAAAATTAATAGAAGGAGGAGCTGGTTCTTTGAAAAGATCAACAAAATTGATAAACACTTGGCAAGACTTACCAAGGAAAAAAGAGAAAGAACTCATATAAACAAAATCCAAAATGAAAGAGGAGAAATCACCATGGACATCATACATATACAAAGAATTATTGTACAATACTATGAAAAACTTTATGCCACTAAATTCAACAATCTAGAAGAAATGTATAAATTCCTAGAACAATATAGCCTTCCTAGACTGAGTCAAGAGAAAGCAGAAAGCCTAAACAGACCAATTAGTAGGGAAGAAATAAAAAAAAACTATTAAAAAACCTCCCCAAAAATAAAAGTCCAGGCCAGACAGTTATACTAGCAAATTCTATCAAACATTCAAAGAAGACTTGGTTCCTATTCTACTCAAAGTCTTCCAGAAAATTGAAGAAGCAATACTTCCAAACACATTTTATGAGGCCAACATAACCCTCATACCAAAACCAGGCAAGGACAGCACAAAAAAAGAAAATTACAGACCAATATCTCTAATGAATACAGATGCTAAAATACTAAACAAAATACTAGGAAATCGAATACAACAACATATTAAAAAAATAATACATCACAATCAAGTGGGATTCATCCCAGAATCTCAAGGATGGTTCAACATACGTAAAACGGTTAATGTAATACACCATATCAACAAAACAAAGAACAAAAACCACATGATCTTATCAATAGATGCAGAAAAGGCATTCGATAAAATACAACACAATTTTATGTTTAAGACTCTCAACAAAATGGGTATAGAAGAAAATATCTCAACATGATAAAGGCCATATGTGATAAACCATCAGCCAACATCATATTAAATGGCACTGAACTGAAGGCTTTCCCTCTTATATCAGGAACAAGACAGGGTTTTCCACTCTCTCCACTCTTATTTAATGTGGTGCTAGAGGTTTTAGCCAAAGCAATCAGACAAGACAAAGAAATAAAAGGCATCCATATTGAAAAAGAAGAAGTAAAGGTATCACTTTTTGCAGAGGATATGATCCTATACATCGAAAACCCCAAAGAATCCACAAAAAGACTACTAGAAACAATAAACCAATACAGTAAGGTCGCAGGATACAAAATTAACATACAAAAGTCTATAGCCTTTCTATATGCCAACAATGAAATATTAAAAAACGAACTGAAAAAATAATCCCCTACATGATTGCAACAAAAGAAATAAAATACCTAAGAATAAACATAACAAAGAATGTAAAGGACTTATATAATGAAAACTACAAACCATTGTTAAGGGAAATCGAAAAAGATACAATGAGATGGAAGAATATTCCTTGTTCTTGGATAAAAAGAATAAATATAATCAAGATGGCCATATTAGCCAAAGAAATATACAAATTTAATGCAATTCCCATAAAAATTCCAATGACATTTTTTCAAGAAATGGAACAAAAAATCATCAGATTTATATGGAACTATAAAAAACCCCAAATAGCCAAAACAATCCTAAAGTAAAAGAATGAAGCTGGGGGCATTACAATACCTGACTTCAAACTATATTATAGAGCCATGACAATCAAACAGCATGGAATTGGCAGAAAAATAGACACTCAGACCAATGGAACAGAATAGAAGATCCAGAAATGAAACCACATATATATGATCAAATAATTTTTGATAAAGGGGCCAAAAACACACAATGGAGAAAAGAAAGCCTCTTCAACAAATGGTGCTGGGAAAACTGGAAAGCCACATGCAAAAGAATGAAACTCGACTACAGTTTGTCCCCTTGTACTAAAATTAATTCAAAATGGATCAAAGACCTAAATATAAGACCTGAAACAATAAAGTACATAGAAGAAGACATAGGTACTAAACTCATGGATCTTAGTTTTAAAGAGCATTTTATAAATTTGACTCCAAAGGCAAGGGAAGTGAAGGCAAAATTAAATGAATGGGACTACATCAGACTAAGAAGTTTTTGTTCAGCAAGAGAAACTGACAACAAAATAAACAGAAAGCCAACTAAATGGGAAATGATATTTTCAAACAACAGCTCAGATAAGGGCCTAATATCCAAAATATACAAAATACTCATAAAACTCAACAACAAACAAACAAACAATCCAATAAAAAATGGGAAGAGGACATGAACAGACACTTCTCCCAGGAAGAAATACAAATGGACAACAGATAAATGAAAAGATGCTCATCTTTATTAGTTATTAGAGAAATGCAAATCAAAACTGCAATGAGATACCACCTCACACCTGTTAGATTAGCTATTATCAACAAGACAGGTAATAGCAAATGTTGGAGAGGCTATGGAGAAAAAGGAACCCTCATTCACTGTTGGTGGGAATGTCAAGTAGTACAACCATTATGGAAGAAAGTATGGTGGTTCCTCAAAAAACTGAAAATAGAACTACCTTATGACCCAGCAATCCCTCTACTGGGTATATACCCCCAAAACTCAGAAACATTAATACGTAAAGACACATGCAGCCCCATGTTCATTGCAGCATTGTTTACAGTGGCCAAGACATGGAAACAACCAAAAAACCCTTCAGTAGATGACTAGTAAAAAAGATGTGGCACATATACACTATGGAATACTACTCAGCCATAAGAAATGATGACATTGGATCATTTATAACAAAATGGTGGGATCTTGATAACATTATACAAAGTGAAATAAGTAAATCAGAAAAAACCAAGAACTGCATTATTCCATATGTAGGTGAGACATAAAAACAAGACTAAGAGACATTGATAAGAGTGTGGTGGTTACGGGGGGTGGGGGGGAGAGGAAAAGGGGGAGGGGGAGGGGCACAAAAAAAACTAGATAGAAGGTGACAGAGGACAATCGGACAATTATGCATCATAATTGATTGACAAGATAACCTGGACATGTTTTCTTTGAACATATGTACTCTGATTTATTGATGTCACCCTAGTAAATTAATTTAAAAAATAGTAAAAAAAAAAATCTAACCCCATTCATCCAAAAGATCATTTAACTTAATTTCCCATCAATAAGACACCAACCATGTTTTTGTAGAGATGAATCTTCAAAAGTGTAGCTAATCTTTTTTGTCTACAGCTGTCAGCTTCACCACAATGTCATAAACACCCTTCCACAGAGTGATGAGGAACAGTTTCTCTTATTCATTGCTGCGTAGCTGGACTCAATCTGGCTCCAAAGTTGCCAGAGATCATGTAGGACACAAAAGAGACAATCATTACATGCTTAATTATGATAATGATGCTCATACCATCCTAGAATCCCTTTCTAGGAGATTGGCCTGCAAAAAGAAGGGGTCAACTCTGCTAAAAATTTAAAAATTTGTCAACATTTTTTTCAATTTCTTGAGGTAATATTTGCTCAAAGACCCAGAATTTTTCAATTTCATAACAGTTACCAAAATTCTAGGACAAATGGTTGAAAGAATGAGTTGATCAAGATGTAGTCATTAGACTTTCACTTCTGTTTCCCACAGCTTCAGTGAGGTATAAAACTGCACATTTGATGTATACAATTTGATGAGTTTGAACATATATGTATACACCCAAGATTTATCACTACATTCAAGATAATAAATCTATTCATTACTTCCAAAACTTTCCTTGTGTCCCTTTGGTGTTTTATTTGGGGGGGGGGTTGTTTTTTGTGATGAGAACAGTTAATGAGAGTTATCCCCCTAAATACATTTTAAGTGCACAATACTGCATGTTTTAACTATAGATAGAGCAAATCTCTACTATTCGTTCATCTCAGATAACTTGAACTTTCTATCCTTTGAACAAGAATTCCCTATATCCCACTCCCCTGACAACCACCATTTTACTCTCTGCTCCTATATATTTGACTTACAGATTCCTTATTTAAGCGAAATCACACAGTATTTGTCTTTCTGTGACTGACTTATTTTACTTAGCATAATGTCTTCCAGGTCCACCCATGTTGTCACAAAAGGTAGGATTTCTTCTTTTTTAATGCTGAATAATACTCTATTGTGTATATATACCACAGCTTCTTGATGCACTTCTCTGACAATGGGCATTTGGATTATTTTCTTATTTTAACTATTGTGCATAATGCTGCAACAAAAATGGAGTACAGATATATCTTTGAGATACTAACTCCAATTATTTTTATATATACCCAGAAGTGGAATTACTAAATCATATGGTAGTTATAGCTTTAATTGTGAGGAACTACATCAAACTAAAAAACCTCTGCAAAAAAAAAAAAAAAGCAACAAAAGAGTAAAGGCAACCTGTTGAATGGAAAAATATTTGCAAACAATATAACTGGAAAAGGATAAATATCCAAAATATTATTCAATAGAAAAATATTGATTAGAAACTGGCAAAGACCTAAGTAGCCATTTTCAAAAGAAAACATACAATTGCCAACAGGCATATGAAAAGGTGTTCAACATCACTAATCATCAGGGAAATGCACATCAAAACCACAATGATATGTCACCACACATGTTAGAATGACTATTATCATAAACAAATAAATAATGAGTGTTGATGAGGTTATTAAAAAAAAGTGAAGCCTTTGTGTACTGTCAGTGAGAATTTTAAATGGTGTAGACACTGTGGAAAACAGAACTCCACCTTTGAAACCAATGAACCTATAGTTTCTCCATGTATTCAAAAAAGAAAAAAAAAAAGTAAAGCAGACTAGATCAGGACTTAATCCTTTAAATTTCATTTTAGAATTTGTAAATAATTCTACTTTAATCTAGTTAGAAAACACACATATCCACTGTTATCCCTTATCCACAAAGAAATAAAAAAGTTCATTATAGGGTCCATGTGGCTCCTAGAGATAAACTGGTGTCAAATCTTTCTTCAGACACAGATAACTATAATTAAACAGAATGGGGGAGGCAGGTGAGAGGGAGATTTGTCAATTTCCCTGGTGTAAATACTCCCATCATGGCAGAGTTCAAGTTCCAATGTAATTAGCTGTAAAAATTGTATCTGATGAGTCAATACATAAGGACTTCAGCTTATTAATATCTAGTATATTTTATCTATCTCTGGCTATACATGTCCTAAAAGCTTATTCCTACAGAAGTAATCATTATAGACTCACCAATGATAAAATAGATTGAGTTACATTTCAAAAAGAGACATGATTTGAAGGAGAAATTCCCCAACCATGATTTACACCTTTTTTTGCCACTTGCCCCTTTCTAGTGCCATATAGAAATCACATTAGTAATCTTATTTGCTTATACTTTTTAAAATTATTTCATTTTTGAAATTAAATTTAATAGGGTAGCATTGATCAATAAGAGTACATAGGCTTCCATTGAACATCTCTATAGCATTTGAACTGTTGTTTGCATTGTGTGCCCATCACCCAAAGTCAAATCATTTTCTTTTTTAATTTATTTTTTAATTTTATTAATTTTAATTTCATTAACACTAATTCAAGTGTCCCAATCAATATAAGTCCTTCACCTCCACCCCTATGTTTCTCATTATACCCCCTTTGCCCTCCTCCCACTAACTACCTCCCCCCTTCCATCTGATATTTGCTGTCCTGCTATCTGTATCTTTGTGTTATATATAATTTCACTTATCCCCTTTCCCTCTGACAGCTGTCCCTCTGCTCCCTGAGATCCCACCTCTGCCTCTATTCATTCTTCTGTTCACTTTGTTCATTAGATTCCACATATAAGTGAGATCATATGATATTTCTCTTTTTCTGCCTGGTTTATGTCACTTAGGATAATAATCTCCAGGTCCATCCTTGCCATCGCAAAAGGTAAAATTTCCTTCCTTTTCATGGCTGCGTAGTATTCCATTGTGTATATGTACCACTGCTTTTTAATCCACTCATCCACTGATGGAAACTTAGGCTGTTTCCAGATCTTGGCAATTGTAAACAATGCTGCAATAAACATGGGGGTGCATATCTTTTGAAACAGTGACTTGGTGTTCTTAGGATATATTCCCAAAAGTGAGAAAATTGAGTCAAAAGGTAGCTCTACTTTTAATTTTTTTAGGAAACCCCATACACTTCTCCCAGTGGCAGCACCAGTCTACATTCCCACCATCAGTGCAGGAGGGTTCCCTTTTCTCCACACCCTCGTCAGCACTTATTCTGTGTTGTTGTTTTGTTAATGAACCCCATTCTGACAGGTATGAGGTGGTATCTCATTGTGGTTTTAATTATCATTTCTCTAATGATTAATGATGTTGAAAATTTTTTCATATGTCTTTTGGCCATCTGTATGTCCTCTTTGGAGAACTGTCCAGTTCTTTTTCCCACTTTTTAATTGGATTGTTTAGCTTCCTAATATTGAATTTTACAAGTTCTTTATAAATTTTTGTTATTAACCCCTTACCAGATATACTGGCAAATTTGTTCTCCCATAGTGTGGGTTGTCTTTTTATTTTGTTCATATTGTTATTTACGGTGCAAAAGTTTTTTCACTTGACATAGTCCCGATGGTTCATCCTGTACTTTCTGTACTTTATTTCACTTGCCTATGGAGATAAATCAGCAAAGATATTGCTATGAGAGATGTTAGAGAGTTTACTTCCTAAGTTGTCTTCCAAGATGTTTATGGTTTCATAACTTACATTTAAGTTTTTTATACATTTTGAATTTATTTTTATAGGTTGGTGGTCTAGTTTCATTTTTTTGCATGTACCTGTTCAATTTCCCAAACACCATTTGTTAAAGTGACTGTCTTTACTCCATTGAATGCTCTTACCTCCTTTGTCAAATATCAATTGGCCATAAAGATGTGGGATTTTCTTTCTGGATTTTCCGTTCTGTTCCATTGATCTTTATGTCTATTCATATGCCAGTACAAAGCTGTTTGAGTACAATGGCCTTGTAGGATAACTTGGTATCAGGAAGTGTGATGCCTCCCACTTTATTCTTCTTTTCTAAGATTGCTGAGGTTAGTGGTGTTCTTTTTTGGTTCCATATAAATTTTTGGAAGGCAGAGTGTTCCATTCTCCATCTTATTTTTGGAATATTTTTTCTATATATTTGAAGTATGCCATTGGTATTTTAATAAGAATTGCTTTGAATTTATAGATTGCTTGGGGTAATATAAACATTTTAATAATGTTTATTCACCCATGAATATGGTATATGCTTCCACTTGTTTGTATCCTCCTTGACTTCTTTTATCAATGTTTTATAATTCTCTGAGTACAAGTCTCTTACCTTCTTGGTTAAATTTATTCCTAAGTACATTATTTTGTTGTTGTTGTTGTTGTTGCAATACTGAAGGGGATTTTCTTAATTTTGTTTTCAGACAGTTTATTGTCAGTATCTGAAAATGCCACAGATTTCTAAATATTAATTTTATATACAGCAACCATGCTGAATTCGTTTATTAGGTCTAGTAGTTTTTTTACTGAGACTTTAGAATTTTCTATGTACAGTATCATGTCATCAGCAAATAATAATAGTTTTAATTCTTCTTTTCCAGATTTTTATTTCTTCTTCTTGTCTGATAGCTGTGGCTAGGACTTCCAGAACTATGTTGAATAAGAATGGTAAAAGAGTGACGTCAGAGAAATGGCACTATGAGGAGCGCTCCCGATACCTCTCCCCAAAATTTCAACAAGTTCTACAACCAGTGACAGAAAAATCTATCCTTGGAGCGTATGGAAGTCCCACACACTGAACACGAAGGTCTAATTGAGCGAGAAATTGACTAAATATATAATCAACCCTGTAGGAAATAAGATGGAGAATGGAACACTCTGCCTTCCTCACTAACCTGAACAAAGGCTGCTTTCACTTGGAACTGAGAGAGAGTAGGGGCTAGGAGCATGGAAGGAACCAGGCTAGGACACAGATATCCAAGCTGAGGAAAGAGTGTGCCCATGGCAACTCAACCCACATGAGCTAATGCCAGCACTGGACTCTGGCAAAGGCTGGCAAGTGGCGGCCCCCATTACCCCCAATATCCTGCTTGGTGAGTGAGGGAGGTTCCTCCTAGTGCCCTGGGAGTGGGCGCCTGTGTTCCCAAACAGAGGGGCAGGTTCAGAGGCCTCTGTGTGGGCTACAACCAGAGTCTCAGTGTGGTCCCTGCTCCCTCAACAGCACGCGGGGAGTGCGCGAAAGTGAAATTCTCTCTGCCCAAACTTCTCTGGGCGGGCGGGGCACCTCTGCCAGGCTAGCAAAGCACATTCCCAGTGAAGAAAATATACAGAAGCACTAGGGGGAGTGGCACGCAAGCAGCTTGCAGTCTGTCTCTGGAGGAGATCTGCAGATCCAATTGCTGAAATTAGCTTAACCCACAGGCTACTCACCTCCCAATTTACTTACGCAGATCTAATTGACAAGGTCTCTCACAGATCAGCAATATAAGACAAGAGATGTGATATTTTTAAGTGCCTCTTGCTATGCATGTAGGGTGGGGGCAACTTCCTGTCAGCCAATACAGGGTGAAAAACACATTCCTATGGAACAAACATCAGAGAACACTGCAGAAGTTAGACAGGATAGGCTGTAGGCTTTTTAACAAGGAAGAAGCCTGCAGGAAACAATCCCACAGAATGCTAAGGCAAATTTAACTAGATATACCTGGGGAACTGAACAGAAGTCAACACCCCCCCCTACCTGCTTAAGCTGGTGGCTCTGATTGGCAGAGCTTTCAGACTCAGGGCTGTATGTTAAAAAGAGGGACCTGGCAGCTTTAAGACTTCCAGTTCTGCAGACAGCGACTAGAGCATCTTCTTCCCAGCCAAAACAGGTTACAAAGTACAAAAAACCTGGGGAGAGTGGTCCCACAGAGTGCTGAGGCATACTGGACATGCATGGAGGCTCATAGAAAGGCACCTTGAGAGCAGTTGGCTCCCAGCCCTGCCTGATTACACTGTCGGCTCTGACTGACAGAGCCTTACCAAGAGCCCTGTGCTGAGTGGGGATAGAGTGGGGATATGCCCCCTCTTTGAGCCTCTTACTCTCCAGGCAGAGGCAGCGGCAACCTCATAGCTGGATCATCAGGCTGCTGATTCAGGAAAAAGAGACTAGGAGAAAGGCTCCAGGAAAACGAACTCTCCCATTGTTGGAACCTGCAAATGCTAACCAGCCCCGACTACCAATGAGACTGAAGCCTAGTATATGACATCGCCATTGAGACTCATCAACTGCAAATCTCTACCTAGGTGTGACATAGGGGCAAAGCCTGGGGTACAGAGCCACCAACCAGGAAGAGGGAGAAGAAAAAAAAAGGAAGAAGATAACCTCTCAAAATCAAGAAAAATCCACAGACTTTATAACGTTTTCCACTTTATTTTAATTTCCTCCATCTTCTTGTCTTTATTTATTTTTCTTCCACTTTTGGGCCTATTATTCTCCACTGGTCTTATTCTTTTCTCTTTATCTTGAACTACATTACCCATAAGTGTTACATTTCCCTTTTTTTTTTTTTCTTCTTCCTTTCTCTCTATAAGGGTTACACTCCAAAACCCTTAATTCTCTTTTTTTCTTTTTTTTCCTTCTTCTTTTCTTTCTTCCCTTCTTTTTCTCCCTGTCTCAGTTTCTTCTTTTCTCCTTTACATTTCCTCTCATTCGATCCTCACTCACAAACAAATTATTTTATTTAAAATTCAAATTTTTTCTTTATGGCAATTGGGGTGCTTTTTGTTTTGCATTTTAACTCATTAGCATTCCTCCCAACCCCGGCTCTCCATTCTATCTGGTTTTGTTTCCACTTAATACAATAGTATTTTTTTACTTTTTCTTCTTTTCTTCTTACCCCTTTTATTATATATCTCAGTCAACCGTCATTTACAAGAAAATCATTTTATTCTTGATCCAGATTATTTCCTTTTTTGCATTTTGTGGGTCCCTACCTCCTTTTTGCCTCTTTATCATTTCTCCCCAACTCAGGCCCTCCGTTTTAGGTAGTTTTGTTCCATTTAGCACAATATTATTCACAGTTTTACATGGTATTTTCTCAAAGAGTAAGAGAAAAAAGGAAAAAATAATAATAAATTTTTTTTACTTTATATTTTTTTACTTTCTATTCTTTATTAATTCTCATTAGTGTTATTAACAACACCACACTCAGAAGCCAATAAGAAAAAGGAAATAGAATATCATGGATAAAAAAACCAGAGATGTAGCACAGATAGATGAGGAAAAATCTATGGGGAAAAATTAATAGATTGGAAATTTTGGAGTTAAATGACAGAAAATTTAAAATAGAAATCCTAGAAATACTCAGAGATATAGAAGAAAACACAGAAAGGCAATTTAGGGAGCTCAAAAATCAAATCAGTGAACACAAAGAATATATTACCAAGGAAATTGAAACTAAGAAAACAAATCAGGCCCTGGCCAGTTGGCTCAGTGGTAGAGCGTTGGCCTGGTATGTGGGGGACCCGGGTTTGATTTCTGGCCAGGGCACATAGGAGAAGCGCCCATTTGCTTCTCCACCCCCCCTCCTTCCTCTCTGTCTCTCTCTTCCCCTCCCGCAGCCAAGGCTCCATTGGAGCAAAGATGGCCCAGGCGCTAGAGTGGCTCTGGTCGTGGCAGAGCGACGCCCCAGAGGGGCAGAGCATCACCCCCTGGTGGGCAGAGCGTCGCCCCTGGTGGGCATGCCGGGTGAATCCCAGTCAGGTGCATGCGGGAGTCTGTCTGACTGTCTCTCCCCGTTTCCACTTCAGAAAAATACAAAAAAAAAAAAAAGAAAACAAATCAAACAGAAATGAAAAACTCAATTCATGAACTGAAAAACTAGGTAAAGCTTAGCTAATAGAACAGGCCAGATAAAAGATAGGATTAGTGACATAGAAGACAAGCAACTTGAGGTACAACAGAGAGAAGAAGAAAGAGACTCAAAATTTTTAAAAAATGAGAAAGCACTACAGGAATTGTCTGACTCCATCAAAAAGAATAACATAAGAATAATAGGTATATCAGAAAAAGAAGACAGAGAAAATGGAATGGAGAACATATTCAAACAAATAATAGACGAGAACTTCCCAAGCCTGTGGAATGAACTAAAGCCTCAAATTCAAAAAGCAAACAAAACACCGAGATTTCTTAACCACAACATACCTACTCCAAGGCAAATCATAATAAAAATGGCGCAAACCAGCAACAAAGAAAACATTCTCAAGGCAGACAGGAAAAAGAAGAATACAACATATAAAGGAAGGCCCATTAGATTATCATCATATTTCTCAGCAGAGATTGTACAAGCTAGAAGAGCGTGAACCCCAATATTTAAAGTTCTGAAAGACAGGAATTTCCAGTCAAGAATACTATACCCATCAAAGTTATCCTTCAAATATGAAGGAAAAATAAAAACATTCACAGATACAGAAAAGATGAGGGAATTTATCATCAGAAAACCCCCACTTCAGGAAATACCAAAGGAAGTTTTCCAATCAGATACAGAGAACAAAACAAAACAAAACCACAAGTAAAATCCCCACCAAGAACACAATAAAACAAAATTTAAAATGTGACAACAAAAACAAAAAAAAGGGGGGAGAGGAAGAAGATTAACAGTAGCAAAGGAAGATGGAGTGCAGAAGCATTCATAAGACAATTTACTACAATGAACACAGTAGATACCCTTTTCATTACTTAATGGTAACTACCCCTGAAAAAACCACCACAGAAGAACATGACTTAAAAAAGGAAGTAACAGAGGAAATCAGTATGAAACACAAACAAAAACAAATGATAGAAAAACAAAAGAGAAGAATCAAACAAGATACAAAACTAACAGAAAACAATTTATAAAATGGCAATAGGAAACACTCAAGTGTCAATAATTACAATAAATGTAAATGGATTAAACTCACCAATAAAAAGACTCAGAGTAGCAGAATAGATTTAAAAATATCCACCTATATGCTGCCTAGAAGAAACACATATAAGCCACAAGGATAAAAACAAACTCAAAGTGAAAGGCTAGAAAACAATACTCCAAGCAAATAACACCCCAAAAAAAGATATGAGCAATACTCATATCTAATAATGCTCACTACAAGACAGCAAAAGTAATCAGAGACAAAAATGGTCATTTCATAATGATTAAGGGGACACTGAATCAAGAAGAAATAAAACTTATTAATATATATGCACCAAAGCAAGGAGCACCAAAATATATAACAGCTACTGATTGACCTAAAAACAAAAACTGACAAACATAAAATCATACTTGAAAACCTCAATACACTGCTGACGACTCTAGATCATTCATTCAAACAAAAAAATCAATAAAGAAATATTGGCCTTAAACAAAACACTAGAGCAATTGGATATGATAGACATCTACAGGACATTTCATCCCAAAGCGACAGAGTATACATTTTTCTCTAGTGTACATGAAACATTCTCAAAATTGACCATATCTTGAGCCACAAAAATAACATCAAAAAATTCAGAAAAATTGAAATTGTACCAAGCATATTTTCTGAACATAAAGCCTTAAAACTAAAATTCACTTGCAAAAAAGAGGGGAAAACCCACAAAAATGTGAAAACTAAACAACATACTTTTAAAAAATGAGTAGGTAAAAGAAGAAATAAGAACAGAGATCAAAAGATGTATACACACAAATTAAAATGACAATATGACATATCAAAATCTCTGGGATGCAGCAAAAGCAGTAATAAGAGGAAAGTTCATATCATTTCAGGCCTACATGAACAAACAATAGAGAGCCCAAGTAAACCACTTAACTTCACACCTTAAGGAACTAGAAAAAGAAGAACAAAGACAACCTAAAAGCAGCCGAAGAAAGGAAATTATAAAAATCAGAGAAGAAATAAATGAGATAGAATAGAATGAGAACAGAAAAACTATAGAAAAATTAATAAAAGAAAGAGCTGGTTCTCTGAAAAGATCAACAAAATTGAAAAACCCTTGGCAAGACTCACCAAGAAAAAAAAAGAAAGGACTCATATAAACAAAATCCAAAATGAAAGAGGAGAAATCACCACCAACATCATAGATATAAATAGAATTATTGTAGAATACTACAAAAAACTATATGCCACCAAATTCAACAATCTAGAAGAAACAGATTAATTCCTAGAACAATACAACCTTCCTAGACTGAGTCATGAAGAAGCAGAAAGCCTAAACTGACCAATTAGCAAGGAGGAAATAGAAAAAACTATTAAAAACCTTGCTAAAAATAAAAGTCCAGGCCCAGAGGGTTATACTAGTGAATTCTATCAAACATTCAAAGAAGACTTGGTTCCTATTCTACTCAAAGTCTTCCAAAAAATTGAAGATGAAGCAATACTTTCAAACACATTTTATGAGGCCAACATAACCCTCATACCAAAACCTGGCAAGGACGGCACAAAAAAATAAAATTACAGACCAATATCTCTAGTGAATACAGATGCTAAAATACTAAACAAAATACTAGCAAATCGAATACAACAACATATTAAAAAAAATAATACATCATGATCAAGTGGGATTCATCCCAGAATCTCAAGGATGTTTCAACATATGTAAAATGGTTAAGGTAATATACAATATCAACAAAACAAAGAACAAAAACCATATGATCTTATCAAGAGATACAGAAAAGGCATTCAATAAAATACAACACAACTTAATGTTTAAAACACTCAACAAAATGGGTATAGAAAGAAAATATCTCAACATGATAAAGGCCATTTATGATAAACCATCAGCAAACATTATATTAAATGGCATAAAACTGAGGACTTTCCCCCTTAAATCAGGAACAAGACAGGGTTTTCCACTCTCTCCACTCTTATTTAACGTGGTGTTATAAGTTCTAGCCAGATCAATCAGACAAGAGAAAAAAATAAAAGGTATCCATATCAGAAAAGAAGTAAAATTCTCATTTTTTGCAGATGATATGATCCTATACATTGGAAACCCCAAAGACTCCACAAAAAGATTACTAGAAACAATAAACCAATACAGTAAGGTCGCAGGATACAAAATTAATATACAAAAGTCCACAGCCATTCTATATGCCAACAACAAAACATTAGAAAACAAACTCAAAAAAATAGTCCCCTTCACAATTGCAACAAAAATAAAATAAAATACCTAGGAATAAACATAACAAAGAATATAAAGGACCTATATAATGAAAACTACAAAGCATTAAGGGAAATTGAAAAAGATAAAATGAAATGAAAATATATTCTTTGTTTTTGAATAGAAAGAATAAATATAATCAAAATGACCATATTACCCAAAGCAATATATAAATTTAATGCAATTCTCATCAAAATTCCAATGATATTTTTTAAAGAAATGGAACAAAAAAATTATCAGATTTATATGGAACTATTAAAAATCCCAAATAGCAAAAGAAATCCTAAGGAAAAAGAACAAAGCTGGGGGCATTAAAATACCGGACTTCAAATTATATTATAGAGCCGACAATCAAAACAGCATGGTATTGGTAGAAAAATAGACACACAGAAATGATGACATCGGATCATTTACAACAAAATGATGGGATCTTGATAACATTATATGGAGTGAAATAAGTAAATCAGAAAAAAACTAAGAAATGCATGATTTAATACATAGGTGGGACATAAAAATGAGACTAAGAGACATTGATAAGGGTATGGTGGTTATGGGGGGAGGAGAGGGACAGAGAGGAGTGGGAGAGGGGCACAAAGAAAACCAGATAAAAGGTGACAAAGGACAATTTGACTTTGGGTGATGGGTATGCAACATAATTGAATGACAACATAACCTGGAGATGTTTTCTTTGAACGTATGTACCCTGATTTATTGATGTCACATTAAAATTAATAAAAATTTATATTAAAAAAACAACAACCAAAAAAAACTCATACAATTACCACCTCATTAAAATAAAAAAATTTAAAAAAGATTGGTAAAGGGTGCACCCCTGCCTTTTACCTGATCTTGAGGGGATATTTTGCCCATTGAGTATGATGTTGACAGTGGGGTTGTCATAAAGGGCCTTTATCATGTTGAGGTATGTTCCCTATATACCCATTTTATTGAGAGTTTTGATCATGAATGAGTGTTCAACTTTATCAAATGCTTTTTCTGCATCTATTAATATTATAATGTGATTTTTATCCTTCCTTTTGTTTATGTGATAAATCACGTTGATTTGTGAATATTGTACCAGCCTTGTCTCCCCAGAATAAAACCTACTTGATCATGATATATTATTTTTTTCATGTATTGCTGGATTCAGTTTGCTAATTTTGTTGAGAATTTTAGCATCGGTTCATCAGGGATACTGGCTTATGTTTTCTTTCTTTGTAGTGTCTTAACTTGGTTTTGGAATGAGGAATATGCTTGCCTCATAGAAGGAGTTTCGAAGTCTTCCCACCTCTTGAATTTTTTGAAATTGCTTGAGAAGAATAGGTGTTAGTTCTTCTTTAAATATTTGGTAAAATTCCCCTGGGAAGCCATCTAGTACAGGACTTCTGTTTGTTGGAAGTTTTTTTTGATAACTTTCTATTTCATTTGTTGTTACCAGCCTGTTTAGATTTTTTTATTCTTCCAGATTGATTTTTGAAAGATTATGTTTCAAAAAATTTATCAATTTCTCCTTGTTGTCCAGTTTTCTGGCATACATATCTTCATAGTATTTTCATACAATCCATTGTATTTCTGCAGTGTCAGATGTTACTTCTCCACTTTTATTTTTAATTTTATTTATTTTAGACCACTCTCTTTTTTTTTTTTTTTCTTGATGAGTCTGGTTAAAAAATCATCAATCTTACTCATTTTTTCAAAGAACCATCTCTTGGTTTCATTGATCTTTTGTATTTTCTTTTAGCTTCTATATCATTTATTTCAACTCTAATCTTTATTATTTCCTTTCTTCTACTTCCTCAGGACATTATTGGCTCTTCTTTCCCTAGTTCTTTTAAATGCCGGGTTAAGTTGTTTATTTGAACTTTTTCTTGCCTCTTAATGTATGCCTGTACTACTATGAACTTCCCTCTTAGGACTGCTTTTGCTGTGTCCATTAATTTTGAGTTATTGTATGTTCATTTTTATTTATTTTAAGAAAATTTTTTATTTCTTCCTTATTGTTAATGCAATTGTTATTTAAACATGCTATTTAGCCTCCAAGTGTGTGAATGTTTTTCAGTATTTCTATTGTAGTTGATTTATAGTTTTATGCCATTGTGATCAGAGAACATGCTTAATATGATTTCAATATTTTTATTTTTATTTTTTTATGAATAAATTTTTATTAATGTTAATGGGGTGACATCAATAAATCAGGGTACATATATTCAAAGAAAACATGTTCAGGTTATCTTGTCATTCAATTATGTTGCAAACCCACCACCCAAAGTCAGATTGTCCTCCGTCACTCTCTATCTAGTTTTCCTTGTGCCCCTTCACTTCCCTCTTCCCCTCTCCCTCCTTCCCTCCCGCACCCTCCCCCCCCCACCCCTAATAACAACCACACTCTTGTCCATGTCTCTTAGTCTCATTTTTATGTCCCACCAATGTATAGAATCATATAGTTCTTGGTATTTTCTGATTTATTTATTTCACTTCGTATAATGTTATCAAGATCCCACCATTCTGTTGTAAATGATCCGATGTCTTCATTTCTTATGGCTGAGTAGTATTCCAAAATGTATATGTACCACATCTTCTTTATCCAGTCTTCTATTGAAGGGCTTTTTGGTTGTTTCCATGTCTTGGCCACTGTAAACAATGCTGCAATGAACATGGGGCTGCATGTGTCTTTACGTATCAATGTTTCTGAGTTTTGGGGGTATATACCCAGTAGAGGGATTGCTGGGTCATAAGGTAGTTCTATTTTCAGTTTTTTGAGGAACCACCATACTTTCTTCCATAATGGTTGTACTACTTGACATTCCCACCAACAGTGAATGAGGGTTCCTTTTTCACCACAGCCTCTCCAACATTTGCTACTAGCTTATTGATAATAGCTAATCTAACAGGTGTGAGGTGGTATCTCATTGTAGTTTTGATTTGCATTTCTCTAATAACTAATGAAGATGAGCATCTTTTCATATATCGGTTGTCCATTTGTATTTCTTCCTGGGAGAAGTGTCTGTTCATGTCCTCTTCTCATTTTTTATTGGATTGTTTGTTTGTTTGTTGTTGAGTTTTATGAGTTCTTTGTATATTCTGGATATAAGGCCCATATCTGAGCTGTTGTTTGAAAATATCATTTCCTATTTAGTTGGCTGTCTGTTTATTTTGTTGTCAATTTCTCTTGCTGAGCAAAAACTTTTTAGTCTGATGTAGTCCCATTCATTTATCTTTGCCTTCACTTCTCTTCTCTTTGGTGTCAAATTCATAAAATGCTCTTTAAAACCCAGGTCCATGATTTTAGTACCTATGTCTTCTTCTATGTACTTTGTTGTTTCAGGTCTTATATTTAGGTCTTTGATCCATTTTGAATTAATTTTAATACAAGGTGACAAGCTGTAGTGAGTTTCATTTTTTTGCATGTGGCTTTCCAGTTTTCCCAGCACCATTTGTTGAAGAGGCTTTCTTTTCTCCATTGTGTGTTTTTGGCCCCTTTATCGAAAATTATCTGACCATATATATGTGGTTTTATTTCTGGACTTCTATTCTGTTCCATTGGTCTGAGTGTCTATTTTTCTGCCAATACCATGCTGTTTTGATTGTCGTGGCCCTATAATATAGTTTGAAGTCAGGTATTGCAATGCCACCAGCTTCATTCTTTTTTCTTAGGATTGCTTTGGCTATTCGAGGTTTTTTATAATTCCATATAAATCTCATGACTATTTGTTCCATTTCTTTAAAAAATGTCATAGGAACTTTGATGGAAATTACAATAAATTTATAAATTTCTTTGGATAATATGGCCATTTTGATTATATTTTATCTTCCTATCCAAAAACAAGAAATATTTTTCCATCTCATTGTATCTTTTTCAATTTCTTTTAACAATGCTTTGTAGTTTTTGTTATATAGGTCCTTTACATTCTTTGTTATGTTTATTCCTAGGTATTTTATTGTTGTTGTTGTAATCATGAAGGATTTTATTTTTTTTTAGTTCATTTTTTTAATATTTTATTGTTGACATATAGAAAGACTATGGACTTTTGTATGTTAATTTTGTATCCTGCGCCCTTACTGTACTGGTTTTTTGTTTCTAGTAATCTTTTTGTGGAGTCTTTGGGGTTTTCGATGTATAGGATCATATCATCTGCAAAAATTGAAAACTTTACTTCTTTTCTGATATGGATGCATTTTATTTCTTTCTCTTGTCTGATTGCTCTGGCCAGAACTTATAGCACTACGTTAAATAAGAGTGAAGAGAGAGGAAAACCCTGTTTTGTCCCTGATTTAAGGCGGAAAGTTCTCAGTTTTATGCCATTTAACATGATGTTGGCTGATGGTTTATCATAAGTGGCCTTTATCATGTTGAGATATTTTCCTTCTATACCCATTTTGTTGAGTGTCTTAAACATAAAGTAGTGTATTTTATCGAATGCCTTTTCTGCATCATTGATAAGATCATGTGGGTTTTGTTCCTTGTTTTGTTGATATGATGCATTACGTTAACCGTTTTACGTATGTTGAACCATCCTTGAAATTCTGGGATGAATCCCACTTGATCATGATTTATTATTTTCTAAATATGTTGTTGTATTCGATTTGCCAGTATTTTGTTTAGTATTTTAGCATCTGTACTCATTAGAGATATTGCTCTGTAATTTTATTTCTTTGTTCCGTCCTTGCCAGGTTTTGGTATGAGGGTAATGTTGGCCGCATAAAATGTTTTTGGAAGTATTGCTTCTTCTTCAATTTTTTGGAAGACTTTGAGTAGAATAGAAACCAAGTCTTCTTTGAATATTTGATAGAATTCACTATTATAACTGTCTGGGCCTGGACTTTTATGTTTGGGGAGGTTTTTAATAGTTTTTTTTTTATTTTGTCCCTGCTAATTGGTCTGTTTAGGCTTTCTGCTTCTTCATGACTCAGTCTAGAAAGGTTGTATTGTTCTAGGAATTTATCCATTTCTTCTAGATTGTTGAATTGGTGGCATATAGCTTTTCATAGTATTCTCCAATACTTCTTTGTATATCTATGATGTTTGTGGTGATTTCTCCTCTTTCATTTTGAATTTTGTTTATAGGAGTCCTTTCTCTTTTTTCCTTGGTGAGTCTTGCCAAGGGTTTGTCAATTTTGTTGATCTTTTCAAAGAACCAGCTTCTTGTTTTATTAATTTTTTCTATAGTTTTTCTGTTCTCTATTTCATTTATTTCTGCTCTGATTTTTATTATCTCCTTTCTTCGGCTGGTTTTGGGTTGTCTTTGTTCTTCTTTTTCTAGTTCCTTAAGGTGTGAAGTTAAGTGGTTCACTTGGGCTTTCTATTGTTTGTTTATATTGGCCTGATATGATATGAAAAATTCCCTCTTATTACTGCTTTGCTGCATCCCAGAGATTCTGATATGTCGTACTGTCATTTTCATTTGTCTGTATATATCTTTTGATCTCTGCACTTTTCCTTTGACCCATTTATTTCTTAAAAGTATGTTGTTTAGTTTCCACATTTTTGTGGGTTTTTTCCCTCTTTTTTGTAATTAAATTCTAGTTTTAAGGCTTTATGTTCAGAAAATATGCTTGGTACAATTTCAATTTTTCTGAATGCTGATGTTGTTTTTGTGGCTCAATATATGGTCAATTCTTGAGAATGTTCCATGTACACTAGAGAAAAATGTATACTCTGTCACTTTGCTATGAAGTATCTTGTAGATGTCTGTCATATCCAGGTGCTCTAGTGCTTTGTTTAAAGCCAATATATCTTTATTGATTTTCTGTTTGGATCAACGATCTAGAGCCTTCAGCGGTGTAGTGAAGACTCCAGGTATTATTGTATTTTTGTCAGTTTTTGTTTTTAGGTCAGTAAGTAGCTGTCTTATATATTTTGGTGCTCCCTGGTTTGGTGCATCTATATTAAGAATTTTTATTTCTTCTTGATTCAGTGTCCCCTTAATCATTATGAAATGACCATTTTTGTCTCTGAATAATTTTTCTGTCTTGTAGTCAGCATTATTAGATATCAGTATTGCTACACCTGCTTTTTTTTGGATGTTATTTGCTTGGAGTATTGTTTCCAGCCTTTCACTTTGAATTTGTTTTTATCCTTGTTGCTTAGATGTGTTTCTTGTAGGCAGCATACAGTTAGATTTTCTTTTTTAATCCATTCTGCTACTCTGTGTCTTTTTATTGGTGAGTTTAATCCATTTACATTTATTATAATTATTGACACTTGTGGCTTCCATATTGCCATTTTATAAATTGCTTTTTTTTAGTTTTTTATCTTCTTTGATTCTTCTCTTTCGTTTTGTATCATTTGTTTTTGTTTATTTGTATTCTATACTTCTTTCCTCTGTTGCTACCTTTTTTAAGTAATGTGATTCTGTGGTGGTTTTTTCAGGGGTGGTTACCATTAAGTATGAAAAGGGTACCTATCATATTCATTGTAGTACTTTATCTTATCAGTGTTTCTGCACTTCATCGTTCTTTGCTACTGTTAATCTCCATCCTCTCCCCTTTTCTTGCTTTTGTTGTCACAGTTTAAATTTGGTTTTATTGTGTTCTTGGTGGAGCTTTTACTTGTGGCTTTGTTTTGTTTTGTTCTCCGTTTCTGGTTGCAAAACCCCTTTTAGTACTTCCTGGAGTGGGGGTTTTCTCATGATAAATTTCCTCATCTTTTCTGCATTTGTGAAAGTTTTTATTTCTCCTTTGTATTTGAAGGATAGCTTTGATGGGTATAGTATTCTTGGCTGAAAGTTCCTCTCTTTCAGGGCTTTAAACACTGGGGTCCACTCTCTTCTAGCTTGTAGAGTTTCTGCTGAGAAATCTGATGATAATCTAATAGGCTTTCCTTTATATGTTGTATTCTTTTATTCCCTGGCTGCCTTGAGAATTTTTTCTTTGTCCTTGGTTTGTGCCATTTTCATTATGCTGTGCCTTGGAGTAGGTTTGTTGTGGTTAAGAAAACTTGGTGTTCTGTTTGCTTCTTGAATTTGAGGCTTTTGTTCTTTCCACAGGCATGGGAAGTTTTTGTCTATTATTTGTTTGAATATATTCTCCATTCCATTTTCTCTCTCTTCTCCCTCTGTTATACCTATTATTCTTATATTATTCTTTTTGATGGAGTCAGAGAATTCCTGTAGTGCTTTCTCATTTTTTTAAAATTTTTGAGTCTCTCTCTTCTTCTCTCTGTTGTGCCCGAAGTTGCTTGTCTTCTATGTCACTATTTATATATTTTATCTGGCCTGTTCTATTAGCTCAGCTTGTTACCTCGTTTTTTAGCTTGTGAATTGAGTTTTTCATCTCTGTTTGATTTGTTTTTATACTTTCAATTTCCTTGGTAATATATTCTTTGTGTTCATTGAGTTGTCTTCTGAGCTCTCTAAATTGCCTTTCTATGTTTTCTTGTATATCTTTGAGTATTTTTAGGATTTCTATTTTAAATTCTCTGTCATTTAGCTCCAAGGTTTCCAATATATTAAATTTTTTCTCCATATATTTTTCCATATCTATCTGTGCTACTTCTCTATCTTTTGTATCCATGATATTCAATTTCCTTTTTCTTAATGTCATCTGAGAGTGGTCTTGTTGATAGCACTAATGAGAATTAATACAGAATAAAAAGTAAAAAAAAAGTAAATAAAATGGAAAAAATTTGGAAAAAAGCCCCAATAATAATTTATTATACCCCCCTTTTTTTTCTTCCCCTTCTCTCCCTTCCTCCTTAGGAAAATATCATGATGAACTGTGAATTATATTATGCTAAGTGGAACAAAACTGCCTATAACAGAGGACCTGAGTTGGGGGGAAGTGTTCAAGGGGCAAAAAAGGAAATAGGGACCCACAAAATGCAAAAAAGGTAACAATTTGTGTCAAGTATAAAATGATTTGCTTGTAAGTGATGGTCAACTAAGAGATATAATGAGATTGATAAGAGGAAAACAGGAAAAAGGGAAAAAAATAACTATTGTATTAAGTGGAGCAAAAATAGAAAGGAGATCCTGGATTGCGGGTAATGCTAATGAGTTAAAAAGCGAGGTAAAAAGCACTTAAAATGCCATAAAAAAACACTTGAGTCCCAAATTAAATAATTTGTTTGTGATTGAGGATTGAATGAGAGGAAAAGTAAAAGGAGAAAAGAAGAAAGTAATAGAGAGGGAGAAATAAGAAAAAGGGGAAAAGGAAAGGAAGGAAAAAAAACAAAAAGAGAGAGAGAGAGTTAAGGGTTTTGGAGTGTAACCCTCATGGAGAGTAAGAAAGAAGAAAAGAAATAAAATGTAACACTTATGGGTAGTTTAGTTCAAGAAGAGGAAAGAATAAGACAGGCAGAGAATAAAAGGACCAAGGTGGAGAAAATAGAAATAATAATAATAAAGGCAAGAAGATGAAAGAAACAAAAAAATAGTGCAACAAGTTATAAAGTCTGTGGATTTTTCTTTGTTTTGAGAGGTTAACTTCTTCCTTTTTCTTTCTTTTTCGTCTTCCTGGTCGGTGACTCTGTACCACAGGCTCTGTCTCTGTGGCATGCTTAGGTAGAGATTTGCAGTTGATGAGACTCTATGGCGATATCATATATTAGGCTTCAGTCTTGTTAGTAGTCTAGGCTCATTAGCATTTGCAGGCTCCGACAATGAGTCCATTTTCCTGGAGCCTCTCTCCTAGTCTCTCCTTCTTGAATTAGCAGCCTGATGATCCAACTATGAGGCTTCTGCTGCCTCTGCCTGGGGAGTAAGAGGCTCAAAGAGCTGGCAAATCCCCACTCTATCCCCACTCAATGCAGGGTTCTTTGTAAGGCTCTGGCAGTCAGAGCTACCAATGTAATCAGGCAGATCTGGGAGCCAATTGCTCTCAAGGTGACTTTCTATGAGCCTGCAGACCTGTTCAGCACACCTAGCACTCTGTGGGACCACTCTCCCCAGGCTTTTTTCATTTTGTAACCTGTTTTTGCTGGTTAGAAGATGCACTAGTCGCTGCCTGTAGTACAGGAGGTCTTAACATCTGCCAAGTCCCTCTTTTTAGCGTATATCCCTGAGTATGAAAGCTCTACCAATCAGAAGTTGTTCCCACCCCTTTAGCAAGAGGCACTAAAAAATATCATGTCTCTTGTTTTAGATCGCTGAACTGAGAGAGATCTTGTCAATTGGCACTGCATAGGTCATTTGGGAGGTGAGCATACTGTGGGTTAAGTTAATTTCAGTAATTGGATCCACAGATCTGCTACAGAAAGGACTGCCAGCTGCCCATGTGCCCCTCCCCTGATGCTTGATTGTTAGCTTGAATGGCTGGGTGAGGTGCCTCACCCACCCAGAGAAGCTGGGGCGTAGGAAAGTTCGCTTTTGTGCACTCCCCATGCACCGCTGGCAGCTGCTGCTTGTGGTGCGCACATTTGCTCATGTGGGCTGATTCACCACAGGCACACTCTTTCCTTGGCTTGAACAAATGTCCATGCAGCAGCCTAGCCTCCTCCACACCCTTAGCCCCTTCCCCCCCCCCCCAACTCTCAGTTCCAAGTGAAAGCAGCCCTTGCTCAGGTTAGTAAGGAAGGCAGAGTGTTTTTTTGTCTGACTTATTTCCTTCAGGGTTGATTATATATTTAGTCAATTTTTTGCTCGACCCTACCTTCGCCTTCAGTGTGTGGAACTCCCGGATGCTCCAAGGATAAGATTTTTCAGTCTTTAGTTGATGAACTTGTTGAAATTTTGGGGAGATTTGTCGGTCACGCTCCTCATGGCACCATTTCTCTGACGTCACTCCCGATTTCAATCTTTTTAAATTTATTAAGACTCATTTTGTGTCCTAAAATGTGGTCTATCCTAGAGAATGTACTATAAGCACTAGAAAAGAATACATATTCTGCTGATTTGGGGTGAAAGGTTCTGAAGATATCTATTAAATCCAGTGGATCTTGTGTGTCATTTAAGGCTGCTGTTTCTTTGTTAATTTTCTGTCTGGAGGATCTATCCCTTGATGTTAGTTGGGTATTACAATCCCCTACTATAATAGCATTGCTGTTGATCTCTCCCTTTATGTCCATTAGAATCAGCTTTATATATTTAGGTACTCCTATATTAGGTGCATAGATATTTGCAACGGTTATATTTTTCTGTTGGATTTCTCCCTTATCACTATGTAGTGATCTTCTTTATTCCTTCTATAGCTTTGTTTTAAAGTCTATTTCGTCAGATATAAGTATTGCAAGCCCAGCCTTATTTTTTTAAGTTTCTATTTGCATGAAATATTTTTTCCAATCCCTTCACTTTCAATGTATGTGTATCTTTTGTTTTGAGGTGGGTCTCTTATAGACAGCATATGTATGGGTCCTGTTTTCTTATCCATGCAGCTACCCTATGTCTTTTGGTTGGAGCATTTAATCCATTAACATTTAAGTTATTATTGATATGTAGTTGTTTATTGCCATTTTATTCTTTAAATCTACATTCTTCTTTTCTAGATTTTTCCCTTTGCTCTGTTTACAACAGGCCTCTTAACATTTCTTGCAGTATTGGTTTGGTTGTAATAAATCTTTGAGTTTTTTGGTTTTTGTTTGTTTTTTTGTCTGGGAAGCTTTTCATTTCTCCTTCAATTTTAAAGATAGCCTTGTGGATAAATAAATGTTAGTTATAGGTTCTTATTTTGCATCTCTCTGAATATTTCTTGCCAATCCTTTCTGGCCTCAAGTGTTTCTGTTGAGAAGTTGGATGTCATTCTTATGGAGTCTCCTCTGTAGGTAATTAACTGTTTTTCTCTTGCTGCTTTTAATATTCTTTCTTTGTCTCTTAACTTTTGTATTTTATGATGTGTCTTGGTGTAGGCCTCCTTGGATTCCTCCTAAATGGGACTCTCTGTGCTTCTGGAACTTGAGTGACTTTTTCCTTCATCAATTTAGAGAAGTTTTCAGCTATGATTTCTTCAAACAGGTTCTCTATCACTTGTTCTTTTTCTTCTCCTTTAGGAACCCCTATGATGTGGATGTTGTTCCTCTTCATGTTGTCACAGAGCTCTCTTAGAGTTTCTTTAGACTTTTTGAGACTCTTTTCTTTTTGTTACTCTGCTTCTGTGCTTTAATTTATCTTGTCCCCTAAATTGCTGATTCCATCCTGCTTCTTCCTGCCTGCTGTTAATTTCTTCTAGTGCAGTCTTCATTTCTGATATTGTATTTGTCATTTCTGACTGCTTCTTTTTTATGATCTCAATGTCCTTTTTGATGCTTACTATCTCTTTATTTAGTTGCTTATTATGCCCATCCATTGTTGCTCTAAGATCCTTGAGCATCCTGAAAGTAATTGTTTACAACTCTGCATCTAATAGTTTGGTTACTTCCATCTTATTCAGTTCTTTTTCTGGGGATTTCTCTTGTTGATTCATTTGGATAGCATTTCTCTGTCTTCCCTTTTTGTCTGTGTATAGACTCCTCCTTTGGATGTGCTGTTTGTGTAGCTAACTTGGTCTAGGGTTGGTGTTGTTTGCCTCCAGCTTCCAATTGTGTTGTTTCTAAATCTTTCTGCATTGGCATCAGCTGTTGTTTGTAATCTGCTGTGGGCTACTTGTCTGCAGGTACTGTTCATTTTTTTGTTTGTGTTGGCATTTTCTATGCCTTAGCTGGCTCAGCTGTCAGTAGCCCTTCCTTGAAATACCATTCTAACAAGGGTTGTTAGGTCATGAACTGATGCTCTCTGCATCTGGCCACTGGATGTGCCAGCCCTGGCCTTCCATGGCAGAAACCTGATGCAGACCAGTGGGGGTCACTGCCTATGACTAGCCCTTAGCAACCTTCTTGGAGCCAAAATTGATCCAGAGTTTGTAGTTGCCTCTGCTGGGCTCAGGTGCCTTTGTAAATATCAGCTGCACTCCTAGGCTGGCTTTTATCTACTCTTGGCCTGAGGAAAGTCTGCCTAAAAGTTCAAGTTCCCCTGAGTCCCACTTTCTGCCACCTCTTACTGCTGGCTGGCTGCTTGTTGGGCTCAGCACAGTAATTCAGGGATTAGGAAGGGTAGTGGGTTTGGCTTACCCCTTGGCCTCAGGTGTCATTCTATCCAGACTTCTTTTTTCAGTCCTCTATAGAGTGTAGCCACAGGAGTCCATTGGGTGTGGCCTCTGAGACCAAAGGTGTGGTCTGCCTACAGTTTGGGCAGTTTCTACTGAGTCTCCTGCTAGGTGGAATGATCAGGCTTAGACTCAAGAGTGTGTGGAAAAAAGCTTCAGCCTCAACAGCAAAAAACTGAGTCACTGATGTGCCCCCTGCTTCCTGGCCTCTCAGAATGACCAGTCTCCATGACTAGGGTTTGAGAGACTCTTGAGGGCAAAGCAGGTGCTTTTCCCCAGGCTGATGCCACTCAGAGGGGACTGCTCCACCCAAGAAAGATGGAGACCACAGTACTGGAGAATGACTTAGCACAGGAGTTCTGGTAGCCGTCTCCCACAGTGTCTCTCCTTGTGCCTCCAACTTTATACTCTTCTCATGCTACTCTATTCCTCTCAGCTCCCCCTTCACTAGAGCCCCAGGAAAGTGCCTGTGAACAAGATTATCTGTGTGGGCCTTTTAAGACAGAGCCTGCATCTCTGAGAGCTTGGTCTCTTTCTCACAGATAGAAACCCAGCTCTTTTCACCTCCAAATGCTGTGTGGGCACCTCTTCTAGGCTCTAGGGCTCTAGGCTGGGGCTCCAGGCATGGGGCTGAGTACCCATACTTCTCAGGCAACCCTCCGAACAGTGAGAGTTCCTCCAGATCCTCAGCCACCACTTTTTCTTAGAAACAGGCAGCCCTTTCCATGTCTCTGCCCTTTCTACCATCTGTGTGGCTTCTTCTGTGATCCCTGGTTATACATTCCTCTTTGTTTAGTCCAAAATTGGTTTTTCAAGATGATTATTTTTAAATTAAGTTGTAATCTAATTTGGTCCTGGGAGGTAGCAGTTGAAATGTCCACCTACTCCATGGCCATCTTAGAGTCTCTACCACTAATCACTTTTTAAATTCTCAGTTTAATGACCACCAGCTGAGGAAGAACCAGAAAGAGCCTGTTCTCCTATTTACATGATGTTGGGTGGTCTTCACTTCTTAAACTTGACTTGTTCTCCCTCTGGGGAACACTGGAAAACTCCAGACAAGAGCTGGTGTGGTCAAGTGGCTGAGGGAGTAATGGGAACCCCTGAATTTGTTGCTAGCTTGTCATATGTGAGAATGGTCTGAATTCCCTTTGTAGCTCTGGTGTATGAAACGAAAGCCATCTTATGAAGGACTATGCTTCTAACCTAGAACTCATCTCCCAGCTGTTCCCAGCCTCCATAGAGCTGTGCAGAATTCCAGGTCTTCCAGAAAACCCAAATCATTTTCTGTCACTATATATTTCTGTCCCTCTTTTTTCTTCTTCTTTCTACCCCTTCTCCCAGGTAACTATTTTACTTTTATCTATGTCTATGAGTCTCAGTTTTATATCCCACCTATATGGGATATATATTTGTCCCTCTTTACTCCCCTCCGTGCCACCCTCTTCCTGCTAATCATTTAACTTTTATCTATGTCTATGAGTCTGTATTCCCTTAACCTTAAGACAAATTTTAACTCAGTGACTTTAATTTGGCATATTCTGTGCTATCATAGTGTGCCAACTATTGTCAGTATTACTAGTCCTATTTCTGCAGGTCCAGAAATTTTGTATCCCTGAGGGAACAGCCACACTTCCATATCTTCACTTACAGACCACTGTCAATGAATGAGTACTCCCCATCAGGTAGAGGCAGACCTAGAGGGAACAGGGCTGAAATGACATTCCAGAATTCTCATTAAGAATTACAAATGGCAGAAGAATATTTTGTAACATAAATTACAATTACATGATCCAAATGAAATTTAGTGTTAAATCAAAAACTGAATGTGTATTTATATAACTTTTATATATTTTAATATAATAAATGAAATTATATTTTTAACAAATTCTTTTTGAGATCAGGGAAGAACTTCCAATTGTCTTGGATCTCATGAAAGTTCAACCCTTTCTCAGTGAGTACTGTAGGAACCCCAACAGACAGAGGAGACAAAGTAAGAAGGACATTTAATATTTATAATTTTATATTTAGTTGTAATGAGTCACACTATACATCTTTCAACATGTCCTTTTGAGTATTTCCTGAAGGAGGATGGGAACTGGGAGGCAAAGAAAGACAGATGTTTTCACCAGGTTTTGAGATAACCACTTGGTCATTTGTTCCCAAAGAAATAATCTAGTTATAGATAGTATATGGGCATCACTCACCTAGAAAAACAGTAAAAAGACACTGAGGGAAAAGACCACCACTTAACTATCTGAAACAGATGAATTTATTGCAGGCTAAGACAGGGTAAAACACAGTCTTTCAAACAAGGCAAAAGTCTGATCTTGTATTGGGTTTGAGAAAAGCATGGAGTTCAGGGATTGGTTAAATTTTAGAAAAATAGTACGTAGGTATTGGCTGAATTGCAGAAGCCTAAGTAAACAGAGCAAGATTGCTGCTATTGTTTGGGAAGGATATACAAACAGTTTTGTGGTTTCATGTCAACAACTTGGGACTAGAACCAAACAACAATCATTCTTGTACTTCCTTTCATGAACTTAAAAAACAGGAGCATTTTAATCTCAGAAAAAAGTAGGAAACAATAATTGTCATTGTCAAGTGTAGAACTTCTTATAGATGATACATTTCTATTACATTCTGTGAGAAAAATTATATATTGTCTTAAGTAATTAATTTTATTTCATTAATAAACACTAAATATTATTCACTAATATGATAATAATGCATTGTGCTTTTATAACTAATCAAGTTTCTAACAATCCAAATATGTAATTAACTCTAGCTTTAATAGTGACAGAATAAGCCTGATCTAAAAATAAGAAAATTAAAAATGTTAAAACATGGACTAATGCATATGATAGTTTGAAGGTTTTTTGTTTGTTTGTTTGTCCCATGTTTATCTACTTGTAAAAATGGAAATTTGGCAATCAGCTAGATCTGGTCAAAATATAATTGTGTCATATACTCTTATGTGTAACTATAAAAATTAGTCACATTTTCTTTGTTAATAAAATAAAGATAGTATTAACTTTCAATGTGTGAGAAGCAATACATAAAAGAAATGCCTGCTTCATATACATTGTTGAAATTATAAACAGAAATAGAATGTGAAAAAAATATGATAATGTTCCATGTCATTGCACTATAAGAGTTGCTGCTAAATAATAAGGATAATGATAGTGATAATAATAATAATTTTGTGATAATGATAATACTAATAAAAATAATTAGTCCAGAATTAAGCTTTGCAATATATTCTCATTCTTATATATGGTATTTAACTTTATTTTCTCCACAATGACTTCACAAGTTGAGACAGAATTTTTACCACTTTCAGGACACTTAATAATTCCCACCTAACCCTTAATTGTACCTAATTTATGACACCCACATCTATTAAGTCTAGTAATAGCATTTTCATTTTTCTATTTCCATAAAGCAGTCAAAGAAAAATGTAATAAAATATTCAAATCATTGCACTAATTGCTTAAGTAAACAATAGTGCCAAACTCAAACCACTGACTAGGAGACATCACTGCCAATAAAATACTCAAAATATTTGATTATCAACTCTGGTGTTGATGTTGCAATTCATTGGGAAAGAAATGCTGCACTGTCCATAATGTACCTATTAACCACGTGGATGATTTGATTTAAATTTAAAATAATAAACATCAAATGCAATTTTAAAATCCTCAGTCTCACTAGCCATATTTCCAGTGACCAGTAGTCACATGTGGCTATTGGTTAGAGCAGGGTTAGTCAACCTTTTTATACCTACCGCCAACTTTTGTATCTCTGTTAGTAGTAAAATTTTCTAACCGCCCACCGGTTCCACAGTAATGGTGATTTATAAAGTAGAAAAGTAACTTTACTCTATAAAATTTATAAAGCAGAGTTACAGCAAGTTAAAACATATAATAATAATTACTTACCAAGTACTTTATGTTGGATTTTTGCAAAGTTTGGCAGAATAAGTCTTTATAAAAGAACTTACTATAGTTAAATCTATCTTTTTATTTATACTTTGGTTGCTCTGCTACTGCCCACCATGAAAGCTGGAATGCCCACTAGTGGGCAGTAGGGACCAGGTTGACTACCACTGGGTTAGAGTATTATGCAGTGTAGAGAACATTTTCAACATCACAGAAAATTCAACTGGATACAGCCTGTGCTTAATGTTTAAAAATGTACATATTCTCTGAAACCTGTCAGTTCTTTATTCATTATTTTTCATCCCTTTTTTTCCAATCTCACAGATATTACCTTCCAAGTTTAGCATATTCATGATTTAGCTATTACCTATGAATAGTCTCATTGTTTCTAGTCTTTTCCCCAGCTAATCCATCTTATAAAATAAGCATGATTAATTTTTTCAAGCTTTTTTCCCACCAAAGCTTTAAAAGTATTCACTTTAATTATGGTATATATACCAAGCAAAAGTGTTAAGTATCTTCCATTAATTGGCTTCTTTCCTTCTTCTACAATGAGATTCCCAAACCTGTTCAAGGCCTCTGCTCAACCACAAATATCAGTTAATTCTCTTCCCTATTTATGCTTTGCCCATTTCCACTTTTGCTCAAGTTATTTTTTTTCTACTGGAAATATTTATAGATCCTATGCCCCATATACTACTCCCCCCTTACCTACAAGGGATACAATCCAAGACACCCTAGTAGATGCCTGAAACCACAGACAATACCAAAACTTATATATGCTATCTTTTTTCATATATTCAAATATTTATGATAGAGTTTATATATTAGGCAGAGTAAGAGGTTAACAATAGCTAATAATAAAATAAGACAAGTATACCAATATACTGTAATATAAGCTATAGAAATGTAAAATCTCTTTCAAAATATCTTACTGCACTGTGCTCACCCTTCTTCTCACATTGTGAGATTATAAAATGCCTACATGATGAGATGAAGCGAGATGGATGGCATAGGCATTTTGACATATCATTAGGTTACTATGCCCTTCTGGAAAAATGTAAGAGTCAGGATCATCTAAAGCAGATGATCCTAGATCATTAAGCCATGATGATGTCAGAAGCAGAAGATGTCAATGGTTGGGGAAATTTAATATTTTTGGACCAACATTAACTGCTGATAAGTGACACCAAGGATAAGTGGGGGCTACAGTACTTGAATGTTATGTTATCATCCTATCAAATCCAGTTTTAAGTGTGATTTTACTCATACAGATGAACTTAACCAACTCACACCACAACTGTCTTTAATAACCCATGCCAGTGATCTCTCAGAGAATAGTCTCCACTGACTATTGTGTTGTATGATGTTCAACATAACTCTTCACATTCAAAATATTTACAGCCTGTTTTTTAGAGAAAGTTATGTATCCATAAACAGTAGCCAAGACCTATGGTAGTGTTTTTGTATATCCCACAACATCTACAAGACATCTTCATGAAGTACATTTTTTAAAATAACAATTCAGATTTTATCTAGAAAGGAGAGTGGAAAGGGTAGAGAAAAACAATATTTCTTCAGCATAACTTTGGAGTTTCACAAACCTTCAAGGTTAAGTATTACTGTTTTATTTTACAGATGAAGTTCAGAGAAGTTAAGTAAATTGTTCTAGGTTATAATTAAGAAATGGCAGATCAGAGACTTTAAACCAAAACAAATTCTAAAGTTCAGGATCTTCTATTTCAAAGGACTGTCTCCTTCAAGAAAGGAGCAAAACTTCTTCCTCTAAAGCTAGTATTTTGAAAAAGTATTGATGTCACATAATCAAAAGTTATCTCTGTGAGTTCAATCCTCCCCTGTCATTTTGAACATGTTTGTGGAGAAGTTTTACCCTGTCACTGAATTAAAGCAGGCAGGCCTCATGATATTCTAATCTCTTTATTGGTAATAGAAATTCTTATCTTCATTTTATCCCTTCAATCAAAAATTATAAAATTTAATCCAATATATTTATTAACCCTTTAAAGTAAGACTCTCTCCACTGTTCTTCAATTAAGGCTGGCAGCAGATGGGCTACCTATTTGTAGTAATAAAATATGATCTATCTTTTCCTTTCTTTTCCTCACTTTTTTTTCTTTCTCTCTTTCTCAGTAGCTGCTATTTCTTGACCTTTCAGGATCAAATGTGTGAAAGGAGAAATGGGAAGTAACGGAGATTGGAAAGTGCTTACTTGACTGTCATAAAAACGTAGAATGATCCTCAGACCTAGAAGACTCATTGTCTCATAGGTGTTTTTATAGATTCTTTAGAGACTTCATTCTGGACATCTGCAAATGTGATTTCCTTGTTCAAGTCAGTGCCTTATCTCCGGCTTGCTGCCTCTAATCCTTCTGTGGCTCCTGACCTGAGTGGCCTACCCCTCAGCCTTTTACTCTGTAGTCCCCTCACCCTGATAGACTGACCTGTTTTGCAGAGTTTCCCATTTAAAAGAATTCAGACTAGTGTTCCTACTGAATTTTCCACAAGGCTACAATTCATGCTCCTTTGGCCCCCAACAGAGGCACATACATAAATTTTCCAGATGCAAATCTTTTCCCTTAAAATATGGATTTATTTACTGAGTTGTGAATTAGACATTAATCCAGTCTGTTCCCAGTTGTAAGGAATACAGATCTAGTTCTGTAAGTTGAACCTCTTACACAAGAATCCAATCACTTCTTAGTTGAGCAGGGGTGACAACCACAGAATGTAGAGATCTCTCTAAAACCTATCTGCACAAAATCCTGTTTTCTTGTCCCTCAACATGGGTTTCAGTCATCTCTCTGGTTCTCAGACAAGGGGTCACTCTCATAATTAATTCTGGAATGTAGCTCCCAACATCCCCAAGTCTCAGTCAAGATGAAGAGAGAAGAGTCCCATTTTAACATCCTGTTACTCTGTCTCAGAATATAACCTCTGTGGGGGGTTATACATCATATTGACCACAAAGTGATGACTCATTTCTCTAAAATATCCACTTCTAGTTTTCTTAATTAATTTTTATTTGTTCTGTTAACATGAATTCAAGTATCCCACTCAACATAACACTCTCACCCTCCAAACACGTGCCCCCATTACAGCCCCTTAGTCTCCCTCACCCTTACTCCCTCCCCTCCTTCCCTCTGGGATTTGCTGTCCTATTATCTGTATCTATCTGTTATGTATATATAATTGTATATATAATTTCATGAATCCCTTCACCTTCTCTGATCCCATTCCCCCATGCCCCTTCCCTCTGACAGCTGTCTCCCTGGTCCCTGTGACCCCGCCTCTGCCTCTATTTCATTCCTCAGTTCACCTTGTTTATTATATTCCACATATAAGTGAGATCATATGATTTTTTTTTCTCTTCCTGGCTTATTTCACTTAACATAATCTCCAGGTCCATCCATGCAATCACAAAAAGTAAGATTTTCTTCTTTTCATGGCTGTGTAATATTCCACTGTGTATATGTACCACACTGCTTTTTTATACACTAGTCCACTGATGAACACTTGGGTGGTTTCCAGACCTTGGCTATCATAAATAATGCTGCAATAAACATGGGGGTGCATAACATTTTTTGAATCAGTGTTTTGGAATTCTTAGAATATATTCCTAAAAAGTGGGATAGCTGGGTCAAAAGGCAGTTCCATTTTAATTTTTGGATGAAATGCCATACTGTTTTTCACAGTGGCTGCACCAGTCTACATTCCCACCAGAAATGCAGGAGGGTTCCCTTTTCTCCACACCCTCACTGGCACTTGTTTTGGGTTGATTTATTGATGAGCACCATTCTGACAGGTATGAGTTTGTGGTTTAAATTTGCATTTCTCTAATGATTAGTGATGTTGAACATTTTTTCAAATGCCTATTGGTCATCTGTATGTCCTCTTTGAAGAAGTCTCAATTCAGATGCTTTTCCCTTTTTATGGGGGGGGGGAGTGGACAGAGACAAAAAGGGACAGATAGGGACAGACAGACAGGAAGGGAGACAGATGAGAAACATCAAGTCTTCTTTGCAGCACCTTAGTTGTTCATTGATTGCTTTCTCATATGTACCTTAACCAGGGAGCTACAGTAGAGCAAGTGGCCTCTTGCTCAAACCAGTGACCTCAAACCAGGAGGTCATGTCTAGAATCTCATGCTAAAAGCCATTGACCCTGCACTCAAGTTGATGAGCCTGCGCTCAAGCCGGATGATCACAGACTCAAGCAGGCGACCTCAGAGTTTTGAACCTGAGTCTCCTGCATCCCAGTCTGATGCTCTATCCACTGCACCATCAACTGGTCAGACTTTTTTTTCCATTTTAATTGGATTGTTTGCCTTCTTGGTGTTGAGTTTTAGAAGCTCTTTATAAATTTTGGTTACTAACCCATTATCAGAGGTATTGGCAAATATATTCCCCATTGCATAGGATATCTTTTTATTTTGTTAATGGTGTCCTTTGTTGTGCAAAATCTTTTTAGTTTGATATAGTCTCTTTGTTTATTTTGTCCTCTATTTTACTTTCCCATGGAGATATATTGACAAAAATATTATTACAAGTGATACTGGAGAGTTTACTGCATATGTTCCTTACAAGATGTTTATGGTTTTGTGACTTACATTTAAGTCTTTTAAACATTCTGAATTTATTTTTGTGAATGGTGAAAGTTGGCGGTCTAGTTTCATTCTTTTGCATATACCTGTCCAATTTCCTCAACACCATTTATTGAAGAGACTGCCTTTACTCTACCCCATTGTATACACTTGCCTCCTTTGTCAAATATCAATTGACTATAAAGGCATGGATTTATTTCTGGGTTCTCTGTTCTGTTCTATTGATCAGTCTCCCAATTCTTATGCCAGTACCAAGCTGTTTCGATTACAATGGCCTTGTAGTATAACTTGATATCAGGAAGTGTGATGCCTCCAACTTTGTTCTTCATTTTCAAGATTGCTGAGGCTACTATGTTTCTTTTTTGGTTCCATATAAACTTTTGGAATATTTGTTCTATCTTTGAAGTATGCCAATGGTATTTTAATAGGAATTGCTTTGAATCTATAGATTGCTTTAGGTAGTATAGACATTTTAATTGTTTATTCTTCCTATCCGTGAACATGATATATGCTTCCACTTATTTGTATCTTTCTTAATTTCTTTTTTCAATATCTTATAATTTTCTGAGTCTTTTACCACATTGTTCATATTTATTCCTTAGGTACTTTATTTTTTTGTTGTTGCAATAGTGAAGAAAATTGTTTCCTTTATTTCTCTTTCTGACAGTTTATTGTAGCCATATAAAAATGCCACTGATTTCTGAATATTTATTTTACATCCTGCCACCTAGCCAAATTCATTTATTAGGTCTAGTAGTTTTCTGACTGAGACTTTAGGGTTTTTTATGTACACTGTTATGTCATCAGCAAATAATGATAGTTTTACTTCTTCTTTTCCAATTTTGATGCCTTTGATTTCTTCTTGTCTGATTGCTGTGGCTAGGACTTCCAGAGCAATGTTGAATAAGAGTGCTGAAAAGGGGCACCCCTGCTTTCATCCTGATCTTAAGGGGATTGCTTTAAATTTTTGTCCATTGTGTATGATGTTGGCTGTCGATTTGTCATAGATGGCCTTTACTATGTTGAGGTATGTTCCCTGTATTCTCACTTTGCTGAGAGTTTTGATCATAAATGGGTGCTGGATTTTATTAAATACTTTTTTTGCATCTATTGATATAATCATGTGATTTTTATTCTTCCTTTTGTTTATGTTATGAGTCACATTTATTGATTTGTGAATGTCATACCAGCCTTGCCTTCCCAGAAGAAGTCTCACTTGATCATGATGTATGATCTAATTGATGTATTGCTGAATCAATTTTGCTAATATTTTGTTGAGAATTTTAACATCTATGTTCATCAGGAATATTGGCCTATAGTTTTCTTTTTTTGTAGTACCTTTACCTGGTTTTGGAATGAGAATAATGCTTGCCTCATAAAAGGAGCTTGGAAGTCTTCACTCCTCTTGAATTTTTTGAAATAGCTTGAAAAGGATAGGTATTAATTCTTTGAATGTTTGATAAAATTTGGCTGTCAAACCCTCTGGTCCAGGACTTTTTTTTGTTTTGCTGGGAGTTTTTCAATTTCATTTGTTGTAATTGGTCTGTTTCAGTTTTCTGATTCTTCTAGATTACGTTTAGAAGATTGTATGTTTCTAGGAATTTATCCATTTCACCTAGGTTGTCCAATATTTTGGCATATAGATCTTCATAATATTTTTTTATAATCCTTTTTATTTCTGCAATGTCAGCTGTTACTTCTCCACTTTCATTTCTAATTCTATTTATTTGTGTCCTCTCTCTTTTTTTCCTTAAGAGTCTGGTTAAAGATTCATCAATCTTGTTTACCTTTTCAGAGAACCAGCTTTTGGTTTCATTGATCTTTTGTATTGGTTTTTTGGCATCTACATCATTTATTTCCACACTGGTATTTATTATTTTCTACTGTCTCCCTCCTCTGGGTTTTATTTGTTGTTATTTTTTAGTTCTTTTAGGTGTAGGATTAGGTTGTTTATTTGAACTTTTTCTTGCTTCTTAAGGTATACCTGTAATGCTATGAAAACTCTCTCATGACTGCTTTTGCTGTGTTGCATAAATTTTGGGTTGTTGTATGTTACTTTTCATTTGTTTCAAGGTAATTTTTTATTTCTTCCTTGATCTCATTGTTAACACATTTGTTATTTAATAACATGCTAATTAGCCTCCAAGTGTTCGAATGTTTTTCAGCTTTTCTATTGTAGTTGATTTCTAGTTTCATGCCAATGTGATCAGAGAAGAGGCTTGATATGTTTCAGTCTTCTTACATTTATTGAGACTCATATTGTGTCCTAACATGTGGTCTATCTTAGAGAATGTACCATGAGCACTTGAAAAGAATATATATTCTGCTGCTTTGGGGTGAAAGGTTCTGAAGATATCAATTAAATCTAATTAATCTAGTGTGTCATTTAATGCTACTGTTTTTAATTTTCTGTCTGGAGGATCTATCCATTATTGTTAGTGGGGCATTAAAATCCCCTACTGTTATAGTATTGCCATCAATCTTACCCTTTATGTCCATCAATATCTGCTTTATATATTTAGGTGCACAAATATTTACAATGGTTATATCCTCCTATTGGATTTCTCCCTTTATCATTATAGAGTGACCTTCTTTATTTCTTACTATAGCCTTTGTTTTAAAGGCTATTTTGTCAGATATAAGTATTGCTACCCCAGATTTTTTTTTTCATTTCAATTTCCCTGAAATATTTTTTTCATCCCTTCACTTTCAATCTATGAGTATCTTCTATTTTGAGGTGAGTCTCTTGTAGACAGCATATGTATGGGTCTTGTTCTTAATTATTCAGCTACATTATCTTTTTTGATTAGAGAATTTAAGCCATTTACATTTAAGGTTATTATTGATATGTACTTATTTATTAACCTTTTATTCTTTAAATCTACAATTCTTTTTCTCTCAATATATTTTTTCTTTGGCTCTTTGTATAGCAGGCTCCTTAACATTTCTTGCAGTACTGGTTTGGTTGTAATGAACTCCTTGAGGTTTGTTGTTTTTTTTTTTGTCTGGTAATCTTCTATTTCTCCTTCAATTTTAAAGCATAGCCTTGCTGGATAAAGAAGTCTTGGTCGTAGGTTGTGGCTTTGCATCACTTTGAATATTTCTTATCAATCCCTTCTGGCCTGAAGTGTTTCTGTTGAGAAGTCAGATGTCATCCTTATGGGGACTCCTCTGTAGGTAATTAACTGCTTTTCTCTTGCAGCTTTTAGTATTCTTTCTTTGTCTCTTAACTTTGGTACTTTAATTATGATGGGTCTTGATGTAGGCCTCTTTTGGTTCTTCTTTAATGGGACTGTCTGTGCTTCTTGAAGTTGTATGACTTATTCCTTCATTAATTTACAGAAATTTTCAGCTATGATTTCTTCAATCAGGTTCTCTATCCTTTATTTGTTCTCTTCTCCTTCAGGAACCCCTATAATGCAGATGTTGTTTCTCTTCATGTTGTCACAGAGGTCTCTGAGAGTTTCCTCAGTCTATTTTTGTGTGTATATATAACAGAGACAGAGAGAGGAACAGACAGACATGAAGGGAGAGAAAAGAGAAGCATCAATTCTTCATTGCAGCACCTTAGTTGTTCATTGATTACTTTATCACATGTGGCTTGATGGGGGGGTGGGTACAGCAGACTGAGTCACCCCTTGATCGAGCCAGCAACCTTAGGCTCAAGCTAGTGAGCCTTGCTCAAACCCAATGACCCCACACTCAAGCTGGCAATCTCAGAGTTTCCAACCTGGGCCCTCCGCATTGCAGTTCAACACTCTATCCCAGGGGTCTCAAACTCAACTCAGCATGTGGGCCGCAGAGCAAGATCACAGCCATTCGGCGGCCGCACTAGGTCTACAAAAGGCAACTGTTATGCAACACTTTTCTCACTGCAGTTGAAAACAAAAAAAATCTGTACAACAAGCACAATCGTACATGCAGTTTACTCAGTGTCACAAAACGACCAGAAACTGTAGTTCGCATCACAACTGCTGTTAACTAAGCTAATATATAGCTAGGATGCTAGAGAAATGAAAAATACAAGTAGGCCCCTAGGCTTACTTAATTTTATCCAAAATATTTTGAACTTCGTGGATTAGTCTGCGGGCCACACAAAATTGTTTGGCGGGCTGCATGCGGCCTGCGGGCTGCGAGTTTGAGACCCCTGCTCTATCCTCTGTGCCACCACCTACTCAGGCATTTCCTCAGTCTTTTTGAGCTTCTTTTCTTTTTGCTGCTCTGCTTCTGTGCTTTTGTATATCTTGTCCTCTAAATTGCTGATTTGATTCTCTTCATCATACAGCCTGCTGCCAATTCCTTCTAGTGCAGTCTTCATTTCTGAAATTGAAATTTGTCATTTCTGACTGTTTATTTTTTATGATCTCAATGTCCTTTTTTGTAGCATGCTATTTCTTTTTTTAAGTTCTCATTGGGATCATCCATTGTTGCTTTAAGATCCTTGAGCATCCTAAAAATTATTACTTAAAACCTGCATCTGGTCATTTAGTTACTTCTAGTTCATTTAGTTCTTTTTTCTGGAGATTTTTCTTGTTGATTCATTTGGGTTGTATTTCTTTGTCTGCTCATTTTGTCTGAGTATTAAGTAGTGCTGTCAACTTTGAAACTTGTTGTGGTGTCATTACAAGAAAGATGGTCTCAGTGTTACTGACCTCCAGGCCACCTGATTTTCTTGTTCTAGGAATGCATCTTGAAGGTAGTATTTTCCCTCCAATTGTGTATGACTATTGAATGCAGTCAGACCCTTTCATGGGTGTGGTTATATCTCCAGGCTGGCTGGCTTTATGGGCAACCTTGATTGTGTGTATTAGACACTCTGCAGTGTCTGTCCTGTTGGGTGTATTTATTCTCCACAGTGTCTGGTGCCTGCTGGACTTATCCTTTGAGAGTGCTGCTTTTGTAGTTAGCTGAATCTAGGGTTGGTGCTGTCTGACAACCTCTACTAATTTTGTTGGTTCTAGATCTTCTTGAGTTGGTGCCAGTCATTGTTTGTAACCTGCTATGGGCTACCTGTCTGAAGCTACTGCAATGTTCACTGTTTGTGTCTGCATTTCTTATGCTTCAGAAGTGTGAGAGGTGCCAATCTGTGTATAAGGATCAGCTTCCTCCTGCTTAGAGATGACAGCAGCTCCATAATGGTCCCAAGTTCTTTAAGATTTGCCTCCACTTTTCAGCTGCTCCACCTCCTCTTGAAACTGCTTGGTCTTCCTACAGAGTCTTCTGTAGAAAGAGTATGGGCTCAGACTGACTTCACCCCAACAACCCCTCTACAGATTACAAACTCAGTTGGTTTGGGCAGCTGTGGTTGGGGATACAACATTAGTGGGACTCCCTACTTCAGGAATTAGGAAGTATAGTGGGTGTGTCTCATCCCCATGTTTCAGTCTGTCCAGACATTTCTCACAGACCTCAGTAGGGTGTGGCCCCAGGAATCCGGTGTGTGTGGCCTCTAAGACCCAGAGATGTGGTCTTCCCATAGTCTGGACAGTTTCTACTGAGTCTCTCAGGAGGCAGAAGCACCAGTCATAGATGTGGAAACATACATAGAAAAGCTCCAGCCTCAACAACAGAAAACTGAGTCACTGAAAGGCCTCTTGCTTCTGTGCTTCTGAGAACAACCCAGTCTCCATAGAGTGAAGCAGGAGAGACTCCCAAGGGTGGGGCAGTTGATTTTCCCCAGCTGATGCCACTCAGAGGGGACTGCTCCAACCAAGCAAGATGGTAACTGCAGTATTGGAGAATGATTCAGCACAGGGGATCCAGTGGCCATCCCCCATAGTGTCTCTCCCTAGGCTTCCTCTTCACACACTCCTCACTCAACTCTAGTCCCCTCAGCTCTCCCTCCACCAGAGCACCAGGTAAGTGGCTGTGAACAAGATTTTCTGAGCTGTCCCTTTAAGATGGAGCCTGCATCCTCAAGAGTTCCTGTCTTCTTCTTGCAGAAAGAAACCTGGCTCTTTTCATCACCAAATTCTGTCTGGCACCTCTTCTAGGCTCTGGGGCACCAGGCTGCAGCACTGGGTCTGAGGCTTAGGGCCCTCCCCTCTCAGGACAACCCTCCCCACAGTGGGAGTTCCTCTGGCCCCTCCGCCTCTGCTCGCTCCTGGGAGCATGACAGTCTTTTTAGTGTCTTGCTCTTCCTACCAGTCTCAGTGCGGCTTCTTCTGTGATCCTTGGTTATAGACTTCTGTTCATTTATTCCAAAGTTGGTTTTTCAAGATGATTATTCTTAAATTAAGTTGTAATCCAATTTTGTCCTGGGTGCTGGTGGTTGGAGCGCCTGCCTACTCCATTGCCATCTTGGAAATCTCCTAAAATACCCACTTTCTATATATCAACTCACTCTGCATTTTTTTAGTACCCAATTATTTTTTATGGTGACATAATTTCTATACTTTTTTTCATCACTCTATATTATATTTAAAATCTTTCAAGTACTTAATCATATTTGTTTTAATTTTCCTCTCCAGTGTTACTTCTGGCTTTCTCACTCTTTTTGTCTTTTTTTTTACCTAGATAATGTTGTCTAGTAATATTCCTAACCTCCACCCATTTTGAGTCAGAATGAGCAAAAAGTAATTATTGTTTTCTTGCTGCCTCTAATTTCAGATAAATTGCTAGTCCTATTGCAAGTAATAATCTTACTCATCCAGTTGTCTTTCACAAACAGAGAAAAGCAGAATCTGCTTCTAAGTTAAACAAAAAGCAGAAATCAGAATGTCAAATTAAAACTGGCATATCCCAGATATAATCAATATTGCCTTTTGCAAGTTCCTCCCAGAGTTGAAGCAAACCATGGTTAGTGCTGGCCAAATTTTGACTAATTTGGCTTTGAGTTATTACCATACTTAATATCTCTGAATCAACAGTGATGACTAAGATAAAGTGAACTACAAAATATGATCAGTCTTCAATGTAAAAACTTTTTCACTTTGTGCCAACTATTGCTGGTGCACCTGTTTTATGTTCAGAGTGGGAAGAAAATCAAAAAAGACATGGCCAATTTTGAAAGAGACACAATGTTTTAAATATCTCAAAATAGCTCAATTCATAGCACTGCTTCTACCACTCATTCAAACTACAAGGCTGATTAAGCATGTGTAAGGCAGGCATGCAAATAAAATAATTCATATCCCACCTTACCCTCCCGGATTCTAGCTTCTTATCTTAGAATTGATACTGTATTAAGTAGAAGAAGAGAGGAAACAGCAATTTATGGAGTTTTATGGTACACACAAAGAAGTAACCTTAGAGAAATTTCAGAATTTCTTATACGGCATTTTTGAGGGACTCTAGAAATAATATCACAAAGCTATAGTATTTCAGAGTGAGACCTCCATTCTTAGTTCAAGTATTTTGCACTGCTTAAGCTAACATTAATAGTGCAATAAAACCTCTGTGATGCCTGACCAGGTGGTGGTGCAGTGGATAGAGCGTCCAACTGGGATGCGGAGGACTCAGGTTCGAGACCCCAAGGTCACCAGCTTGAGCACAGGCTCATCTGGCTTGAGCAGCTTGGACCCAAGGTCACTGGCTTGAGCAAAGGATTATTCGGTCTGCTGAAGGCCCGTGGTCAAGGCACATATGAGAAAGCAATCAATGAACAACTAAGGCAGTGTTTCCCAACCTTTTTTGTGCCATGCCCCACCTTAACCTTTCTAAAATTTTTATGTCCCCCCTATGTAACATACATAATTTTTAACATTAAAAAATTGATTTGTTCACTTAATAAACATAAATGATAGGTTCTAGGAAGAAATCACTATGAAATTGTTAACAAAACACAGTAAGTAAAATTTCAAAACATATAATGAAAAACAGAAATTTAAATTCCAAATAATTTTAATACAGATTTTTCTATATTAATTTATCATTGTAATTTAGTGTGATCCTTGCACTTGATGCTTGCTGCACAGAGATTTTATATTAGGTTCCAATTTGGTTAGCTTTAGTCTCAAGTCTCCACGTTGTGTTATATCCAGCCGATTTTTTTTTTTTACCAGTAAATCATTTACAGCACTAAATCCACATTCAGCTAAAAATGAAGATGGAAATGGTAGCAATAGTTTTCTTGCACATTTGGTTGAATTTGGGTATTTGATTTCTGTTTCCTCACAAAGCCATGCCATCGCTCCTTTGATATTAAATAAAGCTTTCACTGACTCGTCATTTTGCAATTCTGCGAGTTCTTCTTGATACTGCATATTTGATATATCAGACAAATCCACTAACATTGGCTGCATCATCCATGTTGGGAAATCAATTTGTTTTAAATCAGAAAATCTTTCTTTTAAATCAGCCAATAGAATATTCAAATGATTGACAATGACAAGTAAAGCGGTATCAGTTACTTCACATTTTTGGAGCCAATGAAACAGCTTAAAGTTTTTGTTGTTAATATGTTTCTGACATAACTCAATATTGGTAATGAAACCAAATATCTTTGCTTTTGCATCGACAAGAGTTTTATTTGTTCCTTGAAATTGCTTATTTAATATATTTAGTTTTTCAAAGATACCGGCTAAATAACTCACAAATGCTTTACCATCTATTGTTAACAGATACTTCATTTCAGGTTTGTCGCTTAAAAAATCACTAAGAGTATCAAACAGTTCCATAAACCTTTTCAAACAGTTTCCTTTATATAGCCATCTGACTTCAGTATGAAGTAAAAGTCTCACGTAGTCTTCATTTTGTTCTTCACAAAATAGCTTGAAAAGACGCTCACATTTGGCACTAGCTTTAATAGCATTAACACACTTTATTACTGTATGTGATACTTCATTCAGAACAGGCGAGATGTTTTTAGCTACCAAGTTTTCCTTATGAATAACACAATGCACAAGAATCATTTCTGAATTCGCATCTTTCATCAATTTTAAGCAGCCATTTTTCTTGCCCATCATATTGGGAGCACCATCTGCAGCACAAGATGTTCTATTTTTCATTGGTATATCATTGACATCTAAGTAGTTTCTTAGCTTATTATATATATCTTTGGAGGTAGTGGTGCTTTCTAATCTTTTACAGAACAACATTTCTTCAGCAAAATGTCCTTTATCAATATATCTTATGTAAGTTATCAATACTGCCTCACTGTCTCTCAAAGTTGATTCATCCATTTGCAAGGAGAATTTTCTTGTTTTCAGCTTTTCAATAAGTTGTTTTTCAATATCCTCACTCATTTCATCTATTCTTCTGCTAACAGTATTGTCACTGAGTGGCATAGCTTTTACATCTTTGTCATCTTTTTCAGAAACCGTTTTAAGAAATGCTGATATTGATGGTTTTATTAAATTCTCTCCTATAGTGTGATTTTTCTCCAGTTTTAGTGATGAATAAAGAAATTTGATAACTAGCCTCAAGAACACGATTATTAGTTGAAGTATGAGCAGTAAATAGAGACTTTAATGTTGTTCTTTTTTCAAAAATTTTCTTTAAAGTTTTAAAGTAACTCAAATCTGAATTAATATGAGCACTATGTTTCGCCTTCAAATGCGCCTCAAGACAACCTCATTTCATTGATTCGGTGGTCAAGCATTGCTGGCATAAAAGACAAAAAGGAATCCGCTCATTGTGAACAGCGGGTATGAACCCAAATTTTAAATATTCCTCTGAATATTGATGAGTTTTTTTCTTGCTTGCACCACTCATTTTACTATGGGCTATAAGAAATAAAAATAAGATCAATTAAAAACTAATATTAAAATATGTGTTAAAATATATTCAATGTGACATAGAGTAAACGTATACTAAAAATTCATATTTATTTAAATGTATATAACACATTTACTACACTACCACCGCAAATCAAAAAGTATCTATATTTTTTCCACTTGACAAAATTTTCTGGAAAGTTATGCTTCTAAAATTAAAATTGTCATGCATGCACTATTATAGCCCCAATAATATTTATAAAATATTAGTGCTTTCTAGCCCCGATGCAAGAAGTACTTAATAAAGAGTTTAATATTGATAAAAATAAAATCAAATACTTACCAATTATATCTATACAATATATATATATGTATATTATTAAATCAACAAGCTTTTACAACAGTTTTGACTGACACTTATTTCAAATTAACACCAACTGAATGATGTGAAACACTACAGAAGTTGCGATGGGCCAATTAGGTGAGAATAACTGCGTTGTTTAGCGAGTTTTTAAAACGTCCAGGGTTCCCCGCGGCAGATGGCACGCTCCGCGGTGAACCCAGGACAAAGTTTACTTGACGATGCCAATCACCCAGTTGATATTTTGGTCTCGTCAAACGAAATTATACTTAATAATTATTTACCGCAATTATTTAAGAATTGCATTTTTTATTAAATTTGGCACCGATATCTAGCATTGCATTTAAATGGCCCGGGGTAAAAGAGTTAAAGTCGTGTCGAGTCCATTTTCAAATTGCCCCCCTTAGCTATCGAATTGCCCCCTTGTGGGGTGTGGGCCCCACGTTGGGAAACACCGAACTAAGATGTCGCAATGAAAAACTGATGATTGATGCTTCTCATCTCTCTCTGTTCCTGTCTGTCTGTCCCTATCTATCCCTCTCTCTCTGTCCCTGTAAAAAAAAAAAAAAAACAAACAAAAAAAAATAAATAAAACCTCTGTGATCTGAATCCTAAGAAACTGAGAAGAAAATGTACTTTATATTAACTAGAGTCCCAAAGCTGTAATTCTAGAGTAGTGAGCAGCTCAGAAATTGGTGGTAAGAAAATATGTAAAAGAATAATTCATATGAATAAAACAATATGATTTGGCTGGAGAGACCATAATGGTAAAGATTCATTCCTTCACCCAATTTTGTGGTTGCCACAGGTCCTTCAGGCCTTGGGACCAAATACAGGTTTGATGCATAGATGAGGACTGAGACTAACATCTGTGCAGATCAGGCATAGACGGTGAGTGACAAAATGAGAGGAAGGTCGGGCATCAACCATTAAGGTATGAGCATGCTGTAATGAGAATAAAGGATGACTCCAAACTGAAGCTACATCTCTAGTAGGAAAAGATATCCAAGGTTTTAGTACAAATGGATGAAGACTCAACCCAAGTTCACAATTCAGAGTTTGTACTTGAGAAATACAGAATAGAAAATTGTTAGAAATTTATATGGGTAAGAATGCAAAGCATCCTTGCAGAAGATTATAAGCTCCCACGAGTAGGTTAGTGAAGAATGTAATGATGTAATGCTTTATAGAAGGGTGAATATATATTATGTTGTATGAATATTTTTCTATAGATTGATAATTTTATTTTATTTACTCTCCAAGGAAAATTTTTTTTAATTTAGTTGATACAATAACATTTTAAATAATCCACAATCATTTTCTAAAACTATTAGGTCACTTTATTTTGGTAATTGATCCACAAATTGAATTTCATATCAACTCAATGCAATGTAATGTAAAAACATTTCCCTAACTATCTGGGACAAGATAACCAGGAAACACTGATGTACAAAATATAGGATTCGCCCTCATAGAATGCATAGCTTGACAGTAAAAATATTCAAACAATGAGAAATGTGGTTAGTGTTAGGAAATTAATGCTTATGGGAGTATTATGAGGGGAGTTCAATCTAGTGTGTGAAATAAAAAAATATCTCCCTGAAAAGTGATATCTAAACTGAAATTTGCAAAGTAGAAGTTTGCCAGATAAATTTAAAAATGTCCCCATGACTGGGGAGTTTCAAACTGGCACTGACAAATTAACTTCCCAACCAACTGACTAAATTATGAGAAATAAATGTCACTGTTGTTTTAAACCATTCAGTTTTGCTTTTCCATGGCCTTGGCAAGGTACTGATGAGTTTTAAAAAAGAAAATAACCATTTTCTCATCATCCTGAGACAATGTCATCAGAGCCTAATTTTTAAAATGCTTTTGTGGACTAAAATCTAGGAGTGACCAAAACTGAATCAGGAAATTATTTTGTTGCCACAAATTGATAGAGGGTGCTTTTAGCATTTAGTGAATGGGGCCCAGGGGTGCTAGAGGTCTTGCCCAACAGAAGATTATTCAGCTTCTCCTTTGAATTGAGAATACAATGCTATACATTCAATTAGGTGAAAACCCTCAGCTTAAATTCCTTTTACATGTAAACATGGAGTATGCTTTATCCAATTTTGCTATCCAAAGTATGCAAGGAATGTAACTACAGTACTATGAAAAGTGAGCGAGGATGGTATTTTATTTTGTTTGAAAGTATATCTATAGTTGTTCATAATTCTGGAAAACTCATATCACTGAAAGCATCACTACTCATGGTATTTGGGCTGCTGGTTTAACACAACTTTGTCTATCAGTGTGCATTTATACCATCAAATCCAATGGAACTTATCACACATCTGTGTAGGGCACACATCTGATTACTTCATTATGCCTTCTAGCATTGCTTTGCCAGAATATTAACATATAGAAATACATACCATTTTAACATTAATCTTTTAACTTAATTTTTCCTTTATATAAAAGCTGTGGTATTATTGATTTTGTAATACCTGTGGAATTTATTTCAGGAAAGTAGAGGCAACATTACCAAATATATATCTTAAAAAGAGAACATTGGCAAAGAGAGGATTGAGCTCCAAAAAAATGTATCCACCATAGCCCCTCAAATTCCTGTATGCATTTTTAGATGTTGGCATTTTAAAAGAAGATACTATCTTTGCATCCAATTGATCCCTTCCTCATTTTTTAGACAATTCTTAACCAGTCTTAATGTATAGTTACTGAATGCTGTACATGTGTCTCATAGTTTGGATGAATTCCTCAACCGTTTGTTCCTATCCCCACACCCCCAACCCAAGAATAGAATCACTTGTATCAGGATCTCTTTGGTTGCTAGTGTAATTTAATCTTTTTTAGTCAAGGTTTCAATAGACTCTTCTATGGAACATCGAAATAGCCTTTGTTGACCAACTCAAGCATGGGTCAGCATCAGGACTGTACTCTGTCCACACAAGTTTCCTAAATTAACCTTTCTTGCTTTTCCTCAACTAATTTCATTTTCTACCTTTACTCACTACTTTATATATTGATTAGCCCCATAAAATTTCAAAAGATATATGCACTGTATCTTTAATTCCCTGACACTCCTATAGTTTCTATTCTGCCCTCTACACTGCCATCTGTCTTCCAATCTCTTCTGTCCTGGTCACTAAATCTCAACTCAATAAGTCTCTAAATCAGGTACCCACCTCCTGACTTTTTTGTCTCTTCTAACACAAACACCTATAAACATCAGCCTTTATAGAGTTCTGTAGAATTTTATGTCAGACTCTGCCAGGAAACAAAATTTTGTTTAAAGATTTTTGTATAACCTTGAGTTTTTGTGTAATTTAGGAAAATTACTTAACCTACTTTTGCCTTAATATCCTGATATGTAAATTGAGGTTTATAAGAGAAATTAATCCCATAAAGTTGTGAAGGTTAAATGAGCAAATATAGGTTAAGCAATTAAAACAGTGTTTATACAGATTAAGCACTGTATAATATATACAATATTATTATTACACACAATTTTAGAAATTATATTTCACAGTCTAGTTTGGTTTTTTTGTTTGTTTTTTTTACAGGGCCAGAGAGAGTCAGAGAGAGGGAAAGATAGAGACAGACAGGAATGGAGAGAGATGAGAAGCATCAATTATTAGTATTTCATTGCAACACCTTAGTTGTTTATTGATTGCTTTCTCATATGTGCCTTGACCGCGGGCCTTCAGCAGACTGAGTAACCCCTTGCTCGAGCCAGCGACCTTGGGTCCAAGCTGGTGAGCTTTTTTTTTTTTTCCTCAAGCCAGATTAGCCCGCACTCAAGCTGGCGACCTTGGGGTCTTGAACCTGGGTCCTTCCGCATCCCACTCCGATGCTCTATCTATTGTGCCACTGCCTGGTCAGGCTAGTTTGGTTTTTAAAGGCAAAAATCTTAACTATACTTAGTAAAACACACCAACTGCCACTTAATTGGAAAATGTGCTGCTTATACAAATAAAAACATGCACTATAAAACTCTAGAGTCCCTCAGGAGACACAGAAAACACTGGCCTATTTCCAATGGAATTTGTTTCAACATCAGCAGCCTGAGTGATGTAGTTGGCAACAGTTTCTAGACATTGTGCTGGCCCTTGGCTTTCATTGGGCTTTTAGCCTAACTAAGGCACAGGTAAGCCCTTCAATTTGATGACATCATCCGCAGTTCACTCTAGGTTAAAAAAAAAACATCCACTGGACTGTCTAGGACCTTTCATTTTCTTTGGAAAATGGCTCATAATTTAGGCAGTTATTCTGTTCTGTGCATGTCAAATTACTATGGAGTTTAAAGCACAGAGGAAGTAAGAAAATTATTTGTCTTACCAGCATAAAATTAATTCAGATAATGTTCAACTCTCCCTTCCTCACTCTCTAATCTGTGCTTTAATTAGACTGGTATGGGAAACTAGACAATAAACTGAAACCAGCCATAAACCTCATTTCATTAATCCCCTCACAAACTTCCTTATTAATTGTTTGCCCAACATGCCTTTCTTGAATGATAAGCTCATATAGTGTGTAAATGTCCAAAATAGAATTTCATTGTATGGTTGAGTTCCCTATCTCATGCTCAATACTTTCTCTGAAATTTTTGAGAAAAGGAGCTGGTATATTCAAAGTAGTTGGGTCTAGCAGCTAATATTGGGTGTAAGAAAGAAATGAACTTTGCAGAAAAAATAGAGCTTAAGTCACCAAGAAGGAGATGGTTCAAGGAGGTGCTGGACACCATGTTTCCACCACAAACACTAAGAAGATCTTGGCCTTCAGGAAAAGGTAGGCTATGGAGAGAGGCAGAGCCATGGGTTGTAACAATACTAGAGAGACCAAGTTAGAAATATTGGGAGCCAAACAACAGTCATGGATATTAATAGTTACTTGGTAGGATAAAGTTGCTTTTCTAAGCATTTGGAAGGAAAGCCAGAGCTTAGACAGTAGGATAAAGAAATGTGGGTATTCGAAATACAAGAATGAAATATTCTGTCCAAATACTCTTCACTTTTCTCTTTCTCTTCAATGTTTTTCACTCCTTAATTGACCATAATATAAAACTAGATTTTTGCCTGACCAGTGGTGGCACAGTAGACAGAGCATTGACCTGGGACACTGAGAAGCCAGATTCAAACACTGAGGCTACTGGCTTGAGTGCAGGGTCTCCAACTAGAGTATAAAATCATTGACATGATCCCATGGTCACTGGCTTGAAGCCCAAGGAGCTGGCTTGAGCAAGGGTCACTGGCTCATCTGGAGTCCTCTCCCATCCAGTCAAGGAATGTATAGAGAGCAATCAATGAACAAATAAAGTGATGCAACTATGAATTTATGCTTCTCATCTCTCTCCCTTTCTGCCTGCCTGTCTGTCTCTCTCTGTCTCTCATGAATATAAATTAATTAATTAATTAAATCTTGAAAACTACATTTTTGTATAATTTATGAAATTTATATTAGTGACTTTCACTAGAAAATAGATTAAATTGCTTGTATTTAGGAGTTTGGGAGGCTTTCTCTCCTTTTTGGTTAATGATTATTGGCCTTCATAGAAAAAAAACTTACCCACCACTTTGACTAGCTACACAATAAATTGTATAGCACAGTCACCAATTTTTTAAAAGGATGTGCAATTTTTCCCAAGAAGTTACTTGATTGAAAATGTGCATTAGTCTGATCTGTGGTGGTGCAGTGGATAAAGTGTCAACCTAGAATGCTGAAGTCACTAGTTCAAAATCCTGGGCTTGCCTGGTCGAGGTGCATATGGGAGTTGATGCTTCCTGCTACTCCTCCCCCTTCTCTCTCACTCTCTTTCTCTTTCTCTCCTCTATAAAATTAACAAAAATTAAATCTTTTTAAAAATAGCAGGAAATGTGAATTAACTAACATAAAATTAGTCATTTGGATGGTTCACACAATCAGAGTTAGTTATAAAATTATAGAAACAGAATAATGATTTCATTGACTACATAAGGATATTATCTTTGTTTCTCCCAATTGGTTGTTTTTTAAACAATAGGCTTCAAAAGCATCTCTAGTGTAATTTTTCCCTTTCTTTAAAGACTATTTATTTAAAAAACAAAATTATATCATTTTATATTTATGTGGGGAATTTGGATTTATAAGGTATTTTTATATCATGGCATTTGACAATCACCACAATACTATAAGGGAAATAGATAAGTCACTGTTTATTCAAATTTTGTAGATAAGAAAGTTGAGATTTAGAAGTTATAACATTCCTAAGCATTCATACAGTTATGATTGGCAAAGCTAGTATTCAAGGCACAATCTTTCAACTGCAAGTTTAGTGTATTTCCTCTCTATCAGGAGACTTAAGCTGGAACCATCAACTGTGGGGGATCACAATTTGGCCAAATGATTCTGCGCCATGGAATAGATTAGTCCGTGAGTAAAGAGAAAGTGCAACACTTAGACCTTCTAGCTTCAAATAATATGCATTCATATTACTTAAAAATAAAAAGATTTTAAATAAAGAGACAATCATCTACTGTACTTCATCTTTGTTAAAAAAAAAAAGAGTCAAGGCATTTTTTTCAGTTCTAAAGACCAATTTTTAAGAATTATATTGACAAAATATAAGCAGTATTTCTACTCAATTGATACAAAAAACAGTAACAGAAAAAGTGTCAGAATATCCCTTCACTTCACACCCAAATATAGCCAGACACATTCAGAGTACCCTACTGTAACCATAAGATTTCCATTTTTATAGGTAAAACCCTTATCCTTAACTCTTACCTCTTGGGTCTATCTCTTCTATGTTTAACTTTTTTTTTACCTCAATTCACAATATAGTAAATAGAAAATCCAGTGTCACTCTCACTCCCCAAATATCCTCAAGGATTTCTGATACATTATTATTCTCCTGCTCACCAAATTGATCCAATTGTGAAATACAGTTGTCCCTCATTATCTGTGGGAGTATGGTTCTAGGATTGCCTACAAATACAAAAAATCCACAGTGCTCAAGTCTTTTATATAAAAGGTGTAGTCGGTCCTCAGCATCTGTGGTTGGTTGAATCTACAGATGCAGAACCTTGGATATGGAGAGCCAACAGCATGGCCATATTTTCATTCAATTCTCCCTAAAAAACAATAGTAAAAGGCACTAGTGAATAAAATAAAAAGCAGTGTGTAAAAGTAGATTTTAACTACAGGTTAAGTTGTAATGTGTGTGAAGATAGAACTCAGTAATACAGAAAAGCATTAATGAAACCAAAAAATTAAAAATAAATTTATAGACTTAGTATAGTATAGACTTAATTATTGAATCAACCAACATTTACTGAGCATCTACTAAGTAATACACACCATGTTAGAAACTAAGGATGAAAGATACTACTCCTAATACAAAATAATAGCAACAAATACTTATTGCATACATTTTATGCACCATGCACAGTTATGTAGTTTACTTGTGTTATGTTTTTAAATCAATAACCCATCATATTAGATGTAGAAACCAAAGTTTGCCTGTAACACATTTGATTAGTAGGTCTGTATAACTCCAAAGCCCACATTCCTAGACAATATTCTACACACATGAGCTACACACACAAAGGTGAACCAACAGAGACAACACAATAAAATAGTATGGTAGAGTCAAGCACAGAATGCAAGGAAAAAAACCCTTATTCCAGCAGGGGGGGGGGGTGCATGAGTCTGAGACAAAGGCTGTTTGAGTGCTTATTAGAGGTAATGTTTGATCTAAGTTTTAAGGAATGATTTGGAGTTATCCAGAAGATGAAGGATGACAGGGAGAACCAGGAAGAAAAGAGTTTGAAATGTCACAGAATTATGAAAGAGTACATGTTGGTGAGAATCTACCTTTGGTATATTGACAAAATATAAGCAGTCCTGAACTGAGAGCAGCAGGTTATGAAAAAAGATAAACAGGTGATTGAGAGGTATCAGTTGTTATTAAAGACTTTGTTTGACTTGCCAATAAATTTAAATTTTATTTCAAGATAATAAAATATCACTGAAGAATTTTAAGCAAGATAATAAAGTGATCAAAGATGCATTTAAGAAAAATTATTCTAGCTGTTGTAATCGGGCAATGGATATGGAAGGAAGAAGGTGATTCAAGAGATGGGTCTTAGAGACCAGCTGAGGGCGAGAAGGAAAGGGAGGAGAAAGGGAATATAAAAATGTCTAGGTTCTGACTTAGGCAAGTGGGTTGATGGTGGTATATTTGTCATAATAATAAAGATAGAGTAATTATGGGGTAAAATAAATGTTTTATTTTGCTTTGAATGGTTGGGATCTAAAGTCAAAATTTGAATACTTTGAATTTTAAAGCTCTAGTCAAGATACCTCAACTTTTTATTCAGAGACCTATCAAACTCAGAAGTCAAAAGATTTTGGAGATCTAAACCTGTGCCCCCTTGAGACTTGGAGAACACAGGGAAAGGGAAAGGAGAAGAATAGTCTGAGTGTACTCTCTCTATTGGCTTATTTCCTATCAGCGAAGGAAAAGTCTCTAAGCAGTAAGAATGATCTGTGCCTGTGAACATGAGAATGAACACTAGGGTCCTAGAATTCCAAGGTGAAAGCAGTCTGTGATAATGAAGGGGTGGCTTGTTTAAAGATTTTTTCTACTCAAGAGAGAATACCTGAGATATGAAAATGATAGCCAGAAGCTTTAGATTCCAAATCTCCCTACCTTGACAGATGACTCTTTTTTTAGTACTATTGCCACTTTTCCTCTGTTATCTATTTCATTTCAACTTATAAACATTTCTGCTAATGCCCTGTCTACCATCATCTTTTAAGGTTTTAAGAGGTGACTTTGTGGTATACATGTAATGTCTGACTAATGGAAACAGCGCTACTACTAGTACCTAATTAGAAGATTGCTCTTCCAGGCATAAAAATTACAAAACAGCAACCTTTCCACAGTGAATTATTTAATGTATCCTTGCTTCAGGCAGACCAACTAGCAAAACGTGTCTTGATACAACCTGAAGCCAGGGCACCCTCTCCAGCCCCCAGTAGCCCCTCAGGAGATCATAACAATACATGGGAGCCCTCAATGCAAAGAACATCTGATTTTATGATCTTTACAGGCGACAAAGTACATTTAATATTCCACAGCCCCAGGGCCATTGCATTATTGTGCAACTCCAAATGACACCAAGTATATGAAAATGTGTGCCCCTATAGTCATGCCACATGGCTGCCCTGTGCAGTACTTCTCTAAGGATGGAATTATACCATTTTGTGGATTGTTAGTAGACTGGGAACTCTCTGACAAATGAGATTCCCCAAACCCTTCTCTACCACACACTATTCAATAATCATCCAGGAGATTCCAAGATGGCAGCAGAGCAGGCAGATGCATAGACTGCCACCTCCCATGACCAAACTGGGTCACAAATTAATTTAAGAATACTCATCATGAAAAACCAACTTTGGACTAAAAGAACAGGATTCGAAAACCAAGGAGCACAGAAGAATCTAAACTGATCCTGGTAGGGAGTTCAGGGGAATGGTGGGGGCTCCCCCAAGTGAGGGGAAGCTGAGGCTGAGGGTCCAGAAGGGCTCCCACTGCAAGGAGAGAAACCCTGAAAGGTGGTGGTCCTCAGTCCCAGGACCAGAACCCCAGGCTAGAAACCCAGGAACTGGAGGAGACAACCTGACAGCATTGAGTGGGGAGAAAAGGGAAAGTTCTGTCTGTAGGAAGCGGCTGGTGAAAAAAAGTGCAGCCTTCAAAGGCCAATGCAGAAAATACTGCTCACACCACTTGCCTGGGGCTCAGGAGGGCTGAGAGGACTGGTCTTGCATGAGGAGAGTGGGGAGATCGAGACACAGAGACAAAAACAGTGATGGGGAAAGGAGTCTGAGCTGACCTGAGTCATTCTCCACACAACCAAGGTGGCCATACCTGGGGAAGGGGTTATTCCCTCCGCCCTGCACAAGCCAAGCATGGAACCAGTTAACCCACCTCCAAAAACCTCTCCAGCTCCGATCAGCATGAAAGGTTGTTCAGAAAGGAGGAAGTAAAGGGGAGGAGCAGTGACTCAGGTTTCCAGAGAGACCCAAGCTATATGTCCCATTTCATACTGAGAACGTGCTCCGCCACTGGAGAGGCACTAGGCAGACCACACCTTCAGAATCTCAAAAGTCACACCCATTGCATTACTGGATACAGTTTCAACTAAAAAAAAAAATAAGCCCACCTCTCCCTTCCTAAACACAGAAGCCCCCTGCTGAGATCAGCAAACATATAAGTTCCCTGCTGTGATCAGCAAACACAAATGCTTCCTGCTGGACTCAGCAAACAAACAGCAGGGAAACTGAGACTTTTAAGCAGCTCTACTAGTTAAGAAGAATTAAAATCCAAGCAACAAGCAGAGGCTGAGAAACAAAGTCCTGGAGGAGAAGCCACATTCCATAAACCAACCTCAGACCCACAACTCTAACAAGCTTGCAAACCACACACAGAAAGAATGGGAAGACAGAGGAACATAAGCCATATGAATCAACAAGAAGCAATCCCCTCCAAAAAACATGAATGAGATGGAAATAATCAAATTACCAGATGCAGAGTTTAAAATAATGATTGTTAGGATGCTTAAGAATCTCAAAGCTACCATGGATGGAATTAATGAGAACCTAAATAAAGAAGTTGCAAGCATCAAAAAGGACACTGAAATCATAAAAAAAGAATCAATCCAAAATGGCAATTACAATATCAGAAATGAAGACTGCTATAGAAGAAATCAACAGCCGGCTGGATGAAGCAGAGGATCAAATCAGCGAATTAGAGGACAAAAAATAAAAACATAGAAATAGAGCAGCAAAAAGAAAAGATGCTCAAAAAGTCTGAGAAAACTGTAAGAGAACTCTGTGACACTATGAGAGAAATAACATCCGCATCATAGGGGTTCCTGAAGGAGAAGAGAAAGAACAAGGGATAGAGAACCTGTTTGAAAAAATCATAGCTGAAAACTTTCCTAAATTGATGAAGGAAAAAGTCACACAAGTTCAAGAAGCACAGAGTCCCAATAAAAAGAAACCCAATGAGGCTTACATCAAGACACATCATAATTAAAATAGCAAAGTTAAGAGATAAAGAAAAAATACTAAAAGCAGCAAGAGAAAAGAAGTCAATCACCTATAGAGGAGATTTCATAAGGATGACATCTGACTTTGCAACAGAAACACTTGAGGCCAGAAGGGAATGGCAAGAAATATTTAAAGTAATGCAAAACAAGAGCATACAACCAAGACTTCTTTATCCAGCAAGACTATCGTTTAAAATTCAAGGAGTAATAAAAAGCTTCCCAGACAAAAAAAGCAAACAAAAAATTCAAGGAATTCATTACAACCAAACCAGTACTGCAGGAAATGTTAAGGTGCTTGCTATAGAAAGAACAAAGGATAAAAGAAATTGAGGAAAAGAGGATTATAGATCTAAAGAATAAAATGGCAATAAACAACTACATATTAATAATAACCTTAAATGTAAATAGATTAAATTCTCCAATCAAAAGACATAGGGTAGCTGCATCGATAAGAAAACAGGACCCGTACATATGCTGCCTACAAGAGACCCACCTCGGAACAAAAGATACACATAAACTGAGAGTAAAGGGATGGAAAAAAATATTTCATTCAAACAGAAAGGAAAAAAATGCTGGGGTAGCAATACTAATATCTGACAAGATAAACTTTAAAACAAAGGCTATAGTAAGAGATAAAGAAGGTCACTACATAATGATAAAAGGAGCATTACAATAGGAAGATATAACTATTATAAATATACATGTGCCTATTATAGGAGCACCTAAATATATAAAACAGATGTTGATGGACAAAAAGGGCAAGATCAACAGCAATACTATAATAGTTGGGGATTTTAATACCCCACAAACATCAATGGATAGAACCTCCAAACAGAAAATTAACAAAGAAACAGCAGCCTTAAATGACACACAAGATCAACTGGATTTAATAAATATCTTTAGAACCATTCACCCCAAAGCAGAAGAATATGTATTCTTTTCAAGTGCTCACAGTACATTCTCTAGGATAGACCACATGTTAGGACACAAAACAAGTCTTAATAAATTTAAGAAGATATAAATCATATCAAGCACCTTCTCTGACCACAATGGCATGAAATTAGAAATCAACTGAAAACCATTCAAACACTTGGAGACTAAATAGCATGCTATTAAAAAATGAATGGGTTAACAATGAGATCAAGGAAGAAATAAAAAAATTTCTTGAAACAAATGAAAATGAACATATGATATCTCAAAATTTATGGGACACAGCAAAAGCAGTCCTGAGAGGAAAGTTCATAGGATTACAAGCATACCTTAAGAAGCAAGAAAAACTCAAATAAACAACTTAACTCTGCATCTAGAAGAACTAGAAAAAGAACAGCAGGTAAAGCCTAGAGGAAGTAGAAGAAAGGAAATAATAAAGATCAGAGCAGAAATAAATGATATAGAGGCTAAAAAAAAACAATAAAGAAGATCAATGAAACTAAGAGCTGGTTCTTTAAAAAGGTAAACAATATTGATGAGCCTTTAACCAGACTCACCAAGAAAAAAAGAGAGAGAGCTCAAATAAATAAAATTAGAAATGAGAGAGAAGTAACAACTGAAACAGCAGAAATTCAGAAGATTGTAAGAAAATACTATGAAGAACCGTATGCCCCAAAATGAGACAACCTCAATGAAATGGATAAATTCCTTGAAAAATATAACCATTCAAAAATCAATATGGAAGAATCAGAAAACCTAAACAGACCAATTACACCAAAAGAGATTGAAACAGTTATCAAAAAACTCTCAACAAACAAAAGTCCTGGGCCTGATAGCTTCACAGGCAAATTTTACCAAATATTCAAAGAACTAACTCCTATCCTTCTCAAGCTATTTCAAAAAATTCAAGAGGAGGGAAAATTTCCAAACTCCTTTTATGAAGCAAATATAATCCTCATTTCAAAACCAGGTAAAGAAACTACAAAGAAAGAAAACTATAGGACAATATCTCTGTTGAACTTAGATGCTAAAATTCTCAACAAAATATTAGCAAATCGAATCCAGCAATACATGAAAAAAATCATACATAATGATCAAGTGATATTTATTCTAGGAGGCAAGGCTAGTACAATATTCGCAAATCAATTGATGTGATTCATCACATAAACAAAAGGAAGGATAAAAACCATACAATAATATCAATAAATGTAGAAAAAGTTTTTGATAAAATCCAGCACACATTTATGATCAAATCTCTCAGCAAAGTGGAAATACAGGGAACATACCTCAACCTGATAAAGGCCATCTATGACAAACCAACAGCCAACATCATATTCAATGGGCAAAAACTAAAAGCAATCCCCTTAAGATCAGGATCAAGGCAGGGTGCTCCCTTTCATTACTCTTATTCAACATAGTTCTGGAAGTCTTGGCCACAGCAATCAGACAAGAAGAAATAAAAGGCATTCAAATTGGAAAAGAAGAAGTAAAACTTTCATTGTTTGCTGATGATTTGATACTGTACATAGAAAACCCTAAAGTCTCAGTCAAAAACTACTGGAACTGATAAATGAATTCAGCAAGGTGGCAGGTTATAAAATCAATATTCAGAAATCAGTGGCATTTATATATACCAACAATGAACTATCTAAAAGAAAAATTAAAAAACCAATCCCCTTCACTATTGCAACAAAACAAATAAAGTATCTAGGAGTAAATTTAACCAAGGAAGTTAAAGACCTGTACTCGGAAAAATTATAAAACATTGATAAAAGAAATCAAGGAAGATACAAACAAGTGGAAGCATATACTGTGTTCATGGATAGGAAGAATAAACATCACTAAAATATCTTGACTTGCCAAAGCAATCTATAAATTCAAAGCAATTCCTATTAAAATACTACTGTCATACTTCAAAGATATAGAACAAATATTCCAAAAATTTATATGGAACCAAAAAATACACAAATAGCCTCAGCAATCTTGAAAAAGAAAAATAAAGTGGGGGGTATCACACTTTCTGATATCAAGTTATACTACAAGGCCATTGTACTCAAAACAGCTTGGTACTGGCATAAGAACAGGCATATAGATCAATGGAACAGAACAGAGTACCCAGAAATAAACTCATACCTTTATGATCAACTAATATTCGATGAAGGAGCATACAATAGAGTAAAGACAGTCTCTTTAACAAATGCTGCTGGGAAAACTGGACAAATACATGCAAAATGAAACTAGACCACCAACTTACACCATTCACAAAAATAAACTCAGAATGGATAAAAACTTAAATGTAAGCCATGAAACCATGATCATCTTGGAAGAAAACATAGGCAGTAAGCTCTCCAATATCTCTCGCAGCAATATATGTGCTGATTTAACTCCACAGGCTAGTGAAATAAAGGACAGGATAAACAAATGGGACTGTATTAAACTAAAAAGCTTTTGCACAGCAGAAGACAACATGAACAAAATAAAAAGACAACCCACACAATGGCAGAACATATTCACCAACACATCCGATAAGGGGTTAATAACCAAAATCTACGAAGAACTTGTAAAACTCAACAGGAAAGTAAAAAATCCAAACAAAAATTGGGTGAAAGATCTGAATAGACTCTTCTCTAAAGAAGACATACAGATGGCCAATGGGTGTATGAAAAAATGTTCAACATCACTAATCATTAGAGAAATGCAAATTAAAGCCACAATGAGATACCACCTCACACCAGTCAGAATGGCACTTATTAACAAAACAACACATGATAGGTGCTGGCGAGGATGTGGACAAAGGGGAACCCTCCTACACTGCTGGTGGGAATGCAGACTGGTGCAGCCACTGTGGAAAACAGTATGGAGATTCCTCAAACAATTAAAAATAGAACTGCCTTTTGACCCAGCTATCCCACTTCTAGGAATATATCCTAAGAATAACAAATCACGGATTGAAAAGAAGAAATGCACCCCCATGTTTATTCCCACATTGTTTACAATAGCCAAAGTCTGGAAACATCCCAAGTGTCCATCAGTGGATGAGTGGATTAAAACACAGTGGTACATATACACAATGGAATACCACATGGCCATGAAAATGAAGGAAATCTTACCCTTTGCAGCAACATGGATGGACCTGGAGTCTATTATGCTAAGCAAAATAAGCCAGGCTGAGAAAGAAAAATATCATTTGACTTCACTCATATGAGGAATCCAATGAACAATGTGGATTGAGGAATGGAAGAGAGGCAGAGAAGGGGTCAAAGAGTCCAGAGGGAAAAAGGAAGAGAGGAGGAGATCAAAGAAAGAAAAGACATTAGTGAAAGTATATAAGCATAGCACAGAGAGATAGAGGGCAGGATAGTAAATTATGGAGGAAAGGGGGAAAGGTGGTGGGGGGAGGGGCAAAGGGAGTGTCAAGGAGAACAAGGCGGGGAGGGAGGGAGATATATTCAGAGGGTACACTTGTAACTATGTAAACACAACAAATTAAAATCAATAAAAAATAGTCGTTCAATCTATCCTGTCTACTTATCAGTTCAATATCTATTCATTATCTATAATCTATCAATTCAAACTATATCTTATATCCATATCCTTCTCTTCATCTTGACTTTCTTTTCTGAAGCATCATCCTCTCTCAGCTAGACCTTTATTCTCATGTTTCCACTATGTTTCCTACTCCCGTATATTTCTCACAAATAACCACAGTTATCTTCTTTAAACAAAAGGCTGGTCACAACAACCCTTCTAAAACTTCTCAGTAGTTTTCTATTTCTCTTCAAATCCTAAATCAGGTCAGCAGTCTCTGTCTGGTCTTTTCCTGTCTTCTCCAATCTCGTCTGACATCACCCACTGTCTCTTACTAACCTGAAGGGTCATGTGACTTCTTTCTGTTTTCAAAGTGCCGAGCTCTTTCCTGCCTCAGTACATTTGTTATTATCTCCATATGAAATTCTATTCTTCCCAACCTTTCACTGGGTAACTCCTGATCCATTCTTCAGTTATCAACATAATTGTTATTTCCTTAGAAAAGTTTTTTAATCTAAATCAGTTCCCATCGTAAGAGATGATAATCTCTTATTACTTCCTGTGCTTTTCTCAATACTGATTAGAATTCATAATTAGATATTTATTTGTATCACTTATCGATTGAATCTCCCTGGGTTGTAAGCCATGCCAGGACAGGCGCTGTGTCTGTTCTGTTGAGCACTGGATCCACTACACCAAGCTCAGTGCCTGTTAGATTTGAAGGATAACAGAGTAAGTAATGGCTTTAAAGAGAGCTGATTTGAAGACATGTTTTTAGAAATTTTTAGAATATATCAGGCATAAAATTGTTATAAAACATTCATAATAATAAGAAATGGCCAAAGTCTAAATTTGAGGAATTTCGAACATCCCTGTATGTAGACAGACTTATGCCCTTGCAAGTCAATTCCCAGCTACCCAGATGAAATTATCCATGAGATCATGGTTTTCCTGGTGGCAGTGGCATTGAAGATAGCAGTGATGTCAGCAACAATGATAAAGAGGAATTCTTATGTTCTTCTAATCATCATTTTAAGCACAATTTCAATAACTTATTTTGATGTCAGGTCTTATCACAGCTAAATGCTAACTTCTAAGCATATAAACTACAAAACATAAAATCCTCCTCTTTGAAAACCATAGTTAGTTTTGACAATATACTTGAATTCATTAACCTCATAACTCTGGGACAAGTCCATATTCACAAGTATGACAATGATTAAATTAATGACTTAATCACTCCCTTCTAGTTACATCTCTCTTAATTAGTTGATTTAAATTGGGGAGTGGGAGGATGAAGGGGAAGACTCCTCTGTGGCGTCTATTTTCATAGTGCCAGATAAGAACTCTGAAGGCTCTTTTTTTTTCTAAAGATGCAGAAACATAGACAGTTTTTCAATACTGTTTGATTTTTTTTTAAGCTACCAAGTCCTACTAAGCCGATTATCATATTCTAGTAAAATAAATCACTTGGCAAGCACTTCCTACATGTCTGGCCTGCAGAGACCGTACTCTTTAAATTGGGCCCTCCAAACAACAAAAAGAGGTCAAGGAATGCAACATGGGCTTTGCAGGCTTGCAAATTTGAAGTTTGCTAGTCATCCAACAAAAAATTAAAGGCCTCAAATCATATTTTTAGAATCAGCTATCTTCCCTTATAGGGCCTTAGTTCACATGTAACACTGTTCCTAGGTTTTAAAGACTGTCAAAATGTATTCTAATGTCCCTAATGAACTGGGCCAGGCCCTATAAATGCCCTATTATTATACCTTGCAGACATTGTTCAAATACTATTCTCAGTATTTTCATTTCCCTTTCTTGTTTATGATTTTCAAAGCTCTCTCAAGTGACATTAAATAAATGCTAGATGATAGTCTCACATTTCCTCACTTCAATCATTTGTGTCTTCTCAGTGCATGTCTAAGTTTCAAAATGTCACTGCCCCTCCCTTATATTGAATACATAACTAGGATGATACATACTCATTCTGTACTTTCGGAGTTCAAGAATCTTTAATTTTACATCCAGTGCCTGGAGCAGAAAGGTGAGTAATTTAGGGAAAGAAAATTTAGCTAAAGAACTTGTAAGATGATACCATAGATTCACTGAGGTACTTAAGAGAAGTGATTTATACTCAATTTCTCTTTCCATATCCACTCCCTTCCACTCCCTAAAACATTTCTCAGCTTCTTAACTATTTTACATACCTCCTGTAAGTGGAATTATGCAGTATTTGTCCTTCCATGACTGGCTTATTTCATTTAGCATAAAATCCTCTGGATTCATCCATGTTGTTACATATGGAAGGATTTCCTTCTTTTTTTTTTTTTTTTTTTTTTTTTTAGGATTTCTTTCTTTTTTTTTTTTTAATTTTTTATTTTATTTTATTTTTTATTTATTCATTTTTAGAGAGGAGAGAGAGAGACTGAGAGAGAGAGAGGAGAGAGAAGGGGGGAGGAGCTGGAAGCATCAACTCCCATATGTGCCTTGACCAGGCAAGCTCAGGGTTTCGAACCGGCGACCTCAGCATTTCCAGGTCGACGCTTTATCCACTGCGCCACCACAGGTCAGGCCAAGATTTCTTTCTTTTTTAAGGCTGACTAATAAAAGCAGAGAGCGGGATGGTCATTGTCAGGGCTGGAGGGAGGGGGAACAGGAAGCTGTTGTTCAACTGGCATGTAGGTTCAGTTGTTCACGATGAAGAAGTTCTAGAGATCTGGTATACAACATATTGCCTATAGTTAATAATCTGTCTTGTACACTGAAAAAGATGTTAAGGAGTATATCCCGTGTTAAGTGTTCTGAAAATAATAACAATAATTATAATTTTTAAATCATTTATTCCCTCTTTCTCCTCCCACCATATCCCCCACTCCGTATTCTCTCTCATTGTTTTGTTCTTTTTCCTTACTTATATCTTAGTTCCTAAAATAAAAATCTTACCAGGTTGGATTAATTATTTTCTTTCCAGTACTTCTGTGTGTGATAGAGACAGAAAGAGGGACAAATAGGGACAGACAGACAAGAAGGGAGAGAGATGAGAAGCATCAATTCTTCATTGTGGCTCCTTAGTCTCCTTTAGTTGTTCATTGATTGCTTTCTCATATGTGACTTGATCAGAGGGGCTACAGCACAGCGAGTGAACCCTTGCTCAAGCCAGCAACCTTGGACTTCAAGCTAGCAACCTTTGGGATCAAGCCAGTGACCATGGGGTCATGTCTATGATCCCACGCTCAAGCCAGCGACCCTGTGCTCAAGCTGGTGAGCCTGCACTCAAGCCAGATGATCCTGCACTCAAACCAGTGAACCTGGGTCCCCTGGGTCCTCTGCATCCCAGTTCATGCTCTATTCACTCTGCCACCACCTACCTGGTCAGACTCCAGGATTTTTTAATCAAATTCAGAACGTATTTTAACTTACCATATTTCCCCATGTATAAGACACATACTTTTTCAAAAAATTTGGGGTCTAAAAACTGGGTGCATCTTATACAGTGGTTGTAGATTTTTTTACTTGCATTTCCCGCTTTTTTACGCTTGTTTTTGCGCTCACTGTTGGAGAGTCATTTGTCATTAGATACAGATGAGGACAAGCTAGTGGATGGGAGTTTTGAAAGTGATGAGGAGTTGTATGAATTTTATGATGAATAAAAATTGAGTTCAATAACTTTATGTAATACATTTTTTTTCAAATTTCAGGCCCCAAAATCAAGGTATGTCTTATACATGGGAGCATCTTACACACAGGGAAATATGGTAAGTACTTCCAGGGATCTTTTTTTTTTACAATGCATTAGTCTCCAGGACCCTAAAGTAATCAAAATTAAAACTCTATAACACTGTCATTTGGAAGCATAGAAAAGAGAATTTTTTCTTTAGATGGTTTCTTAAATATTATCTAATTGTTTATCATTTTTATAAATTTATCTTTACTGTATCAGTGAGAATAATAAGGCCTTCCTGAAAGTGAATTGCCATCATTCTGTTTAATAAATTTTAAAGCCATCATTATAAAGAAAGAAAACTTTGTTAGGGTAGGAATTTACTGAAAACTATATTCTTTTTGGAAAAGGCCAATGATCCCAGGACTTCTACTCTTTGGTCTTACCCTTTGTTTGGTTTCTACTTGGCTCAGATATTGTCCATGGCAGTGGGGATAGGGTCTCAATGTAGGTCTGAGGCCCCTAGTGGGACTAAGGAGAAGAAAAAAGAAAAAGAGGGTTGAGAAAGAGAAGCAGTCTAAGCACTGACCTTGCAAACCATTCTGTCATTTAGTTTTTTACTTGCTTTTTTCCACACATTCCAAAAAACAAAGAATATAAGAATTATATGTGAGAAATCAAGAATATTGTTCTGAGAAGTAAATATTACCTAGCACTTTTCGCTTAATACAAAAGAATAATTTTATATTATTTACACCTGTTATGTTTACCTATATCATATTGTTTGTATTGTTTCTAATCTTGTTTTCACACTAGATTATAAGCATATTGATTTAGAAGGGGTCAATTTAACTGTATTCCAATAAATAACTTAATGTGTTTGAGACTGACAGTTACTAAAGGGGAGGCATTTGGGGACTGGGTGAAAAAGGTAAAGGGATTAAAAAAATACAAATTGGTAGTTACAAAATAGCCATGGAAATATGAAGTACAGCATGAGGAATATTGTCCATACATTGTAATAACGATGTTTGGTCCAAGTGGGTACTAGAAATATCAGGAACACTTGCTAAAGTACATGGTTGTCTAACCACTATGCTGTACGCCTGGAACTAACACAAAATAATATTGAAAGTAAAAATAAAAAAATAATTTTACTAAAAAGGTATTGAGAATTGTTTGACAACTTTACATGTTTCTTGTTTGCCAATAATGTTAAAAACTGAAAATAACAGAGTATGATAATTCCAGTCTAACCTTGCGTTTGTGCTTACGAAGTTGTGTGTGTGTGTGTGTGTGTGTGTGTGTGTGTGTGTGTGAGAGAGAGAGAGAGAGAGAGAGAGAGAATGGGGGGGAAGAAGCATCTCTGAGCACTTGAGCAACCACTTGGCTGAAGAAAACTACAGCTAGCAAGTTTCCTTGACCTTGAGATCATACACTTAATCAGTGCCTTAACAGTTGCAAGTCACATCTTTGATTTGCAGCCTGGCTGCCTCAGAATGCGCTGTTGGTGGGTAGAATGTCTGGCAAGCGGGAGAACTCAAAGGGCAAAACAGTAGAGTAGAAAGTGGCTCCTCTCCGAAATAGGTCACAGGGCTTTCCTTTTCGTGATGCATGCAAGGCAGTGCAATCTTTTCAAAAAGCAACTGCAGCAAAACAGAGGATAGTACACTGCAGCCAATATGATCCAAGGAAAATAAGTCTTCAACAAATAAGAACATATAACTTATGAACCTGATTCTACATAGCACAGGATAAAGAAATTAATTTAACCATCAGATCAATATAAGCAGTCAACATTTAATAAAAATGGGTGTTTTTCACACTGGCTTATGTAGTTTGACCTATTTCACTATCTAAATCAGTTTAAGCAGATTGATCTATTTTATTATCGAAATTCTTTCCACATGGATGTAGTTTAAGAATATTACAAGAATGTAAAACATCACACATGCAGTCATTTCATAGATGATTGACCAAAAATGGAATTTCCAACAGCAGATGAATGATGGTGGAAGTTGCATATGTAGTTTAAAGGCAGATCTAAAACATGATCACTTAGAAGCATGTTTGGTCTGCTACAGCCGCCCTCGGGTAGCCTTGCTGGGGAACGGTGGGGCAGTGTAGACTCGTCTGGGGGCTGCGACAGGGACTTTCGCGCCACAGCGTTTCTCACTGGTTCTGAGAAGTCATTCCCAGGGAGAGGGACCACATTCGAAAAGGACTGACAGTTTAGACTGAAAACAGCTTTCAAAGAGACTAATCTTATAAAGTATTGCAAATGAATAAGGACAACAGGAGTAGGTGTTCACCTGCCAGTCTCCGCCATGCAAGATGAGAGCCTGTCTGTACTCACACATGCGCTGACTTAAAAAAAAAAAAAAATCACATAAAAAACAACATCTTTGCTACAGAGACATTTTTAACAAGTATTACAGAAAGAGCACCAGCTACCAAAAAGAGTTGCCAGGGCCAGAAGGAGCCATCAATCGAAACAGTTTACATTTCAAAGTTTTTTCCAAGAAGAGTGAAAAACGTCGCAGCGCCTCGATGGAAAACGGAGGCGCTGTAGTCAAGAGCCTGTGCGCTGCCTTCCCAGTCAAGTTTCTTTCTCCGGAGAGGCCCTTTAACCCTCAGGTTGGTCCCATCAGGTAGAAAGATACAGAATTGTCTCCTGGGGCTGGTGCTCTGAGCAGCTTAGCAGGCTGTGGAGTGAGGATAAAAATCCTCTTCCTTTTATGAGTTTCATAAGAAAAGAGCCTTCTTGCTCTCGGGCATTATTGAGATTAATAGGTTACTTTTATTTCTATACTTCATCCGCTGGAAATCATTTAACAAATAATTATATCTATATACCTTGTAATTTTTTCCCCTGGAGATAATTCAAGAATTGACCCCTACTTATCTAGGTTTCTTTCAGAAACTAGGAACTGAATGCTAGCAATGCTACTGACCAGGGTGTGCATTTGTTCATTTCTCCTCTTTTTTATTGGAAAGAAAAAGTTCGTATGCTTTCCTTTAGTCCTGAGGGCAAAACAAAGGAACATTTCTTAAATTCAGTAACAATTTTTAAAAGGTGCATAGTCTGAAGTATACTTTTGTTTTTAGTTGAATTTTCCCATGACATTTCTAAACACTAAATCTAATTTCCAGAATCCATGAGAATAAACTCTACATACTTTCATTCTTCATTCTAGAAGCAGGTCAGATGCAAAGAGTAGTCTAAGAAAACATTTTAATTTTATAATTAAGACTTGAGGAATGAAAATAACAGCAGACACTGGGAACCTTTTGTCACTGACTTGCTTCCCATGAAAATGGTTTTTTGTGCATCTTCTTCCCACACATACACCCCTTAGGCCAACAATTCCTGCACTAAATCCAATGGTATCACCATGTCTCTTTGACCAACAGGCAATTTGTACAACCATAATGAAGGCTCAGACACCCTCATAACCATGAAGTATTGTCATGACTGCAACAGATTGAATAGAAAGGGGGTAAAATGGAAGTACTACCCTCTGTTTTTTGCACACATGTACAAATCCTGTTCATTGTGATCACAAAAATTACAGTCACTTTTTTAGATTGATCTATTGATATACATTACACAATATCACTGAAAAATATTACCAATTTCCATACCAACATCCTTTGTAAATACCACTGATTCTCAATGAACTGCTTCTGACCTGCTGGTCTGAGGCTGTCACCATATGATGTACATAATTCTCTCAACACTGATACATTACTTCTGCTCAGTGTTGGGGGTCAGGCCAACAGTGTAATGTCAAAGATAATTAGCAGCCCTATCTATAACCAGCTACAGGATCACTGCCTAAGTGACAGACCAGAAAAGCCAAGAAAGTGGGCAGCAGTATAAAATCGAAGGGAAGTGCCCATGCATTCTGTGGTTCCAGCAGCTGCTATGGACTATCAGCATCACCAGGAGACCTATTGCATTAGCATAAATTCAAATGACAAATACACAGTGCTAGTCAGAGACTCATTAATTTGCAATGGGTGCAGTGCTCATGACATATTAGTGCAAAATTCAAATGTCTTTGTAGCAATTTGAATTTAGTTGTGAGACCAAAGTCGCTAAAATGAAATGTGTGGGTTTTTTAGCAGTTTATTAAATTATGAACTGTGATGACTATATCCATGCATCTTTTTAAGCAGATGAGGTCCAGCGTGCTCCAGCAGCAAATCGCATGGTTTGTGTTGATATTTTCCTGTCAGACAATTTTCAAGCAGCAGAAAAGATACTAGACTGTCTGCTTTGCTCTGCTGCATGCGGACTGAGAGCTCCCCCTCCTGGACAAATGACATTGCCATGCTAAAATAAAACCCGACCATTTATTGTCTTCTTTTTATATTTTTAACAACAGGTTTTGACACAAAGAATTAATCTTTGACCAAAGTCAAAATAAAAGAAGTTGGTATTCATTGTAAATGACACTACATGATAACTTTGTACAAAATTTAGAAGTCACTCTGTATTGAAGTTGGTCTTATACAATATCATATAAAGCTATTCAAAGACCTCATTTACAAGTATATTGTAAAAAAGTAATTTCCTGATTTATATATACCAAGATATAAGAAAAACACCAATAAAACACTATAATTTTCATATTGCTTTCATGGTATCATAAACTAGCTTACAATTATTAGTATTTAATTTTATAAAGAAAAAAGCATAGAGAGAGAGAGCCTTTTAAACAAAGCAACCAAGTATATATTATATTCAACCCAATTGAATGAGATTATGAATCAAAACAGACAAGGAAAGTCAATTCATACTTAGGTCACATATGTCTGATGAGCTAATTTTTCTTTTTATCATAAGGAATCCTCTACCCAATTATTTCAAATTAGTCAAGGCCAACGTATCACTGGAATGCCTTTTAAAAATTGGCACATCTCAGATTAGTTCAATAATGAGATGAAGGAGGTTAACGTGTCTTCAGTATTGATATAACCCAAATACACAAAATGCCAACACCTGCACATCTCAGTATCTAGGGTCTTAGAGCAGAACCAGATCCCCGTTTAAATGATACAAATGTTCACATTTATATCTAATACGTACAAAGACATAGATTTTAGCATTTTTCTATAGAAGCTATAGCTTTCCAAATCATGTAGCCTGCCTTCAAATAATCTGAAAAGCAGATTACCATTTGAAATTTCCTTTAAAGAGAATAGAAAATTTGCAAGTAAAACATATGCCCTTTGACCATTTGAACGAACTAATCTCCACTGGGCTACAGAGTGTGCATTAGCAGATCCTTATGAAAAACTGTTTATCACTTTCTAAATTTTGAATAAGTTTATATTTAATATAATGTAATACCACCCTATTATTACATCTAGACTTACTTATGTACTTCCTGAGTGCTCAGTTTATGGTGAATTTGGGGAAAGCCATCAAACTGAAAGCTGTTTATCTTTAAATTCCATTTTATAATATCATTGATGCTTTGTGTCATCTTCAACAATTAAAAGTAAAATCATTATAATGTATTCTACTTCATTACAATAAAATTGGTCTTGAGTTATTTAGTAGGCTCATTTTATTTTACAGTAACTACTGTAAGAAAGATACAGAACTAATAAAGACTGAGAAAGATCACTGTACATTAAACATATGGAAGGAGTAATATATGAGGTTTATCTTTGCAGCTGGATGTCTAGGCATTGCTATTCCTTAACACATTCTCTTTCACCTAGTTATTAGATCCTAGATTCACAAAATGTTAGAGCTGGAAGGTTTATTGTTGATCATCATTTATTTGTTTGTTTTTTAATTTTTTAATTCACTGATTTTTAGAGAAGAAGGGAGAGAGAGAGAGAAACATCTATTTGCTGTTTCACTTAATCATGCCATTATTGCTTGATTCTTGTGTATGCCCTGATCAGGGATCAAACCTGCAACCATGGTATGTCAGGACAATGCTCTAACCAACTGAGCTACCCAGCAAAGGGCTGATCATCTTCCATTTTACAAGCATGAGAACCAGAGACTCAGAAAAGTTTAGCAAATTTACCAAGATTTAATGTCTACAAGAAGGTAAAACTAAGAAACAAAAAACAAAAAACCCTAGTCCCTAGACATTTCTTCTCAACCTTGAGCACACAACAGAATTCTTGAAGGCATATCAAAATAGATTGTGGGCCTACTCCAAGGGATTCTGACTTAGTATTGTGGTTAAGGAGGCATTCTCATTTTGGGCGAGTCCCAGGAAATACTGCTTTTCTGCTTTTGCTGGTCCAGGGACCACAGTTTGAGAACTACTAGTTTCTAAACCAATTTTTGTAATCTGCTGTTATCTTAGTTCTAATAAATGTTCTCATAATGATGAGCAAAGCAAACTCAAGTTAATACCACATTTCTTTATTGTCCTCTCTATAATAGAGGGTTGGATAATACCTACAGTATGAAAAGTCTAGGAGGACACAGAAAGAATTTAAAAACAAAAAATAAAAGGCAAGGTACCAGAGCCAGATTGCCAGTTAGGGCACTAAACACTGAAAAGATTATTTATGGCTACTGAGGTGACTCTCTATCCCAAGCCAACTTATCAGCAATATTAAATTATACCCAGTATAAAAGAGCCAGATAATCCTGACCAGGCGGTGGCACAGTGGATAGAGTGTCGGACTGGGATGCAGAGGACCCAGGTTCAAGACCCCGAGGTCGCCAGCTTGAGCAGGGAAACATTTGGTTTGAGCAAGACTCACCAGCTGGAGCCCAAGGTTGCTGGCTCAAGCAAGAGGTCACTCGGTCTGCTGTAGCCCCCCTGGTCAAGGCACATATGAAAAAGCAATCAATGAACAACTAAGGTGCCACAATAAAGAACTGATGCTTCTCATCTCTCTCTCCTTTCTTGTCTGTCTGTCCCTATCTGTCCCTCTCTCTGACTCTCTCTGTCTCTGTGACACACAGAAAAAGAGCCAGACAAAGCTTTAAGGTCTATCTCTCTCCCTCTCTCTCTCTCTCTCTCTCTCTATCTATCTATCTATCTATCTCTCTGCCTCCCTCTCCTCCACTTTCTGTCTCCCCCCTTCTTCTTTCTCTCCTGTTCTCTCCACCCTTAGAAACCTCTGCTTCTTCACTTATTCTCTAAGCATTCCCTAGTGTAGCTCTCAAGCCATAGTAAAGAGAGTGTCACTTCTATTATTGCCAAGCTGCCCATTTTCATTATCTCTTACCATAATCATTTGCCTATGTGGAAGATAATCTCTGAGCTGCATTTTCTAAAGTCTAACAGAATCTAGTTAGCAACCAACTATAGAGAAGACAACCTTATTGCCTCCTGCCTGTCCCCACCAGCTATCAATATTTAGACCAACACAGAAGGTTACCTTCTTTTCAATCTCTAAAATAAAATAGCAACCACAAACCTAATAATGAATTGAAATGTAACTTATCGTTGCTTTTATATTGTATTAGCAAATTTAGGTCATAAGAACTAGATAGAAAGAGCCCCTGTGTAAGTGAACTTGAAATTACCAGTGCTTGAAGAAGCAGCTCAGAAGTGCAGGAGTATATTCAAGAGGAATTTCACCCAGGCATCAGCTGTTCCTTAGCCCACTGCACAGATTTTAACAAATCTGTTCAATACTCTGGTCTCACAGTTGTAATATCATTGCCCATTTTCCTGGTTTAGAGAATGACTCTTATAAAGGTAATCATCAAAATAAAATAAAATAGGTTATTGTTACTGTTTTTAAAATAGTGTTGGTTGAAAAAAGAAAGTGACTGGTGGCAATAAAAAAAAAAAACCCATTTTAATTATATATATAAGCCTTAATGTTTTTGTGTTATTTTCCCCATTTTATTAAGGTATAATTACCTTTTCCATGAAGTTTCTACATAAATTTGCCTTTTATCGGTTTTCTAGAAAACTTTGATATCGTGGAATAAGTTTGACTGCAATTCATTCCATAAATAAAATAGCACTTTTCTGAATATTAAGAGTCCTCCCTCCAAAAAAATAACATTCCTATTTCTGGGGTTCTATAGTAAGTTATTACATTAAAATCTGCTATAGTATTTTACTTAAACTACTTCAGAAAAATAACCTTTTCATTTCAAAATGATTTTCAAATATAAATGGTTTCCAAGCAGATTTCACTGTTTCTTCCTTATATTTACTTTTCTACTATTCCCCATTTTTTTAGGTAAGTCAATCAATCACAAAAAAATAAGATTAACATAGGTTTATCATGATTGCATGTGCACCCAGGGTCTACTGGGCTTACACATGCCTAAATTAAAACTTCCTGTTCACCATCATTTCACCAAGGACTTTCATTAATGTACTTGTATCTCCAAAATCTTTCCTGATAGGTGCTTCCTTTCTCATACCTTGTTCAGGTTTAAATAAAATACACCTTCTGTCTACCACAATCCTTTAATGCTTTGAAATTTCTGAATTTTAACAAAAGTTGATTTTCTTTTATCTATAGTAAACTGAATTATTTAGTATTTCAATTATCAATATAAAAAACATTGTGAATGGCAAGCAAGATTTATTTTTTTAGAATGAAAAGCTATGAGAATATGATTCTTCTTTATAAAAAAGTAGAATGCCTATTTCTTCCAAAAATATTTTGTATTTTAAAAGAATGTAATACGTGAGGTTAAGTACTGTAACTCAGAGGTCATTTGACAAAAAGTTTATTATGGCTAAAAGCTAGCCTCATGTGAATTCTAAGGCAGATAAATATTAGTTATTAATTCAGGTTATCTGCACTACAACTGCATTTTTATTTGTACTTTTTCATTTTAAATATATGCGCATATACTATTTTTATCCCTTAGTAAAAATAAAGCTAGATATTTTTTGGTGTACTGAGCAAGTCAATTTTTATCCATTTCTAAAGACTCCTCTCAGATATTTTTAAGACAGTTATCTTACACTGGCTCTAGAAATGCAAAGGCAATAATAATGAATACATTTTGTCTCATGAAAAAATCTTTATTAATGGACTATGTGAACTTTCTTTGTAGAACTTAATATTCTATATGCACTTATAAAATTCTACAAAGTATAAAATAAGCATATAACAAATGCAGAGAGTACTGGTTTCTATCTTTCATTTACAGTAAGATCTTGTATTTCAGAGATTAATAAGGAACCTCCCTGGAGTTTTTAATAAAGCAGGTGCTGTAGTATTGCAGGCAGTTTTGCTTTTCTCTCTCTCTCTTTTTTTTCCCTACCCTCAAGGGGAAAGAAATCTCACTAAAAGTCATGATCCTATTTATCAAGGATAAATCTAGTATAGTCTAGACTATATACCACCTAAGCTGATCCAAATCTCCAGCCCCACCCACTGTTCATTACTAAATTTATAAAGCACAACATGCCCTCTGAAATTACAGGTTGGACCATTCTCTCTCTGTCCTTACCACAGGAAGTATAAAACCAGTTTAGAGTAACTGGCAAATGTAAAATGTTTTAAATTTAAAGAAATACAAGTCTTGTGTGGGGGTTAGAATAGAGGTGGGGGGAGTTCTTAAATGTTCTTTTTTCCTACAGAGTATGAAATGACTAAAATATATTCAATCTTGTTAATGCTTGTCAAATATTTCACAGTGCAGCTTTGTTAAGATGTTCTACTGACTATGAAAAATCAATTTGGTGGGATTCAGATTCTAGAGCTGGAAGAGCAGGAAGAGACCTTAAATAACCTTATTCTATCAGGGCAAGAGGTGAAAAACTGAGTCCCAAAAAATTAAGTGATTTGCCCAAGGTTTTGCAAAGAGTCCAACTTAAAACTCACATCAGGAAATGCTGACTGACTCCAGCATCCTTCCCACTGCTCATTTCAGCTCTACGGTGTGATTTCACAGCTGACACAAAACAGTCATATTATACCCAGGATTATGCAGAATTTCATTTGTGCAGAAATTCATTTGGTATCTAGTTACTACAATCAAATAATATTATTATCTTTAAATTACAGAGATCAATTTAGGTCATTAGCAAAATAAAATGGTTACAGAAGGTCTGTGTGAATTCTTCAAAGCTGTAGTCTCTTAAATGTCAGAAGTGAAATATATTTCCTAAAAAAATAAAATTTGACAAAACTACTGAAGTTTAAGCCACAGCTGTGCAAGCCTCACTGCCTCGTTATCACAGATCTGCTAAAAAAGCAGAATTCAAAGATCTGAAAAGGAAAATATGTGCCATGGCCAATTAATAATTGCTGTTTCCCCTCGTTTATTGGGTTTAGTAGCTTTTCCAAGAGAGACATGGATCACAGGATATTGTGATACGAATAAAGCATTATGGTATGGTATAGATTCGAGCTAACATAACCAAGAGCCTACAAAAAAAAGGAAGACTAGTTAATATTTAAGCCTTACAAGATCACTACCTATAGCTTAAAAAAAGACCCAAACAAGACAGTTGTTAGGGATGGTGGCAACCGTGTCAAGCTTTCCGAACTAAGAGCCTTAACTACTACCCAGGCAAAGCAAAGCCAGCTAAGCAGAGTTGAAGGCAAAGGGGAGGCAGTATCACCAAGTCTAAGTTGATGCTAATATCCTCCCAGTGAACTGTATCAGTATGTCTTAGATGAAGTCATTTACAAAATATACATATAAAGCTGGTACTTCTTAATACATTCAATTGTTTTGAGCTTATATAAGTGTTTCTAAAATAATATGGACATTTCATTGTTAAATTGTTAATGGCTTTTGGTTTTTTAGCATATTTGTAATTTTACTTTTTCTTAAAGAAGGAGGTGGTGATCTGCTCATACTATGATGTGGTCACATTAGTATCCCAACTAGTGATCATTATGGTATAAGTCAAGCTTGTAATAAATGGGATTTTTTTTCTACCGATATGGTAAGAAATTTAAAAACAAAAAGGGTTGAAGGTAGTTAAATTGTGCTTTTATACATAAGCTCTTTTCAACATGAATCAACTCTTCATTTATTTGGTTATACAACTTAAAAAATAAATGATCTCATTCTTCTTAGTTATTATTTGTTTCATGAGACACAATCCCCAGAATTCTCAATTACTAGAAATTCAAGATGTTCCTCTTATTGAACAGTTTGATACTATAGTAGAAAGATCTTTGTACGTTCCTCTGGACAGAGGGCAGCGGTAGTCAGGGAGCCGGCACAGTAAGCAAAGCAGGCAAGCAAGTAGCCAGGAATCAAGGGTGCAGTAAGAGTTGTCAGTAAACAGGAGGGAAAGCAAGGTGCTAATCGAGAGAACAGAAGCAGGTATAGTCGAACACATGAAAGGGCCTTTAAAAAGACTGAAGCAAGGTCTGGCCCAGAATGTAAACTCCTGGGGCAGAAGTCAACACCCTTGTCTGAGGGGTGGGAAGATGTTAAAGTTATTGTGGGGCTCACAATGGGCAGACACTGAAACAACTCTGGGCCCAGCAATGGGGTTTCAGAGGAGAGCTGTATGTGATTACAAAGGCTGGGCACTCATGATCCTCCGGGCCTCCAGTGCATCGTCTGGAAGAGCCCACTCTCCCGAACGAACCCTTTGGCAACCTCAGTCCCTCCTTGAGGAGGCTGAGTGAGCCAGTCCAAGTGACGCTCTGTGTATCTGTCCAGGAACTCGCATCATGGACAATAAGCACTACCCCTTCACCCAGATACCGGGCGAGGGTGGATTCAGCTATGTGGACCTAGTAGAGGGGTTACATAATGGACACTCCCCACCCTGAAGCAAATCCTGTGTCACGAGCCACAGGACTGGGAGGAGCCCCAACAAGAAGCAGCCATGCATCATCTCTTCCATCACCCCAACATCCTTGCCTCATGGCTTATTGTCTGAGGGAGCCGGGCACTAAATGTGAGGCCTGGCTGCTGCTATCCTTCTTACAGAGAGGTACGCTTGTGACAAGATAGAAAGACTCAAACACAGAGGCAACTTCTTGAATGAACATCAAATCCTTCAGCTGCTGCTGGGGTATCTGCAGAGGCCTTAAGGTCTTTCATGCCCAGGGTTATGCCCAAAGGACCTGAAGCCCACCAATGAAGCCCACCAATATCTTGCCTAGAAATGAGAAGCAACCAGTTTCAATGCACATGGGTTCCACGAATCAAGCATGCATCCTGGCGGAGGGCTCCAGCCCGACTCTGGCTCTGCAGGACTGCGCAGCCCAGCAACACCCCGCTTCCTCCCTGGCCCTGGAGTCCTGGCGGAGGGCTCCAGCCCGACTCTGGCTCTGCAGGACTGCGCAGCCCAGCAGCACCCCACTTCCTACCTGGCCCTGGAGTCCTGGCGGAGGGCTCCAGCCCGACTCTGGCTCTGCAGGACTGCGCAGCCCAGCAACACCCCACTTCCTCCCTGGCCCTGGAGTCCTGGCGGAGGGCTCCAGCCCGACTCTGGCTCTGCAGGACTGAGCAGCCCAGCAACACCCCACTTCCTCCCTGGCCCTGGAGCTCTTCTCTGCGCAGACTGGTGCCTGGTCCCTAGGCTGTGTGCTATATGCTGTGATGTTCCAGAAGGGTGACAATGTGAACTGGCTCTGCAGAACCAACTCAGCATCCCACAAAGCCCCAGGCGTTCTTCCACACCGTGGCAGCTGCTGGCTTCGATGATGACTGTGGACCCCACCAGTACCCTTACGTTCTTCTCCTCAGTCAGTTGGAGACATTGCAACCCCCAGCTCTGAGCCAGCAGAAGACACAAATCTGAACAAACCAGGGGCCACATCAAGGTGGTCCCTGTGCCTTGTAAAGAGGTCCCCATTCCTCACTGGAATCTCCATCCTTTCTATCCGGGCTTGCTCTCTCTTATAGTAGGGACAGGAGTGTAGGGGAGAGTCAGCCCAGTCTTTCATCTCTGCTCTGCTCTCTTACCCCCAGGACAACTGGACAGAGAGTCTGAGTTGGGATGGCGGAGGGAGGGGCATGTGGAAAGTGAAACTAGTAAAAGCTCTGAGCAGGACTGCTGAGCTTACACCACAGTGTGCCTCCAAATCTGGGAACAGGAAAAAGTATGAATAGATGAATAAAGTGAAAGCAGTTTGATGGGGGGAGGGGGCGACTGGGCACTGAGAATCCACTGAGAATCACTCAGGACCGTGTGCCTCTGAGGGTCCAGAGCCAGCCTCCTTTGAAATGCCACATGAGTGAGCCCCAGGAAAGCATGCTGCTGCAGGGCCAAGCAGATAGAGGAAGACCAGAGCACAACAGTAGCAAAACAGTCAGTGGAAAGAAAACGGGCATCAGTCAAGGGCCCAAAGCTGATGCAAGGTCCATCTGTACATGGCAGTGTTGTTGGGGAAGGGCTTCCTTTTGGTTTGCATAACCCCTGAAATTCTTGGACTAACTAGAAATCGGTTGCCCCTCACCCTCCAAGTACACAGTACTGTACTAGCCAATCTGGTGCCGAGACTCCTGAGTCCGTCTTCATTTAACCTGGCAGAGAAAAGCCAGGTGACTGTCCTTGCATAAAGAGCCTAGGGTTTGGGTTATTTCGATTACATAAGTACTGCCTTGTATTATTGATCTCCTATTTTAAAAATGCCGCTACCTGAAGGTAACTGCTACCTATGAAGATGCAAGTAAAAAACCTTACTGTGCAACTCTTAACCTGTTTTGCGTTTATTGCCTGTCAGCTTGCTCTTTGGATTATAATATTTACAACTAATGTCTTTATATACACACAATCTAGTATTGTTCCTACTCTTGTTCTTATACTTTATTCCATAAATAAACCTGTGTTATTAAGGATGCTAATGGTCCTGAATGTTTACATTACTTCTTAAAAATTTTCAGCAATTCTCTTGTTATTTTATGTTATGTTGCCCAGGATTCATCACTTATACTAGTCTTTAATGGGAGGAAAAAAACCCAGAACTAAAAAAAAATGTTGAGAGATAACCCAGAACTAAAAAAAAAAAAATGTTGAGAGATATTTCTGTTCTCTTAATTTAGCTTAGAGATAAAGGAAAAATTTCAACCTTGGGATTTTGAAAAACCCAAGGTGTGACTAGGAAAGAAGTGCTCCATCAACAAACACTTTTGAGTAAAAAAATAACAGGACCCTGGCCAGTTGGCTCAGTGGTAGAGTGTCAGCATGTGTATGTTCCAGGTTTGATTCCCAGTCAGGGCACACAGGAGAAGTGACTATCCGCTTCTTCACCCCTCACCCTTCTCTCTCTCTCTCTCTCTCTCTCTCTCTCTCTCTCTTCCTCTCCTGCAGCCATAGTTCAAATGGTTCAAGAAAGTTGGCCCAGGGTACTGAGGATGGCTCTGTGGCCTTGGTTCAGGAGCTAAAATAGCTTGGTTGCTAAGCAATGGAGTAGCAGTCCCAGATGAACAGAGCATCAGCTTGCCTGGTGGATCCTGGTCAGTGTACATAAGGGAGTTTGTTTCTCTGTCTCCCTGCCTCTCACTTCATAAGGAAAGAAGGAAGGGGGGGAGGGAGGGAGGGAGGGAGGGAGGGAGGGAGGAAAAGAGAGAGAGAGACAGAAAGAAAAAAAAAAAGAATGAAAGATAACAGTCTGTCTTAAATAGCTTAGATAGTCTGTTGAAGAGCAAGAGCCCAGAAAAGATAACTTCTCAAATTATTTTAATTTCTAATTTCCCAAATGACACATTTATGCACTTGCATTAAATTACAAACATTATAAAGAACTCTACAACCCCACTTGAACATCACACCAATTCAAATCAGCTCCCAAGAGGTAAGCACTGTTACTGGTTACAAGGGTATTCTGCTAGAATATTTCCTAGCCATGTATCAACATGTATAGAATAAGTGCATAACTGCATATATACCTATATAAACATACATATATGTATTTAGTGCATCGGATATATTACTTATTTGATTTTACATGAACAGAGAGAAGATACCTTTGAAGTCTAGGATGGCATAATTTGATTAATTGTTCTGAGTAAAAGGAAACATTTCTTCGGAACTATTGGCCTGGAAGCTAGCATTAATTTTGCTTTTGAAATATCACATTGGCAGGAGCATCACCTATCTAAGGGAGAGCCTGCTTTAGTAGCCGTCATGTCCTCACATCCCTGTGACAGATAGCATGTAATTAGCTTAGTTCTCATCTGTAAACTAGCAATATTATTCACACTCAGTATCAATTTTAAAACTCGAACCTGATAAACCACAAGGCAAGTTTCTGTATCACACCCTTTTGGTCCAGAAACCCACTTTACTCATCTTTTATTGTGGTTGCTTGTTAAATTTGCAACACACACACAACTGTACAGGTACATACAGTCACACTCTTATATACACAACCATGGAGAAAATTAAACTGTACACTGCTTTTCCCTTAGAGGGGAAAAGGAAAGAAAGTAGGAAAGTCAATATTAAATTTTTTGTGTGATTATTTAAGTGTGTGTGTGTGTGTGTGTGTTTTCCTTTGGTAGTTGCTTGATAAAGGACAGGTTTACAAAAGGTTTAAATAAGTGGGTCAGTCTCTAAGACACTGAGAGATTTAACTGTTTCAACCTTATTAGCTGGAGGCTGTTTTATTTGATATGAAAAGGATTAAATAAATGCCGAAAAGTATAGGGGATGGCAGTATTTAGCAATCTTGTTTTCTTTACATATTGTAACACACTAATGGACTACATTTTTCTTTGCTTCCTGACATTAACTCTGAAAATAAGCAAGTTACTGTCCAAATCAGAGCCAAAAAACACCACAGGGTTTCTGGCTGTGAAGGGACACTTTATGCATAAATGTGGGAAATGAAAAAGTTGATAAACAGCCAGTTGAGAAGTGTGAAGAGATTATTTTTATTTCTTGGTGTTTTCAGTGTGTAGTATCTCAGATGTTCAAAAATATATTCCTGTGCCTGAGAGTTTACAATCCCATAGCAGATATCATCTAGTGTCGCCCATGCGGACACTTAGAATGGGGACAGTCTCCTTCAGTCACTCCCTTCCCCTCTTCCACTCTCTTGATCCACTCCAAGTCTAATAGACTTCAATGCAGCTTCACAGAAATTAAGCACAGGCACATTGGAATTTTAATGAATGGGTCCATCAGATGTGGTTTCTAAAAAAGTAAAACAGATGCAGCTCCTCTACTGCTCTTCCTGGTTATTTTTATTTCTTTCCCAGTCAAGAAAGTCTGGTACTTCAGGGCAACTTTCCTTTGTTAATCATTTTCTTTCCAACATTGAACACCAAAGTATTATGTTCAGACCTCAAGGTTTACAATGATAGTGTTTGAACAAACTGAAAAAAAACTTGAACAAATTACAATCTGTGTTCCAGTGTTGATTCTGTCAAATAAAAACAATTATTATCCATAAAAACACACACAATATGACTAGCCTAGATCTCTGAAGTGATAAAAATTCATTATCTGACCAAAGTGCTCACCTCCAACATCTTTATAAGGCTTCCAAGGTGTGGTGTACACTTTCTGTCTATATGAAATATTAACTACTCTTGCTCATTAATTCATTCCTCTCATTGTCATTGCCTCTAATCATTTTATTAATTACAATTTTGAATTTTTATTATTATTTATAGACTTGCTAGTTTTATAACACAGCAAACATTTGAAATTTAATGAAGCAAAATTGTAATTGTCTTATTTAATCAAAGAAAGGTGTGCTACTTGAGAACATAAATGGAAAGTTAATTTGTTTTGTAAAATAAATACCACAATAATGGAAAGGCAACAATATTCAAAATTCTCTTGATAAAAGACAGAGTATAGAATATTTCCACCTGATATGTTGGAATAAAAGAGTATAAAAATATAACTAGCTGAACCTATATAATCATGATTATAAATAGTTCATGTAAATCAACCTCCCCCAAAAAACTAGTTTATAAAGAAAAGAAATCATTACATGTGAGTTCAAAATTTTTCACTTCTATATAATATCCTTTCTGGTAATACATAATTAATCTGTTGAGTGAGCATTGTGAAAGGCAGGGAGTTACAGGCTTTGTGAAGCTAGGAAACAATTCAGAACCACCATCTAATCATAATGGGTGGTGACTGCATGGATAACTACCTCTATGTATTCCAGGCCCATTCATTATTTGAAAAAAACTGAAAACCTAGGATAAAACTTGTTTCTTGGACCTCCTCCATCCAAAAACAACCAAAGTAATTACAGAATTCTAAATTTAATTTTAGAAGTTAGTTCAACGCTCTGTTCAAACTTCTGAAATAATATTGGTAAAATAGTCAGAGTGACAGATTCTCCTTTCTGTTAGCTTACCAAAGACAGGTGGTTCTTCTGTTCTGATGCAAAGAAGATATTTATTTCTAGTAAATAAACCATTTCATGGGGAAAAACAATAAAAAATATCGTATAAAGATAAGAATAACACTTCTAAGGAGAGAAGAGGGGGGAAGCAGTGTGCTTATATTCTGTATTTTAAGGGTTTTTTTTAATACTAGTTTCTTATCAAAACAATGAAAAAACCTGTTACTCAGGTATTAAAAGTTCATCTAAAAGATAGTGGTGCTTGACAAATACTAAATAAAAAACATTGTGATATCTCCCTTTATAAATTTTAAAGGTTGGTAAATTTTTAAAAATCTTAGAAATAAAAGAGATTCAGTATCACCAAGAGAAGTGTAGGATCCACAGAAAATTATTAATCAAAGACTACTGCCAAATTTCTTACTTTGTTTTATTGAATAAATAAATCCATGGGTACAGTGATGGTGTGGGTTTTAGATGTTCCTTTTAAGTCTGTCTAACTTAGAAATAATCAGACAAATGTACCCCAACTAAGTGTTAGAAAGTGATACACACCTTCAGGCCTCAATCCTTTTGCGAAAATAGTCCTATACATAAATGGTTAACCCCAACTTCCTCTCCTGGGTGACCTCCTTAAGAATATTCTATATAGCTGTCCTGTCAATAAAATTAATTCTAAGGTTTTCAAAAAGTTTAACATAAAATAATCATATAATGCAGAAATTCCACTCCTAGACATATACTGCCCCTTCAAAAAAAAAAAAAAGCAAGAACAGGTGTTCAAACAAAAACTTGTACATGAATGTTCATAACAGTAATATTCAAAATAGCCAAAAGGTGGAAACAATTTAATGTCCATCAACAGTTGAATGGATAATCAAACACTGGTATAGCCATACAATAGAATATTACCCACCCATGAAAAGTAATTGATATGTGCTACTACATGAATGAAATTTTAAAAGATTCCACTGAGAGCGGTCAAGTAGAGAAAGTCATATGTTGACTGGCTTTATTTTTATAAGATATCTAGAAAAGGCAAACGTGTAGAGACAGAAGCAGGTTAGGGGTTGCCAGGGGCTGAGGAGAGAGGGAGAGGCCAAATAATTCCTTAATGGTTCTGAGGCTTCCTTTCAGGGTAACGAAAGTGTTCTGTAACTTGGTAATAGTGATTTTTATACAACATTGTGTACTAAAAGCCACTAAATTATAAATAGTGAATTTTATTTACATGAATTTTAGCTCAATTTAAAGGAAAAAATTGAATTCCAGTTCATGTGACCTGGCCCAGCAAGCCTTCATGCTGCCCCAGAAACCAAGACTCCTCACAGCAACATTGGTGGTACCCTGCTTTAAGTTGGATCAAGTTCCAAGGCAGCACCTGAATGCCTAAGTTGGCTCCCTTAAAAGTGGCGATTATGGTTATAAAGATAAGCACCCTGCTATGTTGATTTTTAAAAGTCATTTTAACAGTATGCACTTAAAAGGGACCTGGATTTTAGCACATTCCTCTTTTTAAGTTTAGGCTTTTCCATTTTTTGCTCTTTGGCCATTATATAAAAGAAATTTTACAGAGGAAATGGTGAATTGGCTTTCTTATAAGGCAACCATGCATCCAGTGTCCTACAAAACTTCTAGTTCATATCTATTCATCTAGTGTAATTATTAGTAATGTCCCTACCACTCTTAAAAGTGTCCCAATCTAGATGATAAATTACACAAGAACAAATTTTTTTTTTTCATTTTCTGTTGTATGAGGTTTTAGAACTGTTTCTATATATTTCTGCATCGCTGATTTCAAATCTGAAATCTGTTTTTTGGTGCATGCTCTAGTTTTTATGCAATTTTAATTTATTTTTTTACAGTTAATGGCATGCATAGGTTTTTAAATTAGAGTTAAAGGGCAATGATTTTTGGATTGAACATAAGCACAAGGCAATTAGTGTTTTACAAACATCGCTTTGACATAATTGTAGTTGTTTTTAAATATAAAAAATTATTATCTGATAAAAACACCCTCTTATTTTTTTTTAAGATTAAATCATGGCTTCTTCAAGTAGGCATAAATGTAAGAATAGTCCTGACACCTTCTGTTATATATGTGGCTGTTACACACTTCAATGTCAAAGGTGCAATATTTCATCATTTGTGACACGTGCATATATTGCCTATTTTCAAGTTCCCCTTGATGATCAAGACAAGAATTGGGCTCCTCATATTGTGTGTCATAATTGTGAGGAAATGCCTGTGACTGGACAAAAGGAAAACGCAAAGGAATGCCTTTTGGTATTCCCATGGTTTGGCGTGAACCTAAGGACCACAGCAGTGACTGTTATTTCTGTCTGATCCATACAAAGAGCATCAGCAAGAAAAAACGGCATATGATCACATATCCTCATATTCCTTCAGCAATACAACCTATCCCACACTCTGAGACACTCCCGGTTCCAGTTTTAACTGGTTTTATTTCTTCTAAGGACGAAGAAAGTGAACACGGTGATCAAGTGTATTTTGATAAGATGCATGAGGAAATGGCTGTAGAATCTGAAGGGTCTTCTTCTGATGCCAAGCAGTCATTAACCCCTCAGCAGTTTAGCCAACCCAAATTGAATGACTTAGTAAGAATGACATAAAAATGTTCTTGACTTTCTGAAGTATGAGGAGCATAACTGGATTATTTGTGTGGATCTTAAAATGGTAAATTTCCTGCTAGGACAACAGAGATGTTTCATGAAGTATCCTTGCTTTCTGTGTTTGTGGGACAGCCAAGCTTGGGAGAAACACTGGACACAGAAGAAGTGGCCGAAACGTGAAGCTCTGGAAGTAGGGAAGCAAAATATTGTGAATGAACCTGTAGTTAATTGAGACAGGATCATTTTCCCCCCACTTCACATCAAACTTGGCTTAATGAAGCAGTTTGTTCAGGCTTTGAATAGAGAAAGTGAATGCTTTCAACATATTATTTCTGCTTTTCCTGTCTTGTCTTTTGAGAAGATAAAAGCAGGTGTATTCAATGGCCTCAAATTCGAACCCTCATACATGACGAAAAATTTGCCAGGAAGATGAATAAGGAAGAGAAAGCATCATGGCAGTCCTTTGTGGCAGTTACAAAGAACTTCCTTGGCAACAAAAAAGCAGAAAACTATGAACTTCTGGTTCAAAGGTTGCTGTTGGCTTTCCGCGACATTGGATATAACATGAGCTTAAGATTCACTTCCTGGCCCTGGCCGGTTGGCTCAGCAGTAGAGCATCGGCCTGGCGTGCGGGGGACCCAGGTTCGATTCCTGTCCAGGGCACATAGGAGAAGCGTCCATTTGCTTCTCCACCCCCCCTTCCTCTCTGTCTCTCTCTTCCCCTCCCGCAGCCAAGGCTCCATTGGAGCAAAGATGGCCCGGGCGCTGGGGATGGCTTCTTGGCCTCTGCCCCAGGCGCTAGAGTGGCTCTGGTTGCGGCAGAGCGATGCCCCAGAGGGGCAGAGCATCGCTCCCTGGTGGGCAGAGCTTCGCCCCTGGTGGGCGTGCCGGGTGGATCCCGGTAGGGCGCATGCGGGAGTCTGTCTCACTGTCTCTCCCCGTTTCCAGCTTCAGAAAAATACAAAAAAAAAAAAAAAAAGATTCACTTCCTGAACAGTCACCTTGATAAGTTTCCTGAAAATCTTGGAGCTGTTAGTGATGAGCAGACTATTGCTGGAGCAGCAAACGAGATTGTCTTCTACAAGTACACAAATGCAAGAGCTACAAACGCAAATTTTTGCCTGAATAGAATTTAAATAAGTTTTGCACAAATCTTATGATTAAAATAAGTGTTTTTGTATGTTCTGTTTTGAAATCGTAGACAAATTCTTATGCAATCATATCTTTTAGTGTATTAATGTATTTACTGCATTTTATAAATTATTATATTTTCACAAAGATGATGCCCAAGAAGACATTCTACTTCATCATGTTAAATTAAATGTTGAAAATTTTACAATAAGATGAAAACCTAAAATCTTCAATTACAAAAAAACTATAGCTTACAGAGAAAAACTAATGTCAGATTTGAGATCAGCACACTCGAATTAGGTAAGAACAAGTGTTTTTTGGATGCAACAAAAATTTTGTTCCCCACTGTTATATGGTCTCCCTAACTTCAAGGGGACTACTGTTAAATTTATCTGCCTGATCTGTCCAACAGGAATCTTTTGGGGGTCAGCTTTAAGCCAGTTCTCTGCTAAGTTAAATATGCTTTGTCTTAATATGCGCATTTCCTTTGCCAAGGCACACATAGCATGTTTGGAAAAAAAATGATCTCAGTTTGTAATCTTTTGCTCTTATTTATGCCTCATCTCCTGTGGTAGAGCTAATCATTAGTGGAAACCAAAGGGTTAAGAGTGATGCTATGGCAGACTTTTCTATAGGATACACTTTTAAAATAGATTAATCCAGAAAGAAAATGTCTTAATAAACTCAATTTGGGAAGATTCTGGTGTTACTGAATGGTAGTATTGACCTCAATCTGGATGAAATTCCACTCACATCTATTTGATGGGATCAAGCACAACTGATAATTTCATAGTTGGCTCCCTGCACTTACTAACATTCCTCTAAGTAAAGAGGAGTCATCCCTTTTTTTAATTAACCTATGCATAGTCTCAGAGCCTCTTCATACAAGACTGGGTCAGAGAAGGAAGTGAGCTGAGTAGACTGAAATTGGCTGGGAAGTTTTCAAATTAGATGGCCAATGAGCATATCAAAGTTAATGCATTCCTCTTAAATAGCAGTCTGCTTCTTATATTATACACTTCTAGAAATTTAGTGGTATAAGGTTCACATACTTTAGTATTTTCTGTCAAGATCAACCTAAACAAAAATTAACCAGGCAGTATTTTAGTTGGGCTCCTTTGATTACAACAGAGGCCCACACAGGCCATCTTAGAAGAAGAGAAGTTTATTGTGAGATTATCCACATAGGCTTAAAGAAGCAGTTGCTGTTGGCCTCGCCTCTTCTGGGGTAGATGGTCTTAATTACTGCCTTCCTCTGCTTATTCAAAAAAAAACCTTCTTAAAAACTTTGGTTTTCTTATGGCCTGCCATGTTGCCACCTTTACACCACAGCACACTTTCAGCTTGTATTTGTTTCCATTAATTTAATTCAAATAACCAGAATGAAGAGTCTAACGGATCCAACTCATCTTGTTGTCTTGGGCCATGCCACAGGTCCTTGGATCCTGTATAGAATAGCTGCCCATTTCAGATTCACCACCCCCTTTCCAGCTTCCCAACCAAGATAAACTTTTTAGCCAGAGAAGAAAGGCTGGGTCATATCATATAATTGCATTCCCCACCACCTCCAGGTCAGCAGGAGTGAGTCTTCCTCAGAATGGGAGATCCAGGATGCCCAGCATGGGCAGTTTTTCTTTCATATTTTCCTCTCACTCCTCTTAGTCCATCTCCATGAAAAGGTACCTCCATGAAAATGATTTAACTCCATTCCTGCTCCAACTTACCCTAGACCCCATTCTTACTAACTCTTATTTGTAACTAAATACCAGATATCTTCAACATCAATTGTTAATGACAACTTGTTGCTACTGTCAGGAGATTACATTTACATTAGGGACTCCTCAGAGCTAATGGCAACATATTGGGAACCTATCAGTCCTGTTAGACAAATGTTTAGAAACAAGGACTTCTGCGAAGTACCTCTTCAGCCCCTAATCATATCATATTTTTCTCTATTTACTTGACCAGCTCAGAATATTATTGTTTTTCCACTTAATTCATTTCAATACATCTTTTGCTTTATGTTTACATTTCCATAACACTATTTCAAAGCCCAAAATTCACACAATGAAGTCTAATTATTTTTTAAATTATACACATAAGGTGCATTTGAAAGTCCTTTCTAGAGAAAACATAGGCCAGCCAGCAGGGGATAAAACATATTGTATCTCTGCAATCTTTGCTGCACAGTCTGCAAAACAGTTTCTATGAAATTTAAAAAAAAAAATTAAAAAACAGTACTTATGAAATGACTATATCGCATAATATAGGACTGCAAAATAATCTATTTCTTTAATAAAAACTATCTCCCTGCCCTCAAGGACCCTATATTCAGTCATGGAATCCTCAATATTTTCATCCTTGCTCAGTCTCTCAAATTTTCAAATGAATAATTCATTTAGAGACTTGGGGAAAATAGCAAATGAACAGCCCCGGAAAGCTTCTCTGGGCAGAAAAACTATCCCATGAAATTTAATGTGTTAAGAAAATATCTTTCTTATCTCTCTGGTCCCCTAAGCAAGCCTGTCAAATTCTCCTACTTGTCTGTGTAAGGGACAATGAGGGACTGTGCCAGCAGCCAAAGCTCAGGAGAGTGCTGTGTAAAAATAAAGCAGAGGGAGGCATATGAAGCAAGTGCAGAAAATAAAGGCACATCTATCTTTAAGGCAGGGGTCGGGAAACTTTTTGGCTGAGAGAGCCATGAACGCCACATATTTTAAAATGTAATTCCATGAGAGCCATACAACGACCCGTGTACGTTATGCATTATCCAATAAAAATTTGGTGTTGTCCCGGAGGACAGCTGTGATTGGCTCCAGCCACCTGCAACCATGAACATGAGCGGTAGGAAATGAATGGATTGTAATACACGAGAATGTTTTATACTTTTAACGTTATTATTTTTTTATTAAAGATTTCTCTGTGAGCCAGAACTAGCCATCAAAAGAGCCATAGGTTCCCAACCCCTGCTTTTAGGGGTCATGTGTTTGGGCCATTTTGTGTTTTCTTCTTATGTTCCCAGAAAACAGGTGAGGGTATAGAAACAGGAAAGAAAATAAAAAGGAAGGGAAAGGGAAAGAAAGGGGAAGTAGATTAAACAGCCTGGCATCTCAGAATGTGAGGATTTTTTCCTTTTTTGAGAAGCAAAAAAAAAAATCTTTTCAAGGAAATTTAACACTTTCCTACATATGATTAATGTATTCATACACATACACACACAAAAAAGTGATATAAACTTTGGCTAATTTGTGCTAAAGATACTGTTTTTAGGCACAGATCATGCAAACAGTCCTCAAGCTTATAATAAAATATATTCCTGGAAGAGGAGCTATCAACTGAAAGGCTATAACTGGATCTAGAGTTTTCAATAGAAGTAATGTCATAAAGAGGGTGCTGGAGGTATCGCCCTGACAAAAGCCTGACATTAAAATTTTATAGACTAGGGAATAAAAGCTACTTACTCGCCCCAATAAAATGTTTGTTTTAAGTGTGTATAGATTAAAACTTTCTAAATACATTAAAACCTTCTAAAATATATTAAAATACACAACAGCACCCCAGTGTGAATTCCAGCTCCACCATTTCTAGCTCTGTGCCTTCAGTTAAGCTATACTCAGACTCAGTGTTCTCATCCATAAAATTGGGGAAATAATGGTTCTTAAAGGGTGTGAAATTTGACATAATAAGAAATATACATTTTGGTCTGCCTCAATGGCTTCGGAACCTCTTGTAATTTCCTAAGTGAATAAAGTGACAGGATCATCTTTCACTATGTTTGGTTTTTGACCCTGGCTCCTAAAAGAGCTCAAGAGTAGCAAATGTAAAAGAAGTGACTTTTGATATTCATAACAGCCTCTTCAACTACACTTGAGTTTATGCTAATGAGTGACTCTTGGAAGCCCTTAGGTTGGGAGGGCTTGTTGCAAGGCAGGGGTCCCCAAACTTTTTACACAGAGGGCCAGTTCACTGTCCCTCAGACCGTTGGAGGGCCGGACTATAAAAAAAAAAATATGAACAAATCCCTATGCACACTGCACATATCTTATTTTAAAGTAAAAAAACAAAACAGGAACAAATACAATATTTAAAATAAAGAACAAGTAAATTTAAATCAACAAACTGACCAGTATTTCAATGGGAACTATGCTCCTCTCACTGACCACCAATGAAAGAAGTGCTCCTTCTGGAAGTGCGGCGGGGGCCGGATAAATGGCCTCAGGGGGCCGCATGTGGCCCATGGGCCGGGCCTGTTGCAAGGGAACCAACAATTTGATTAGAGCTCTGGAACTTTCAGGCCACCGCCCTCCAACTGGGGTGGAGAAAGAAGGACAGAAGTTTAGTTAATCAATAATGGTCAATGATTTAATTAGTCATACCTACATAATAAAACCTCCATAAAAGCCACAGCAAAGGAGTTCAGAGAGCTTTCCGAAGGTTGTGGGGACCTTCAAATTATAGCAGGTTAGTCAGAACTACATGTGACAACTGGAATTTGTTATTGGTGTCTGAAGTGGGAAACAATCTCGTGGGACTGAACCCTTAACGTGGTGAGGTCAGAATTGGGTTAACTTATAGGATCTCCAGTAGTACCCTCCAAGAAACAAAGAGCGGTTTGATGTGGAGAAACCCACACATTTGGTGCCAGAGTGTTGTGAGAGCAGAGGAAACAAGGAGTCCTCCTCATTGTAAGAGTTCAGTTAGCTAATCTATAAAAAGCATGCAGCAATGCCTATCAAAAGCTATGCTATGCACTTGGTACGATTAGGTGTCATTATTATCACATATTTATTTTATATTTATTAATAAACAGGTCCCTGTTTTGATACTTATCCTGTAAATTTCCCTACTTCATCAAAGCACTTTACAGCTCATATGCCTTAGACAAAACTACCGGCCAATCCTGTTGTATGGAGTCTTCCATACTTATTTCTGAGGTAATTTGGTTCAGCCACTTCACCTCCCAACAGACTTACTGTGTCCCATCAGCTCCAGCCCCTTTCTGGCCCCAATGCTTAGATGAGACCTGGCCAGCCTAGCTATGTCCCTCGCACCACCACCACCATCCCTGCTTTCCTGCAGCACTGAAAAGATTTAGATCACCATAATCAATCATATAAAATTAAACTTAATACAATCCAGGATAAATTGAAATGTCCTCTTAATGTTTCCCTTCATTTAATACAATCTCATTTTTTCCCTCACTCCTATTGTACCAAAAAGTGCTCTGTCCTGAGACCTCCTCATTTCAGTCATAAGCCCTCGCCTACTTGCCTAAAATTCCCCTACATATCGATTCTTCTCTTTTCCCACCCCCTAAATTCATCAGCAATTTCTGTTATCCCACGTTGAAAATAACGTTCTGAATTTTCCCCTTTAGCTGCATGATTAACACCTTTGTCCATTGGGGAGTTGGTAGCAGAGTCACCTGGAAACTTGTTAGACAGGCCTCAGGACCCATCTCGGTACCTATTTTCACTAACCAGAAGCTATCCAAAGATTTTCACTTATACAAAAAAGAAGTGAAAACAGCCTTCAGTGTTCATTTTTCAGGGAGCATTATAGAGGCATGTACACCCCAAGCACCTAAGAGTGGCCCTACCGGGCTCCTTCCCAGATAACTATCCTCAGCATAAGACCAGCATAGCTTTGAACTGTGCCTGTGAGCGTCTGTGCTTTATTTTGATTTATTTTGTCTATCCATTAGCAGAAGTATCCTAAGGTATTGGAAAAGCTTAAGGGAGCTCGTAAGGGTGTTTCACTTAGCACAAAACTGAACATAATTAAGTATATTTGCTATGATTTGGCAGGTCTTTTGGGGGGTCTGGGAATGCTCAAATTTTTTTCCATATAAAATAATGGTAATTGCTTTTTCACTTTATGCCATAGGAGCTAATGAAAGGTTTCATAAGAATGCTCTCCTTTCCAATAGCAGAGAAAGCCTACATCACAACAGCCTCCTGACTCATCTCCCTGCTTTCTGCTCTTGTTCCCCTATCATCCATTTTCCCCACAGCATCTTTTTTACTTGAAACCCTCCACTGACTTCCTAGTCCATTATACTAAAATTCATTTTCCTTATTCTGTCTTATAAACCCATGCATGATGCAGCTACAACCTAAATTAACCCCATTTCTTTCCAACCTTTATACTCTAGCCATATTGACGTTCTCTTTCCATTATTTGAACATACCATGCTGGTTTTGGGCACAGAGCTTTTGTAAAAGCTTGCTCCTTTGTTGAAATCGTTCTTGGCATTTGGGTCTCAGCTTCAATGTTTCCTCCTCAGAGAGGTCTTCACATTATGTTACTAAATAAATAGCTTCTGGGGTCCAGTAATTAGTTACCATCATATAACCAACATTCACTCTCTACTCACTGTGAATTCATAGCTTTCTTATTTGCTATTTTGAGAGGTTATCTTCATTCTACTAGATAACCTTAGAATAAGGACCTTGTCCATTGTATCCACCTTTGTTCATCCTGAAGTCAGAACAGTCAATGGCAGAGAGCAAATGTTTAATGTTTATTGAAGTAATTAGTTAATTGTAACAAAGTATCAACAAAAATACTTCAACAGTGTCTGTGGAAAGTCTTTGAGGAGATTGTTCAAATGACTCTACCAAGAGGCAGAGTAGAACAATGAATCAAAACTAAGCTTTGAGTCAGATACAGCAAGGCTCAAAGCCCAGCTCTCCCTCTCACCAGGCACAAGACTTGGAGCAAATGTCCATCATTCTTTCTATCCTGTTCAAAATCTTCCTCTTTGGGTTTAGTCATTGGGAATAACTAAAATGATGTACTAGGGAAAGAATGCAACACATAGTAGATACATAACAATTATAATTTAGAATTTTATAGAAGATTTGGAGTTCTTTGACAAAGGTTATATATGGCATATGACAAATGAATGAATGTAAATCAAAACAAAGAAAAAATTCACTTATAATCTTGCTACTTCAAAAAAAAATTCATCTTGTCGTTTCCCTTTTAGACACACAGAATATGTTTACATAATCAAAATCCTAAATTAGATTCAATTTTGTAATTTCTTGACTTTTGAAAACCCAATTCAGAAATGTCTTCTTTTAAATTTCTCTCAAACAGACAGAGAAGCGATCAAATTGCTAGTCCCCTCTGTCTTTGAAGCTGAAACTTTTACTATCTTCTTGAACTTCAATCTCTACATTAGCAATTTCATCCTGCTCTCTGATATCATAAATGTCATGTCTTTAAAATGCATGAACTAACTCTCATTTGCACTAAAAATTCCCAGCCTTTGATCATTTCTCAGCCTTTTCTCTCAAAAATAACTACTCCAGGTTTTGACTTGAATAGTGGTCAACTCAAAGGCACATATCTCACTGTCTGATCATGAATCTCCAAAATTAAAAGCCTTTGTTCGATCAGAGCAATGCTAGTAACAGGGAGGAGTGAGCAGGCAGATGGAAGTTGGAAGTCACCATAGTATCAGGACTATTAGACTATTAGACTCAGGAGAAACTCTGAGTGCCATTAGTTGTTGGAGAGCTCATGGTCACTCTACGTACTGGGAAAGGAAAACATAGGTGTAGTAACACAAGAATGGTAAACTACTGGAATATCAAAAGTAAGCAGGGGGAAGTAAAAGTCTCCAAGTTCACAAACTAGCCAAATAATATTAATTAAATGGCTACTGTATGCCATGCAATATGCTAAGTGCTGGGAAGATAATGATGACCAAAAATAAATAAACACATGAAACTGACACCCAGTCATGGTCCCTATTCTCATAAATGTACAATCTAGTATAGGAAATAGCAATGAACCAAATAAACACACAGCACACGTAAATTTATAACAGATTATTGTTGAAAAGAGGGGTACATAATGCTATAAGATCATGAAACAATTGGATCTCACCTGGATTTTGGATCAAGGAAGGCTTCTTTGAGGGGGAGACAATTTTTTTTTAACAGAGACAGAGAGAGAGTCAGAGAGAAGGATAGATAGGGCAGACAGACAGGAACACAGAGATGAGAAGCATCAATCATCAGTTTTTTGTTGTGGCACTTTAGTTGTTCAATGATTGCTTTTTCATATGTGCCTTTACCGGGGGGCTAGAGCAGACTGAGTAACCCCCTGCTCAAGCCAGCAACCTTGGGTCCAAGCTGGTGAGCTTTTTGCTCAAACCAGATGAGCCCGCTCAAGCTGAGGACCTTGAGGTCTCAAACCTGGGTCCTCTGCATCCCAGTCCAATGCTCTATCTACTGTGCCACTGCCTGGTTAGGCAAGGGGAGGAGACATTTTTAACTGAGATCTAACAGTATATGTTAACTATGTAAATGCTTTTCAGTTGGGGGTAGAAGGGAAGGTGTGTGCAGAACATTCCCAACAGAAACAAAAGCATACACAAAGGCCATGAATCAGGAGACATAAGTCATGTTGATAGGACTAATAGAAACCAATATGCTAAAAAAGAAACCAATATGCTGACCAAACTGCTCAGAAGGTGAGGTGAAGTGTGCTCTAAGTCAAGGTCTAATGTGTTTGAATCAGTGATGAAGTTCTAACTCACAAAGTCTATGGTGAGGATTAAAGAAATTAAATAAGATGATCCTGGTGAGGCACATAATACAATGCCTGGCATTGAATAAAGCAGCTTGTAAGTATTCTGTATTATTATTATCATCATTTCATATTATCATATCTGCTGCCTATACATTAACTATTTTCCTCCTTTCTGCCACTCTATCAGGTCAGATCAGGCCACTATTATCCCCCATGTAGGTAACTGAAATAGTATCCTTCAAATCCATTCTCTACACTGAATCCTCCCCTTCCCACATGAAAGCATTTAGGGACTTCATCTCTGTTTAGCTGTGGTTTGGAACATGGTACAGTGTGTCCGTAAAGTCATGCTGCACATTTGACTGGTCACAGGAAAGCAACAAAAGATAATAGAAATGTGAAATCTGCACCAAATAAAAGGAAAACTCTCCCAGTTTCATACCTATTCAGTGCAGTTTGATGTGAGCTCACACACAGATATTTTAGGGCTCCTTAGGTAGCTATCCTATATAGCCTCTATAGACTCATCACTGACTGATGGTCTACCAGAACGGGGTTTCTCCACCAAACTGTCAGTTTCCTTCAACTGCTTATCCCACCGAGTAATGTTATTCCTATGTGGTGACGCTTCATTATAACCCAATATTCACGTTGCACTTTGGTCATGGATTCTAATTTAGTGAGCCACAGAACACACTGAACTTTCCTCTGTACTGTCCACATCTCCACTGGCATGGCTGTGACTGCTCCGCTGTATACACGTTGTTACATCATCATCTGCGCATGCGCACATGCTGCCACATCATCCTACAGAAACTGGGAGGGTTTTCCTTTTATTTGGTGCAGATTTCACATTTCTATTGTCTTTTGTTGCTTTCCTGTGACTGGTCAAAAGTGCACCATGACTTTACAGACACATTGTATATTATATGAAAATATTTTAAGATTAAAAGCCAGAATTTGTTTATACTGGTCAAAATATATAGAAAATATAGTGCCATTATTACCTAGGAGAGTAGAAAATAGGGTTGAAATACTATAAAATTTAAATACAAGATGGGATTAAAATATTGTCCAGAGTAATAAATTATGAGTCTAACTAAGAGTCAGATGTCACATAAGAGCTCCAAAATATCAAAAGCTCAGATAAGGTGACTATATCGCATAAGGAAGACAAGACCACATGTGCTGGGGGAAAGATCTGGAAAGGGCTGGAAATTTCAGCTGGAGCTTCTGGCCACTTCAAAGTAAGGCCAGCTTTCAGAAAAATCACTTCAGAGTGAAGCTCCATGAAAGTTGGAGCTCTCTGCTCCTGCCAAACAAGTCTAGAACCCCAGCCTAAGTGTCTCCCTTTCTTCCTGACCAAGGACTCCAACTTCCTGTTCAACAAGGTAGAGGTGATGATGGAACTAGAGAGAGAAGCAATAAAATTGCTGCTTGAAGACCAGAAAACCTCATTCTCCTTTTATTTTCAATTTACTCCTGGCTAGTCTCTAGGTAAATATCTACTGTAACAATGAAACTGAAACAAGAACTCTTCTATACTAAGAGAAGTATAAATACGATGGAGTCACCCTCCCAATCTAAAACCCTACTAATGATTCACCATTGCCTCAAGACAAATGTGAAACTTCTCAGCAACACAGAGGGTTTTTTATGATTTGTATTCTTCATGCCTCCAATTTCACCTCTCTTTACAACTCTCACTTATTCAACACTCCAAAAAAACTTAACAATAGATTTTGAAGTTTCCTGAATAAACAACACTCCAGCTCACCTTCGGCCTTGGTACATATGTGCTACCCTTTTTGCCTAGAATTTGTTCTCTGCCTCCCATAACTTGTTCTTTGGGACTCAGATTAGAAATTGCTTTCTGTAAGAAGACTGTCCTAAATGCCTTACCCTGAGAATTGCGTCCTAACCCTTTGACAGCACCATTTTCTATGCTTATCAAAATGGACTCTTGTCTGTTTAATATCTGCCTCCCCAACTAGATTGTGGCACCTATGAACAAAGAAACAATCTTGCCTTTATTCATATACCAACTTGAGGGCTTTATTTATAGCAGTTAATAATAAAGTTCCTGTCCTCAGGAAGCTTAAATATTTAATTTGGCTTGTCTTCCCAGTATGTAGCAAAGAACAATGCACATAGTAAACTCTTAAAGAGTAGAAAGGAGAGTAAAGGCGGATTTATTATTAATTAAGAAACCTCTGAGAATAATCTTGCCTGGGGCATGAGTTGAAAACTTATATTTTATTTATAATACCAATTTTTCTGGTGATTAAAAAGTATATCTAATATAGAATTTTTAAAAATATACTTAAAAGAATCAATTAGAATATCAAAACATACATACAGACAAATGAAAATAACAATTTGACATATCAGAATCTCTGGGATGCAGCAAAAGCAGTAATAAGAGGGAAGTTCATATCACTTCAGGCCTATATGTACAAACAAGAGGAGCCCAAGTAAACCACTTAACTTCACACCTTAAGGAACTAGAAAAAAGAACAAAGACAACCCAAAACCAGCCGAAGAAAGGAAATAATAAAAATCAGTGCATAAATAAATGAGATAGAGAACAGAAAAACTACATAAAAAATTAATAAAACAAGGAGCTGGTTCATTGAAAAGATCAACAAATTGACAAACCCGTGGCAAGACTCATCAAGGAAAAAAAAGAAAGAATTCATATAAACAAAATCCAAAATGAAAGAGGAGAAATCACCACAGATACCATAGATATAACAAAAAATTATTGTAGAATACTATGAAAAACTATATACCACAAAATTCAACAATCTAGAAGAAATGGATAAATTCCTAGAACAATACAACCTTCCTAGACTGAGTTATGAAGAAGCAGAAAGCCTAAACAGACCCATAAGCAGGGAGGAAATAGAAAAAAACTATTAAAAACCTCGCCAGAAATAAAAGATCAAGCCCAGACGGCTATACTAGTGAATTCTATCAAACATTCAAAGAAGACTTGGTTCCTATTCTACTCAAAGTCTACCAAAAAATTGAAGAAAAAGCAATACTTCCAAACACATATTATGAGGCCAACATACCCCTCATACCGAAACCTGGTAAGGATGGCACAAAAAAAGAAAACTACAGACCAATATCTCCAATGAATACAGACACTAAAATACTAAACAAAATACTAGCAAATCGAATACAACAACATATTAAAAAAAATAATATATTATGAGCAAGTGGGATTCATCCCAGAATCTCAAGGATGGTTCAACATATGAAAAACAGTTAATGTAATACACCATATCAACAAAACAAAGAACAAAAACCACATGATCTTATCAATAGATGCAGAAAAGGCATTCAATAAAATTTTATGTTTAAAACACTCAAAAAAATGGGTATAGAAGGAAAATATCTCAACATGATAAAGGCCATTTATGATAAACCATCAGCTAACATCATATTAAATGGCATAAAACTGAGGACTTTCCCCCTTAAATCAGGAACAAGACAGGGTTGTCCACTCTCTCCACTCTTATTTAATGTGGTGCTAGAAGTTCTAGTCAGAGCAATCAGACAAGAAATAAAAGGCATCCATATTGGAAAAAAAAAGAAGTAAAGGTATCACTTTTTGCAGATGATATGATTCTATACATCGGAAACCCCAAAGACTCCACAAAATAATTACTACAAACAATAAACCAATACAATAAGGTCACAGAATACAAAATTAATATTCAAAAGTCCATAGCCTTTCTATATGCCAACAAAGAAACATTAGAAAACAAACTCAAAAAAATAATCCCCTTCACGATTGCAACAAAAAAAATAAAGTACCTAGGAATAAACATAAGAATGTAAAGGACCTATATAATAAAAACTACAAAGCATTGTTAAAGGAAATCAAAAAAGATACAATGAAATGGAAAAATATTCCTTGTTCTTGGATAGGAAGAATAAATAAAATCAAAATGACCATATTACCCAAAGCAATACACAAGTATAATGTAATTCCCATCAATATTCCAATGATATTTTTTAAAGAAATGGAACAAAAAATCATCAGATTTATACTGAGCTATAAAAAACCCAAAATAGCCAAAGCAATTCTAAGGAAAAAGAACAAAGCTGGGGGCATTACAATACCAGATTTCAAATTATATTATAGAGCCGACAATCAAAACAGCATGGTATCGGCAGAAAAATGGACACTCAGCCCAATGGAACAGAATAGAAAGTCCAGAAATTAAACCACATATATATGGTCAAATAATTTTTGATAAAGGGGCCAATAACACACAATAAAGAAAGGAAAACCTCTTCAACAAATGGTACTGGGAAAAATGGAAGGCCACATGCAAAAGAATGAAACTTGACTACAGTTTGTCCTTTTGTACTAAAATTAATTCAAAATGTATCAAAGACCTAAATATAAGACCTGAAACAATAAAGTACATAGAAGAAAACATAGGTACTAAATTCATGGACCTTGGTTTTAAAGAGCATTTTATGAATTTGACTCCAAAGGCAAGAGAAGTGAAGGCAAAGATAAATGAATGGGACTACATCAGACTAAGAAGTTTTTGCTCAGCAAGAGAAACTGACAACAAAATAAACAGACATCCAACTAAATGGGAAGTGATATTTTCAAACAACAGCTCAGATAATGGCCTAATATCCAAAATATATAAAGAACTCATAAAACTCAACAACAAACAAACAAACAATCCAATAAAAAAATGGGAAGAGGACATGAACAGACACTTTTCCCATGAAGAAATACAAATGGCCAACAGATATATGAAAAGATGCTCATCTTTATTAGTTATTAGAGAAATGCAAATCAAAACTACAATGAGATACTACCTCACACCTATTAGATTAGCTATTATTAACAAGACTGGTAATAGCAAGTGTTGGAGAGGCTGTGGAGAAAAAGGAACCCTCATCCACTATTGGTGGGAATGTAAAGTAATACAACCATTATGGAGGAAAGTATGATTGTTCTTCAAAAAACTGCAAATAGAACTACCTTATGACCCAGCAATCCTTCTACTGTGTATATACCCCCCAAACTAAAAAACATTGGTACGTAAAGACACATGCAGCCCCATGTTCATTGCAGCATTGTTCACAGTGGCCAAGACATGGAAACAACCAAAATGCCCTTCAATAGATGACTGAATAAAGAAGATGTGGCACATATATACTATGGAATACTACTCAGCCAAAGGAAATGATGACATCGGATCATTTACAACAACATGGATGGATCTTGATAACATTTTATGGAGTGAAATAAGTAAATCAGAAAAAACTAAGAACTGCATGATTCCATATATAGGTGGGACATAAAAACGAGACTAAGAGACATGGACAAGAGTGTGGTGGTTATGGGGTGGGGGGAGGAGAGGAAGGCAGAGGGGGAGGCGGAGGGTCACAAAGAAAACCAGATAGAAGGTGACGGAGGACAATTTGACTTCAGGTGACATGAATGCAACATAATTGAATGACAAGATAACCTGGAGATGTTTTCTCTGAACATATGTACCCTGATTTATTAATGTCACCCCATTAAAATTAATTTTTTTAAAAAAAAAAGAAACTTGAGGGAGTGAAGAAAGGAGGAGATGTGGGTCAATGAGTAGTCCCAAAAATCATCTTAGCTTTTTGATGAGCTATTTGATAAATATCAAGCTACAAAAACCATCTGGATGCTGCAAATAATGGTGTAGATCTTACTATGAACAGGAAAGAGAATAGATTCTACTAGTTTGAATCTAAACTGCCATACCTCGGGAATTGGTTTAGTCACATAGACACACTCTTCTGATCTTGGCTTAGATGGTGTTGGCCCTGTTGCATTAGGTGATGTGACTGTGGATTCAACAGGTGATTTATTTGCTGGTACTTTCCCTCTTGATGACTTTCCTTTAGGAGAACCTTAAATATGCATATTCAATCATTCCATTACAAGCAGATGAATGGGACCAGATTTTTGGCAGACGAATAAATCTATGGTTGCCATGGACTTCAGGCAATTCATTAGTCACTTTTTAAGCAATTTTGGGCAGTGTGACTTAATCAAAAATAAAAAATCTCATTCTCTACAGCCCAGAAATTAACCAATAATGCTTTTTTTTTAAAAGCAATTCAACTTCTCTCATTCATTTGGCTATGAAAAGCATCTTGATATTTTATTTTCATCTCTGATTTTGATTCCACAATAAACATATGATTCTTACAAAAATAAGAAAATCAGTTGAAGACATATATGAAGTCTTTATTAATATTTTGATGTATTTCCTTGCAGTGTCCCTTGCAGGTGTTTAGGTATGGGTGTGTATACTTTATTAACAGTTTTATTCAGATATAGTTCATACACCACAGAATGTACCCACTTAAAATGTACAATTCATATTCTTTAGTATATTCACAAGGTAGTGTAATCATCCCCACAATCTAATTTTAGAACATTCTTACCATCCCCAAAAGAAACACATGCCCCTTACCATTTAATTAGCAACCATCTCTTTTCCTCCAGGGGCAACTCCCAGTTGCAGGCAACACTCATCTACTTTCTGTCTCTATAGATTTGCCTGTTCTGGGCATTTCATATGAATAAAATTATACAATATATAGTTTTGTGATCTATATCTCACATAGTATAAGGTTTCTAAAGTTCACCATGTAGCATATGTCAGTGTTTCATACCTTTTTATAGTTGAATAATATTTCGCTATATTGCTATACCATAATTTATTTACCCATTCATCAGTTGGTGAATGTTTTGTGTTGTTTCCACTTTTTGACTATTAGTAATAATGCTGCTAGGAACATTCATGTACAACTTTTATGTTGATGTATATTTCTATTTTTCTTGGGTATACATAGAGTTAGTTGGCCTTTGAACAACATGGGTGTTAGAGGCACTAACCCCCTGCCCCCCACACGCAGTCAAAACTTCACATATAACTTTTTGACTCCCCCAAATTTAGCTGTCTTTTAGTATCCACACAGGATTGGTTCCAGGATCCCCATGGATACCCAATCCCCCAATATAAAATATTATCGAGCAAAGCATGCAGCCAGCCCTCTGTATCCATGGACCCCGACCACAAATCCAAAACATTATGACTGTTCACTGAGAAGAAGCTGCATGTAAGTGGACCCAGGTAGTTCAAATCCGTGTTGTTCAAGGATCAACTGTATACTGAGGGGTTGGATTGCTGGATTATTACATAAATCTATGTTTAACATTTTGACCAACTGCTAAACTTGTTTTCAAAGTGGATATACCACTTTATATTTCTACTAGCAACATATAAGGGATCCAATTTCTCCCATACTTTTTAATTGAGGTCTTAATGTATATAATCTTGTGTCTTCTTTACAAACTACATGAATGCTTCTCTCTTTAAAAGAATTACATTTAGTGGCTGTTGGGCAGATAAAATATATTATGCCCACTTTGTTAAAGATGGCGCTGCCCATGCGGAAGCCCATCATCCAGGTGATAATATTAGTTGCCCTTCTTGCTTGGGATGGACGTGATTATGTTAATATTTGTTGGGAGAGGGCTTTCACACCAAAAGGTTTTAAAAGGAAGAGAGATCATGTTGTTCCGGGGAAGAGGTATTACTTTCTAGAAGGAGAGCAGAGAGAAGAACAGATAAAGTCCACATAGAGGAGAGGAGAAGCAGCCAAAATGGCAGAATGTTGAAGGAGAAGCCAGCTTGTGCAAAGTTTGTGCAGAGAGAAGGAGATGGTGAACAGAGGTGAATAAGGCTAGTGAGCTAGAAAACTTTGATCCTAGGAAACTCGGATAAGTCAGTAGCTTTGTGAGCACTGAATGAGTGGGTTTTGGAGCCCAGTGGGTGTTTTTATTTGCCTGCTGGGTACAAGCTAGGATTAAAGGTAATGGCCCACCAGTTCTTGGCTCTGTTATTTCATTACCGTCTGTCTGAATCTAATGCAAACCTGCCTGGGCCAGGCGGCTCTGATGATGGTGTGGCTGGCTTTATAGTGGCTATTGTAGTCTATTCAAGCTTCCATAGAAAAATACCATGACTGAATGGTTTAAACAATAGAAATTTACTTTCTCACAGTTATGGTGGCTGAAAAGCCCAAAATTAAGGTTTTGGCAGGATTCAATTTCTGGTTAGAACTTTTTTCCTGGCTTGCAAATGACCACCTTATCGCTATGTCCTCATATGATCTTTCCTCAGAGCATCTATGAAAAAAGAGAGATCTGGTCTCTCTTCCTCCTCTTAAAAGTATACAAATACTATCAGATTAGGACCCCACCCTTATGACATCATTTAACCTTTATTACTTCCTTATCAGACCTGTTTCTAATAAGGTCACATTGTGGATTAGAGCTTCAACATATGAATTAGTGGTGGGGGCTTGGTTTAATCCTTAGCAATGGCTAACCAAAGTCAACTGAAAAATTCTAAATAAAAATAATGCTCCAGGAGCAAGATACTAAAGTTAAGAAACTTTTTTCTTAAAATATATTATTTGCAAATTTCCTTTAAAATTCATTTTGTTGTGTTAGCTACATACCCTTCATGTCCAAGTGTGGATAAAATTGTCTTTCTGAAATTTCTCACCTGCATCTACTTGCAATCTGGAAGAACAGACTTCACACTCTTTCAGAAGATATTTAAATATTCTGTGTAGCTCAACTGTTGTTGTCTCTAACTCCATTTCTATGCTAGAGAAAATGATGCCACTGAGAGCCTGAATAATCTTAAAAGTTTTCATGTGAACTGATAAAGGAAAAGAGGCCATCCTAGAGTTAGCCTTATTGGAAAATATTATTGGCTTAGCTAAAAAAAATTTTTTTAGAACAACAAAGAAAAATAATTGGAACCCTGTAGCAGATGGGAAAAGTAAAAATTTTAGAACACCTCCCTGACCTCATTACAAGCATAATGAAGGAGGCAACGATGGAGTTAATTAGAAAAAGAGACAAGAAAAACATTAAATGAGAGTACAAAAACAACAAAATGTAACTCAGAGAAAGTGAGGCATTCAGCAAGAAATAGAATACGCTGATCTCTGCAAAACTATTCAGAACTGAGAGAGATGGGAGCTGGAATCAAACAAAAGAAATATAAACCAGGTGGCCACTGAGGATGAAAAGTCTGTAGAAAACACAAAGAGCAGGCACCTGGGAAGGGATTACCAGTTATCTGCATTAAGCAGAAAATATAGGCCTAGCAGGCAGAGGAATTTAGCTGGTTACACAAGTCGAGTCATTCTTAGTTGGGGAGCATGTATTGTGTGCCTGTGTGCATGATGGATAAAACCCATGTGTTCATTAACTGTCATAAATAGAGTTAGTCCAAATTTGTCCTTTGCCACTTAAGACCATGTTAAACTGTTAACATTTTTGCCACTTTCTAACCTAAGGGATATTACTTTATCTCCTATACAGAGAGACTAAAAATGACCTTTAAAGATCAGTGCTTTCCTTCACAGGCATATTTGTCCTTTAGATAGGCTGTAGACAGTCAGTTTTAAACCTTGTCCATAAAATGGCATTTAGACATGTAGTTTGTCCATTTATCTGTGGTCCACACTTGTTTTGACAACAACAAAAAGTCAGTGTCATAGCTCAAAATTTCACTGTAAGAGTTTGTGAAAAACAGTACCATGTTTCATCATCTAAAACATTAATCTACACAAGTAGCATAATTATATTTGGATCAGGAAATTCTTATTTCTGAATTATATAGATGGGCTAGTTACAATGAGCACACAAACTAGACATTTTCCACATATATTCTTTATGTTTAAAATAAACCATGTCTATATGCTGTGGTTAAACTGAATATGAAATTATAAAGTATGATTTGTTCTAGTTCACCTTAATATTACAATGATGATAAATTTAGGATCCCAGATTCTCACTCCTGTACTGCCCCAGGGATGTCACTGAGCAGACATCAAATTGGACTGGTCAGTCATTTTAGCTATAGTCACACAGCTCCTTGTGTATCAGGAATGTAAGATTTCTTCTAGCTCATGACTGTTACATGAATAATGTAAAAGTACATTTCTCACATGTATCGTTTCTTTAAACCTCTCACAGAGCCATATTACACTGTAAAAGTAAATGAAAAGTTGATGCTGCAAGCTTCCTTTATAGTATAAAGGGAAAAAGTGAACATTTGAAATATAAACAGAGAAAATGGTCAAATTATTTTGAATGCGATTTTTAGAGGGCTTATTCTAAATTAAAGGATAATAGTATGTCATTAGAACTTACTTCAGAATTTATACCATGACAGCCTACCCATCATTTACCCCCCTCATGACAATTACTTCTTAGCAATTAGTCTCTCCTAGAAAGTGAGAGCCTCATTTTATCTAACATGGTCTTTCTAACCCACTGTGATCTTCTCAATTACTCCACCTCAAACACCTTTCTAATTACCTGCCAGGCCAATTCCAAAGCCTAAAATTCTACACTATTCTTTTCTCTTTCATCTTCCCTGAGACCATAGACCATTTCTAAAGGAAGTCAGACAGCCACAAGGACTGGCTTCTACAAACTCCTACTACGTTTTCCCCCCCCAATTGCTTTTAACTTACAAGAATTGCCAGCAATGAGTCAACAACAGCAGTTTTCCACTCGTCAGCTCTGGCGTCTTTCCTGCCCCACCTTTTTATAACCCTTCTTGTAGCCTTCTTCATGAGGATCTGTGTTTGTTAATAACTTTGGCTCCATATGGAGAGTCCTTTTCTGGCCTTCCCATTAACTGAACCATGTTCGGAACTGCAGTTATTTGTACTTGGCTTTGCTTTTTGATGACATTCATTCAGTGCACAATACAACAAACACTATTTACTCTTTGAGTATATGTCATAGTCACCTTTCATTCCCACACACAAAGATTCAGTAGCAGTCACAGAAAGGGTATCCTGTCCCCATCACCTACCCACAAGTTATTACCTAACCAGGTGTTCCTACTTCTTGGCTCCTTCCACATGTGGATCAATTCTGAATATTTATCAACCTTATTCAGGCTTCAACAGTGTTTGGTAATCTTTTTTCCAATCCTTGGTTTAATTTTATTATGCTTTCTCCTGTGTTCTCCCCAGCTTTATCACCCTCCAGAGAGTTGCCAAGCACTCCACCCCTCATTTTCAGTAGACATTCTATTCTATCAACCAGTCCAAAGTTATTCAACAATATCAAGGCGCCTACATTCTTAGCATCCCCCAAGTGCATACCACTTTCTCAAGAGCTGAATTTGGAAATGCTCTGAGTTGGAAATGTCTCTTTAGCTCTAACACTTGTGGACATTTGCAGGATCCTGCAAGTTTGGCAGAAACAAGGTGGCCTCCAAAACTAAACCCTGTATCTGCTGCTAAATTGGTTTTATTTTTAAATAGATGGAAAAATTTAATAAAGGAAAGGGTATAAAATATCAAAAGCACAGAGGAGGTCCATCCATGCTAAGTGAAATAAGCAGGCAGAGAAAAACAAATATCATATAACCTCACTCATTTGAGGAATCCAATGAACAATGTGAACTGAGGAGTGTAATAGAGGCAGAGGTGGGATCAAAGGGACCAGAGGGAAAGCAGACAGAAGGAAAGGGGGTGAAGATGGGATCAGAGAAGGGAAAGAGATTGGTGAAATTATATACACATAACAGCATTATAGAGAGCAGGACAGCAAATCGTGGAGGGAAGAGGGGAGGGCATTTGGGGGGCGGGGGCAAAGGGGATGTTGACGGGAACATGGGGACGAGGGGATGTATTCTGTAGGACACTTGAATCTATGTAAACACAATAAATTAAAGTCAATTTTAAAAAAAGCACAGAGGAGGGAATGAAAGTTTACTGGTATAAAATTGAGCTCAGAAGATTCTGGAAAACATTTTAAATACTCATCAAAGAAAGCGTGAAAGCCAGCACCAGTCACTAGAAAAAGCATCCGAGTAAGCAAGCAGCTGTGTGCAGGACATGTGTACCAGAATCACTGGGCAGATAGCGCAGAGTGGGAGTGGGGGCTTGCCTCTCCTCGTGAAGCTGAGCTGTGGGCAACAGCAAAGCAGTGTGATGACAGGATAGAATACATGGGGTTGACTAAGCCAAAAACCAAGTGCCAAGGGCTCTGCTCTCACAGCAGACAGGAGGAGGGAAAACAAGACCACATTATTAACCAATCGTGCTCCTCTTTTAAATAAATCTACAATTCCTTTGTTATAAATTGGCAAATTCTTTCACACAATTTATTCTCATTCTATTTTAAATCAGAATTACATGCATGGACCAAGTATGTTCTACATTACATAGAAAAATTTCCTGGGCAGCCTGACCAGGCGGTGGCACAGTGGATAGAGCATCGCACTGGGATGCAGAGGACCCAGGTTCGAGACCCCGAGGTTGCCAGCTTGAGCATGGGCTCATCTTGTTTGAGCAAAGCTCACCAGCTTGGACCCAAGGTCGCTGGCTCGAGCAAGGGGTTACTTGGTCTGCTGAAGGCCCGTGGTCAAGGCACATATGAGAAAGCAATCAATGAACAACTAAGGTGTCACAATGCGCTAAGAAAAACTAATGATTGATGCTTCTCATCTCTCCATTCCTGTCTGTCTCTCTGACTCTCTCTCTCTCTCTCTCTCTGTAAAAAAAAAAAAAAGAAAAAGAAAAATTTCCTGGACATATTTGGCAGCAGGGTGAAGGTATAAGAGTACAATAATAATATCACCATTATATTGAAATAGCATTTTATTATAACACTTTTTGTTGACAAACTACTTAATTTTATAATAATAAATAGCATATAATGTATACTATTTTACTATTACTGTACAATAACAAAAACTATATAATATAGTGTAACAAAGACTAATATATAATATAATAAAATGTAATATAATATAATAAATATAATATAATAATCAATACTATAATATGGTATTTGTTTCCAAGCCTTTTGCCAAAGCACTTACCTTTTTCTCTCAACTTTTTGCTAGTTCCTAAGTTGCTCACACTCCGCCTTGGATTGGATAGTAAGAATACTTTCTCTTCCACACAGTGGAGCTCTGGCTTTGTGGTTGCTTTTTGCACTGCAGAGAAAAGAAGCCCCCACTATAGCCACTGAGGGTACTGATGTTCTTTGCTTCTCTGGCCCCATTATTAACCAAGAATCAGTATTTAGGGACATATTCTATTCATTCATCTCATCTTCTCTCAAAGCATTCCTAATATTATAGAACCAAATCGTCTGTTGCACAATATTTCTTACTGTGACCAGATAAGCATCAGTTCATATTTCCAAATATCAAAAGTTATGCCAAGACCAAGTAAACAGAGAATAGGGACCTACTCATTACAGCTCTTCCAGAGAGCTATAGCAAAGAAAAAGAGGCTGCATTAAAAGCAACTTCAATTAAGTGCCTAGGTAGATAGGTCATCATGAAAGGAAATTTTCTTAAGAGTTGATGGCAAACAAAGGCCACAGAATAATCTGCTCAGATCACCTTTAGGGTCAAACCCTGTGAAAGACAGACAAGTATGAAGATAGAGGAGGTTGTAAGGGACAGAAAGGGGCAAAGAGGAGGAAAAGAAAAAAGAAAATGGTATTCTTCCTTGCAAATACAAAGAATGCCAGTTATACGTAAACCACTTTTACAAAATAAATATATTTGGGAAATGACCACTGTTCAGTTGGACCAGGGGTCCCCAAACTTTACACAGGGGGCCAGTTCACTGTCCCTCAGACCGTTGGAGGGCCGGACTATAAAAAAAAACTATAAACAAATCCCTATGCACACTGTACATATCTTATTTTAAAGTAAAAAAACAAAATGGGAACAAATACAATATTTAAAATAAAGAACAAGTAAATTTAAATCAACAAACTGACCAGTATTTCAATGGGATCTATGGGCCTGCTTTTGGCTAATGAGATGGTTAATGTGCTCCTCTCACTGACCACCAATGAAAGAGGTGCCCCTTCTGGAAGTGCAGCGGGGGCCAGATAAATGGCCTCAGGGGGCCCATGCGGCCCGCAAGCCATAGTTTGGGGACCCCTGAGTTGGACACTAGATAGCCACTTATCTTAATGAATTACTCCATTACCACAGTTGTCATTTTCCTCTTCACCAGGGAAATCTAAGTTGTCAATTAATAGATAGTGTAAGTTTACCTAGATGTCATGTAAGCTTTTAGCCATGTGGAAATATTACAATGTTCTACCTCTCTTTCAAGGATATGGCACTTAATCAAACCTTGGTTTTCTGAGAAAAATCAGTGTTAAACAAACATTTAAATATTATAAAGTCACCTGACCAGGCAGTGATGCAGTGGATAGAGCGTCGGACTGGGATGCGGGAGGTCCCAGGCTCAAGACCCCGAGGTCGCCAGCTTGAGCACGTGCTCATCTGGCTTAAGCAAAAAGCTCACCAGCTTGGACCCAGGGTCGCTGGCTCGAGCAAGGGGTTACTCAGTCTGCTGAAGGCCCATGGTCATGGCACATATGAGAAAGCAATCAATGAATAACTAAGGTGTCGCCATGAAAAACTGATGATTGATGCTTCTCATCTCTCTCCGTTCCTGTCTGTCTGTCCCTATCTATCCCTCTCTTTGACTCTCTCTCTCTGTCCCTGTAAAAAAAAAAAAAAAAATTATAAAGTCAACAATCCTTCAGGATGCAAAATAATACAATTATGATTTTTTTAAATGGTTCTACATTTCTCTGAGACTAGAGGATATAATCTCAGTTCTGCATGATGCTTATGGTATATGTATGCATATAAATATATATTAAACTTTTGAAATATAATTGTTTGATATTTTAAATTTCCTAACACTAAGCATAGATTAATTTTTAAATTGTTCTTTTGTTCCAGTGAATTTTTGTCTGTTTTTAATACAAAATAAACACAATTCAAACTGAAATAGAGCTACATAACATTGTATGATATGATATAATTGGAAAACACTTGTCTCATGTAGATATAGCATCAGTGTCTCCAAAGGCATTAATATAACTTCCCAAAATACCAAACCAGAGACTATGGGAGAGTAGTGAGAAGACTCATTCAATATAATATTGATTTGTGGCATTCTTGAGTTCAGAACAAAAGTTCCCCACTTGGTCTATAGATCTAATCTAGGTATTCCTGGAACCAATATCCATAGTTCAGGCAGAACTCACTAGAAATCTAGCAATATAACCTTTACCAAATTAATTACAAGATGGTTTAGATACGGGTCCACAATTAATGGTGCCAACATGCTCTTGTGAACCCTTAGAACTTTCCATACTATCCGTCTTGCTATGAAATGTCCAGACATACCCCATCAGTATTTAATAAAAGCAAATCAAAGTTAACATTTAGAATCCATTTCTTTCCTTAAAATAGCAGCAGAGAGTTAAAGCAAATGCTTCAATTGTGCATTTCCTCTGGCGCATCTCGTTCTAGCATTAAAACAGTGCCACCTACAACTTTGTCACTCCCACCTGCCAGTACTAATGTTGTAGTTGTGTAGGCATAACCCATGTGCATTTAGGTCCAAAATTAAAACATTCTGGAAAGTCACTGTTCCTCTTCAATGTACTTTTCCATATACAGACAGGAAGAAGTTAAGTGTAGGCAAAATCTGTATCTCTTAGGACATTTTGTCTTAAGCGTTTTCCTCACACTTTTTAATCTTCATAGAACTGTTTTATCAAACAATAGCAGTTCAATTTTTAAAATAGCAGAAGGTTGTAAATAAAGAACAGTATTTACAGCTTCTTGCTCCAAATTAATAAATATACTATTATATTCCATCAGTGTAATTACAGCTTAAAAGATATAAAAGGAGTATCCAAAGCAGTCATGTAAATAATAAATACTATCTAAAATCAAAACACATGCCTGACAAGGTGGTGGCACAGTGGCTAGAGCATCGGACTGGGATGTGGAGGACCCAGGTTCGAGACTCCAAGGTCGCCAGCTTGAGCGCGGGCTCATCTGGTTTGAGCAAAGCTCACCAGCTTGGACCCAAGGTTGCTGGCTTGAGCAAGGGGTTACTTGGTCTGCTGAAGGCCCAAGGTCCAGGCACATACGAGAAAGCAATCAATGAACAACTAAGGTGCTGCAATGAAAAACTGATGATTAATGCTTCTCATCTCTCTCCTTTCCTGTCTGTCCTATCTATCCCTCTCTCTGACTCTCTCTCTGTCTCTGTAAAAAAATAAATTAATTAATTAAATAAAAACACACTTTATTAGCTACTTAGAACTTTTTTTTGAATAATGAAGTGAATAATTCAAATAGTACACTTGAAGCTGATCATAAGTCCATCAAGGAGCTTATTTTCTCTAAATCCCAACTTCTAGAACATATGGGAAATTGCCCTAAGGTAGAGAAATTTGTTGCCTTTATCACACTGCGCCTCTAAATTACCGAGGTGATTAATGTAACAAGGTTTGCACATTAGAAGCCTTTCCACTGTTACAATGAGAAGAAATCACAATTAAGATTAATGCCCTCTGCGTGGTGCCACTGTATTAGCGTCTTTGAAATGTCTTCACTCCAGGAGCACTTCCTACCCATATCAGTGCTCAGTCAAGTTGGTCTCAGTGTAAAGAATGTATATTAGTTATGGCCAAAGAAGCTGTTGTGCTCGAAAGAAATGCCTGTGACATGCTTACTTTCAAAGAGCCATATAGCCAGGCAGTTTCCAAGCAAAATTTGATTTCATGGCTTCATTACAAGTCGAGCACATCTCTGAGGTGCTTGCAAGTAAGGCCACCCACAGTTCTGCTGTGGTATCTAGGATCTTGTCCCAATACTGCAGTGTTAGAAAATGAGAAGCAAAGCCCATCAGTTTCCTTTCACTTGTAAAGCTTCTCAAAGAGACTTACAGGTGTTTTCCCTCAGGTGAAAAGATGTTTTATTGCCCTCACCTTCTCTCTTCTTCACAGACACAGGAGAAAAGAAAACATTTCAACCCACTTGTAAGTCCAGTAGTTGCAGCCTCCATCACAGCCGCCTGGCCTATGCAGGTTGCCATTTGATTTAGACAGACAATAATGAAACAATGGAGCGAAGAAATGGTGGGCCATTACCTTTATTCTAGACATGTATGGGCCTATGAGTAAAAACAAACACACAACACCAAAACCCATTCACACGTTCTTCGGTTCCACAACCAGGAGAATCTTTCTAGTTTTTTCCGTAATCGAAGGCCCACTAGCCTCACTCAGTCCCCTCTAATGCCTCTATCTTGACTATCTCCTACCCTCCAACTACATGGACTCTCTCCCCTGGAACAGCGTGGTCTCCTCCTCTAAAAATGGCCTTCTAGCTCCTACTTTTAAAACTATTTGGTGGGACAACCCCTCCTCCAGCACACGTTAGCATAACCAAGCCCCTTCTTAAGCATGAAGGTAATTAGCCATATCACCCGGGCAACAGCCACTCACGTAGACAGTGCCATTTTTAACAATAAAAGTGAGCAAAACCAAATAACACAAATTTTACAAACTTATTTGGCCCACACCACTCTTAATCAATTGCTTGGGTGGAGACATGTACCTAAGTCTGTCCTTTCTTATGCCACTCTGATTATATAAAGTAGGTGACTTCAGAAAATACTTTTTTTTTTTTTTTTTTTTTTTTTTTTTTTTTTCATTTTTCTGAAGCTGGAAACGGGGAGAGACAGTCAGACAGACTCCCGCATGCGCCCGACCGGGATCCACCCGGCACGCCCACCATGGGGCGACGCTCTGCCCACCAGGGGGCGATGCTCTGCCCATCCTGGGCGTCGCCATATTGCGACCAGAGCCACTCTAGCGCCTGGGGCAGAGGCCACAGAGCCATCCCCAGCGCCCGGGCCATCTTTGCTCCAATGGAGCCTTGGCTGCGGGAGGGGAAGAGAGAGACAGAGAGGAAAGTGCGGCGGAGGGGTGGAGAAGCAAATGGGCGCTTCTCCTGTGTGCCTTGGCCGGGAATCGAACCCGGGTCCTCCGCACGCTAGGCCGACGCTCTACCGCTGAGCCAACCGGCCAGGGCCAGAAAATACTTTTTAAACCTGATTATCTCAAATACCATATATGCAGTCAAATCATCCAGCTAATAGCATTAACTGAGCACCAGTTCTATGCCCGGCATTGTGCTAAATACTGAGACACACCGAACACATTTTCTTCTCCTCCACTTCTCACTTCACTGTTGTCCTTCAGTTGGCTATTTCCTCAAGCACTTTTTATCTCTTCCTACCTAAATTATACCTTCACCCTTCCCTCTTTTCCTATAGTTTCATGAGTACCCTTTCACCCATCTTATTGCCTACACAGATAACTCCTGAGAACACAGAAATGAAAATAAGAAGTATAAAGTATGTAATAAGTTGAACCAAATGGAACTGTCATTTCTGTAGGCAAAATTTACATATACCAAATATATAGTATTTTTTAACAGTATGTCTATAAATGTTATAACTTCTAATGTTCTAATTGAGCTTATGAAAAGTAAAGGTAACTTAACTTTGATACCATTGAAAAGTTATGTTCAAAGTGTGTAGAAATTTCAGTTGGTTTTGAATAGCCTTAAAGTTTCCTTGTACTTGGCCAAGATGTGACTACAATTGTGAGCCAAATGCTTTTTCAAAAAATAAGCCATAAAATATAAATGAGTGGGTGTAGATATGTAGCTAAGTTTCTTTCATTGCAAGCAACAGAAGCCAACTCTGGATAACTTAAGCATTAAAAAGAATTAAAGAAAGATAATGGATAGTTTGTGGAATATTTAAAAATCTGACATTGGAAAAATAAAAGAAGGCCAAAGGCCAAACCCTGGATCTTAAGAGCAAGAAATAATGTTTAGACTCTTTAGGAAACTTCCAAAGAATAATAAAGCTCATTTTTTTTAATTAATAAACTTTACTTTTAGGGAAGTTTTAAGTTCATGGCAAAATTGAGAGGAAGGTAAACATTTACCATACACTCCTACCCCTATATATGATAGCCTCCCACATCAATGTTACCCACTAGAATGGTGCATTTCTTAGAATCAATGCATCTACACAGACACATCGTTATCACCTGAAGTTCACAGCATTAGGTTCACTCTTGGTGTTGTATATTCTATGGATTTTGACAAACGTATAATGACGTATCCACCACCATACTGCGATATTATAGTTCCACTGCAGTAAAAATCCTTGTTTTACCTAGTCATCATTCTCTCCACCTAACCCCCAGCAACAACTGATTTATTTTATTGTCTCCTTAATTTTATCTTTTTCAGAAAGTCATGTAATTGAAAACTTCAATATTTGCCTAAAAATTATTTAAACAAAAATGGAAATAAGGAAGACAAGATGGAGCTGGAGTAGGCGGACGTACCAACTCCCACTTCCCAGAACCAAAGTGGATTACAAACTAATTTTAAGAACTATCATCTGGAAAAACCAACTTTGGACTAAACTAAGAGGACTCTTCAACCAAGGAACAATGAATAAGCCACACCGAGACTGGTAGGAAAAGCAGAAACGCGGAGACGGCTGCCCAGCTCCCCAGAGCGAACGGCAGCCGGAAGAGACCTGCGTGGTGAGAAGGGAGTTTAGCAGAGAGGGGAGGATCCTGAGCCCCAGGAACAAAGCCCCAGCCTGTAGCCCCAGAGCCCAGAAGAGGCGTAAGGACAGTATTTAGCTGGAAACAAGTCAGGATACTGTTTGTGAGAAAGAGACTGATTTCTCAGACCCAGGATTCTTTTTTTTGTTTGTTTTTTTTGTTTAAAATAATAACTTTATATCATACAAATAAATTTCAAGTATGAAAAGTGCATTATTGCAATAATACCTCTTTGCAAGTCCAAAAATATTGGTTTATAATAAAACTGTAAAGTGTTAAAAAAAAAAAAAAAGAAAGAAAAAGAAAAGGAGTAAAACCATCAGTGCCATCTATGCAGAAATCCAACATCTTAAATGCTGGCTAAAAAGTTGTAGAGAAACATATCTGGAAGCAACATATAATTGAAAAGAAACTACTTGTTTTTACCATTTTACATTATCGGGTCTAGTGTTTTCTCCTTGCCATATAGAAATTCACATCCTATATAATGTTGCTCTTGAGTCAGCCATTCTGTGCAGTTGCCACTTGCATGCTTCCAAATTCATCTTCTTCTTCATGTGTTCTTTTCAAACTGCCTGTGGTACCAGAATGAACAGATAATGACCGTTCTATCAGAAGTGGTGACATCATCTGTATTGTTATTTTGCTAGGTAGATGGCTTCATATTCCTGAAGTTGATGGACAAATCCAGCATTAGGATTAATACAAAATCTTCTTTCTTGAACGTAAGCAAACACATCTCTGTACTTCATTCCAAATGTCTCCATAATGTATGCAATAACAAAGGCAGCACTCCTGGAGATCCCTGCATTTCCATGGACAAGAACTTTTGCTCCAGTTTGTATGCTCCCATCAATAAATTCTTTAGTCATGGGAAAAAACCGTATTATATTTTCAACTGGATTATCTGCAATATCCAAGACTAAATATCTAAATAATTGCTGAAAGTTTGGTTTAATAAAGTTTGCTTCAATATTTTGTCTTATGCATATTATATGGGTTATTCCATGTTTCTGTAGGATAGGTAGCTTGCTTTTCATGGCAGAAGAATATGGGCCTAAAAACAATCCAGGTAAAATTTCCTGCATTTCTCATCTCATAGGATAGGTCTACTCCTCGGCGTCTTCTTTGCACTGTGGGAGCAAGGAGAACTCCAGCTTCACATCCCCCATGATCCCCGGCAGCCGACGGGTGGGTGGGGTGGAAGGAGTTATTTGCCAGCTCGACCCTCGGGCTGGCAGTGGCAGTGAGTAATAGGGCCAGGGGACCGGAGAGCTGACGGGCGGGCAGCAGGCTGACAACTAACACACGCTGACCAAAGGGTCCCCGTGACTCCAGCAGCGGCGGTGACAGAGGCGAAGAGGAGGGTTGGGCGGCTCATACCCAGCCGCCATGCTGCTGCGGTTTTCCCAGGATTCTTCTTAAAGGGACTGTGCAGAAAACCTCTCTCACAACCACTCACCCGGGACTCCGGGGGATGGGGAGAGAGGAGAATACCAGAATAGCAGGAAGAGAGTGAAATCTAAGAGGAACAGGGAGAAACATTTTGGGAGACAGCCACCCTAACCCCTGGAACGAGTCACTCCCCAAATCTGAAGTGAATATTTCCCCTGGAAACAGCAATACCAGCAAAGGGAAGCAGAAGAGCAGCCAAACAAGCTCTCCCACTGCACTCAGAGCAGAGTTGCTTAGAAGGAAGGAGCTTTCCGGTCTACAGTAGGGAGTCTTAGGATCGGAGCTACAGTGCCTGCACCCCACATGGCTGAGGGCTTGCCAGAGGGCAGGAGGCAGTGGGACGCAGAGGTGCGGTTCTCTCAGCTGGGGCAGAAGCTGGGTGGCCACCACTGGGCTCACGTGTGAGCTCAGTCTTGCCCGGCTGGGGAGGAGTAGGAGTGCAAAAGCGGTCAAGCCCAGCTGCCAGCAGCCTGTAATCCAGCCTGCAGAAGGGCAGGAACCCGGAAGGGGTGGAGACCACCCCTTGAGCAAGGGAACAGGAGCACAGCATACCCTGCCCATGGAACCGAGGATTGTGGCCTGACTTGGGAGCCGGCTCCTCCCGCGAGGGTGGAGCCAAAAGCCCAGAACAGGTGGAGTTCTGCTACTGAGCTGAGCGTAGGCACGCAGTACTGCCTGGCCGGTAGAGCCAAGGCTAGCAGCCGTTCCACGAGCGGGCTCCTCCGGCAAGGGTAGGGCAAAAGCCTGGAAACAGGTGGAGACTCGCAGCTGGGCAAAGGTGCTCGCCAGTGCCCCGAGCATAATGCCACCCATGGGGGCAGGGCAAAGGCCAAGACCATCAAGGCTTGTGCACCCGAGCACGTGATCACAGCCACTCCCATGAACAGAAAATGCGGAGGCAGAGAAATGCAAAACAAATGAACCAAGAGAAATCCCAAAAAAGGACCTAAATTAATCAGATATAACCAAATTACCAGATGCAGAGTTTAAAATAACGATTGTTAGGATGCTGAAAGATATTAGAACAACAATAGATGGTCATTACAAACACCTAAATAAAGAGATAGTGGATATAAAAAAAAACATTGAAATAATAAAAAAGAATTAGTCAGAAATGACAAATACAATATCTGAAATAAATACAATGGAAGGAATTAAAAGCAGGATGAATGAAGTGGAGAATCGAATCAGCGAGTTAGAAGACACAATAAATAAAGGCATGAAGCAGAGCAGAAAAAAGAAAAGAGACTCAAAAAGTCTGAGGAAACTCTAAGAGAGCTCTGTGACAACATGAAGAGAAATAACATCCACATCATAGGGGTTCCTGAAGAAGAAGAGAAAGAACAAGGGATAGAGACTTTGTTCAAACATATCATAGCTGAAAAATTCCCTCAATTAAGGCAGGAAAACATCTCACATGTTCAGGAAGCACAGAGAACTCCATTAAGGAGAAACCCAAAGAAACCTACACCAAGACACATCATAATTAAAATACCAATGCTAAGCGATAAAGAGAAAATATTAAAAGCTGCTAGAGAAAAAAAGACTATCACCTACAAAGGAGCCCCCATAAAGATGACTTCTGACTTCTCAACAGAAACACTTGAGGCCAGAAGGGAGTGGCAAGAAATATTCAAAGTAATGCAGAACAAGAGCCTACAACCAAGACTACTTTATCCAGCAAGGCTATCGTTTAAAATTGAAGGAGAAATAAAAAGCTTTACAGACAAAAAAACCTCAAGAAGTTCAATACAACCAAAGCAAGGCTGCAAGAAATGCTAAGGAGCCTGTTGTAACCAGATCAAAGGAGAAAAAGAATATAGCAAAAGAGGAATACAGTTTTAAAGAATGAAATGGCAATAAACAATTACATATCAATAATAACCTTAAATGTAAATGGATTAAATGATCAGATCAAAAGATATAGGGTAGCTGCATGGATAAGAAAACAGGACCCATACATATGCTGTCTACCAGAGACACACCTTAAATCAAAAGATGCACACAGACTGAAGATAAAAGGATGGAAAAAAATATTTCACGCAAACAGAAATGAAAAAAAAGATGGGGTAGCAATACTTATATCAGACAAAATGGACTTTAAAACAAAGACTATAGTTAGAGATAAAGAAGGTCACTACATAATGATAAAGGGAGCAATCCAAAAGGAAGATATAACCATTATAAATATCTACGCACCAAATATAGGAGCACCTAAATATATAAAGCAGACTTTGATGAACTTAAAGGGTGAAATCAACAGCAATACTATAATAGTAGGAGATTTCAATACCCCATTAACATCATTAGATAGATCCTCAAGAAAGAAAATTAACAAAGAAACAGCAGACATAAAGGACATATTAGATCAACTCGATTTAATGGATATCTTCAGAACCTGTCACCCTAAAACAGCAGAATATACATTCTTTTCAAGTGCTCATGGCACATTCTCTAGAATAGACCACATGTTAGGGCACAAAAGTGGTCTCAACAAATTTAAGAAGATTGAAATCATATCGAGCACTTTCTCTGATCACAATGACATGAAACTAAAAATCAACCACAACAGAAAAACTGAAAAACACTCAAACACTTGGAAACTAAATAGCATGTTATTAAATAATGAATGGGTAAACAATGAAATCAAAGAAGAAATTTTAAAAATCCTAGAAACAAACGATAATGAGCATACATCAACTCAAACTTTATGGGACAGAGCAAAAGCAGCCCTGAGAAGGAAGTTGATGACATTACAGACATACCTCAAGAAGCTAGAAAAAGCTCAAATAAACAACTTGACCCTACATCTAAAAGAACTAGAAAAAGAACAGCAAGTAAAGCCCAGAGCTAGTAGAAGAAAGAAAATAATAAAGATCAGAGCAGAAATAAATGACATAGAGGCTAAAAAAACAATACAGAGGATCAATGAAACCAGGAGCTGGTTCTTTGAAAAGGTAAACAAGATTGATGAACCTTTAACCAGACTCACCAAGAAAAAAAGAGAGGACGCAAATAAATAAAATTAAAAACAAGAGTGGAGAAATAACAACTGACACAACAGAAATACAAAATATTATAAAAAAAATACTATGAAGAACTATATGCCAAAAAACTAGACAACCTGGATGAAATGGACAAATTCCTTCAAACATAAAATCTTCCCAAAAATTAATCTGGAAGAATCAGAAAACCTAATCAGACAAGTTACAACAAATGAGATTAAAACAGTTATCAACCCCCCCAAAAAAAAGTCCTGTGCCTGATGGCTTCAGAAGTGAATTCTACCAAATATTCAAAGAAGAACTAACTCCTATCCTTCTCAAGCTATTTCAAAAAATTCAAGAGGAAGGAAGACTTCCAAGCTCCTTTTATGAGGCGAGCATAATTCTGATTCTAAAACCAGGCAAAGACAACACAAAGAAACAAAATTATAGGCCAATATCCCTGATGAATTTAGATGCTAAAATCCTCAACAAAATATTAGCAAACTGGATCCAGCAATATATGAAAAAATCATACACCATGATCAAGTGGGATTTATTCTTGAGAGGCAAGGCTGGTACAATATCCGCAAATCAATCAATGTGATTCATCACACAAACAAAAGAAAGAAGAAAAACCATATGATAATTTCAATAGATGCAGAAAAATCATTTGATAAAATCCAGCACCCATTCATGATCAAAACTCTCAGCAAAGTGGGGATACAGGGAACATACCTCAACCTGATAAAGGCCATCTATGACAAACCCACAGCCAATATTATACTCAATGGTCAAAAATTAAAAGCAATACCCTTAAGATCAGGAACAAGGCAGGGGTGCCCCCTTTCACCACTCTTATTCAACATAGTCCTGGAAATCCTAGCCACAGTAATCAGACAAGAAAAAGAAATAAAAGGCATCCAAATTGGAAAAGAAGAAGTAAAACTATCATTATTTGCAGATGATATAATATTGTATATAGAAAACCCTAAAGTCGCAGTCAAAAAACTACTAGACCTGATAAATGATTTCGCAAGGTGGCAGGATATAAAATTAATACTCAGAAATCAGAGGTATTTTTATACACTAACAATGAACTGTCAGAAAGAAGAATTAAGGAATCAATCCCCTTTACCATTGCAACCAAAAAAATAAACTACTTAGGAATAAACTTAACCAGGGAGATTAAAGACTTGTACTCGGAAAATTATAAAACATTGATAAAAGAAATCAGGGAAGATATGAGCAAGTGGAGGCATATACCATGCTCATGGTTAGAAAGAATAAATATCATTAAAATGTCTATATTACCCAAAGCAATTTATAAATTCAATGCAATACTGATTAAAATACCAATGACTTACTTCAAAGATATAGAACACATATTTCAAATATTTATATGGAACCAAAAGAGAACATGAATATCCTCAGCAATCTTAAAAAGGAAGAATAAAGTGGGAGGTATCACACTTCCAGATATCAAGTTATACTACAAGGCCATTGTACTCAAAACAGCCTGGTACTGGCATAAGAACAGGCATATAGATCAATGGAACAGAACTGAGAACCCAGAAATAAACCCACACTTTTATGGATAGCTGATATTTGACAAAATGGTAAGAGCATACATTGGAATAAAGACAGCCTTTTCAACAAATGGTGTTGGGAAAATTGGACAGCTACCTGCAAGAAAATGAAACTAGACCACCAACTTACACCATTCACAAAAATCAACTCAAAATGGATAAAAGATTTAAATGTAAGCCATGAAACCATAAGCATCTTAGAAGAAAACATAGGCAGTAAGCTCTCTGACATCTCTTGCAGCAATATATTTGCCAATTTATCTCCACAGGCAAGTGAAATAAAAGACAGGATTAACAAATGGGACTTTATCAAACTAAAAAGCTTCTGCACAGCTAAAGACAATAACAACAGAATAAAAAGACAAACTACACAATGGGAGAATATATTTGACAATGCATCTGATAAGGAGTTAATAACCAAAATTTATAAAGAACTTGTAAAACTTAATACCAGGACGACAAACAATCCAATCCAAAAATGGGCAAAAGAAATGAATAGACACTTCTCCAAAGAGGACACACTGATGGCCAATACGCATATAAAAAAATGCTCAACATCACTAATTATTAGAGAAATGCAAATTAAAACCATAATGAGATATCACCTCACACCAGTCAGAATAGCACTCATCAACAAAACAACACAGAATAAGTGCTGGCGAGGATGTGGAGAAAAGGGAACCCTCCTGCACTGCTGGTGGGAATGTAGGCTGGTGCAGCTACTGTGGAAAACAGTATGGACATTCCTCAAAAAATTAAAAATCAAACTGCCTTTTGACCCAGCTATACCACTGTTAGGAATATACCCCAAGAACACCATAGCATTTTTTGAAAAGAAGAAATGCACCCCCATGTTTATGGCAGCATTGTTCACAGTAGCAAAGATCTGGAAACAGACCAAGTGTCCATCAAAGGATGAGTGGATTAAAAAGCTTTGGTATATATATACTATGGAATACTACTCAGCCATAAGAAATGATGACATCAGATCTTTTAAAACAACATGCGTGGACCTTGATAACATTATACGGAGCAAATAAGTAAATCAGATAAAACTAAGAACTATATGATTCCATACATAGGGGGGACACAAAAATGAGACTCAGAGACATGGACAACAGTGTTGGGGTTACAGGGTGGGGGGAGGAGAGAGAGGAGGTTGGGGGAGGGGAGTGTACAAAGAAAACCAGTTAGAAGGTGATGGAAGACAATTTTATCAATGTCATCCCTTCAAAATTAATCAAAAAAAAAAAAAAAGAATGTGTTTCACGGCTAATTCAGGTAGTTAGAAGAATAGTATAAGGATGCTAATTCTGCTTCTCAGGCCACATCCTGCATAAGGGACCCCAAGCAAATTGGCGATTTTTCTTCTCTGATTTGGCCAATTGGATTAAAAAAAAAATAGGTCAGTAACGCCCTGAAATTGAACTAATAATACATGAGCATAAATTTAAAGGGCTTTTAGATACTGGAGCAGATGTATCTGTTATTGCTAAGCTACATTGGCCTCCTTCCTGCAGCCACAGAATTACATGGTATAGGGCAGCGTAAATCCCCTCAACAAAGTTCTAGTTTTCTACATTGGGAAGATTAAGAAGGTCATTCTGGATTTTTTAAGCCTCATGTGCTCCCTGGATGGCCAGTGAATTTGTGGAGTAGAGATGTTTTGAAAAATATGGGAGCGTTGCTTGTCAGTCCTAATGGTTTAGTCAGTACTCAGATGCTTGAACGGGGATTTTTGCCCACCAAGGGACTAGGGAAAGAACAGCGAGGAATTCTCACCCCCTTAGAAGTGACACTTGGGAAAAAAAGATGGCAGCGGAGTAGGCAGATGCACAGACGCCCAGCTCTCACCATCAAACTGGAATACAAATCAATTTAGGAAAAATCAGCATGAAAAACCAACTCTGAACTGCAAGAACAGCTCTCAAAAACCAAGGAGCAAATAAGAAGCCACAACAATCCTGGTAGGGAGCACCTGAATCTCCTCTGTTTAGAGGAATGGAGGGGGGGGTGAGGCTGAGAGCCCAGAGGGGATCTCTCACAGGGAAAAGAGCAGAAACTACTGCTCACAGCCACTTGCCTGGCGACCAGGGAGCGAGGTGGGTTGAAAAGACCAACTTATCTCCCAAGTGGAAAGGACAGGGAGAGGGACAGACTGTGAGGGGCTAAGGGATGCAGGAAATGAACTAAAAAAGCTGACTTATCCATGCTGGAGGCGGCCATAGCTGGGGGAGGGACTGAACCTTTCACAAAACAGAGCTGAAGTGCTTCTGGATCAGAGATCTCCGGACATCTATCCAGCTCCAATCAGCGCAACAAGACACAGCTGAAAACAAGAAGTGGGGAGGAGGGGCAGTAACTCAGGTCTCCATGGAGATCTGAGAAAAAACCCTGCTCCCAGTGAGATTAGTTGGTGGAAGAGACCTTCAGAGTCTCAGGTTACACCCACAGCATTCCTGGATACAGTTTCAAGGAAGCCTCCTGCTAAGATCAGTAAATAAGACTATCACCTGTTAAGAAAACAAACAAATCAAGACTTCAAAGCTGCCCAAATCCGAAAGTGGATTACAAAAAATAGCTGATACCAACCCAAGAAGACCTAGAAATAACACAACTGAAAACTGGAGGCAGACAACACCAAGCCTAGACTCAACCAACTCTACAAACAAAACACCGAAAATGAGAAGACAAAAAAGTGCAATTCAAATGAAACCTTCAGGAGATGAACTGAGTGATATGGAAATAATCAAACTTCCAGATGCGGAGTTCAAAATAATGATTGTAAGGATGCTTAGGGATCTTAGCACAACAATGGATGGTCATTATGAACACCTAAATAAAGAAAGAGCAAGTATAAAAAAGAATCAGTCAGAGATGACAAATACAATATCAGAAATAAAGACCACAATGGAAGGAATTAAAAGCAGGATAGATAGAGCAGAGGATCGAATCAGCAAGTTAGAGGACAACTGGAATGAAGGCATAAAAGCAGAGAAGAAAAGAGAAAAGAGACTCAAAAAGTCAGAGGAAACTCTTAGAGAGCTCTGTGACAACATGAAGAGAAATAACATCCACATCATAGGGGTTCCTGAAGAAGAAGAAAAAAAACAAGGGATAGAGACTTTGTTCAAACATATCATAGCTGAAAACTTCCCTAAATTAATGTAAGAGAAACTCTCACAAGTCCAAGAAGCACAGGGGACTCCATTAAAGAGAAACCCAAAGAAACCTACACCAAGACACATCATAATTAAAATACCAAAGCTAAGCGATAAAGAGAAAATATTAAAAGCTGCAAGAGAAAAAAGAAGTTATCACCTACAAAGGAGCCCCCATAAGGATGACATCCGACTTCTCAACAGAAACACTTGAGGCCAGAAGGGAGTGGCAAGAAATATTCAAAGAAATGCAGAACAAGAACCTACAACCAAGACTACTTTATTCAGCAAGGCTATCGTTTAAAATCGAAGAAGAAATAAAAAGCTTCCCAGACAAAAAACAACTCCAGGAATTCATTACAACCAAACCAATGCTGCAGGAAATGTTAAGGGGCCTGTTGTAAACAGATCAAAGTGAGAAAAGAATATAGCAAAAAAGGAATACACCTTTAAAGAAGAAAATGGCAATAAACAACTACATGTCAATAATAACCTTAAATGTAAATGGATTAAATGATCCAATCAAAAGACATAGGGTAGCCCTGGCCAGTTGGCTCAGCGGTAGAGCGTCGGCCTAGAGTGCGGAGGACCTGGGTTCGATTCCTGGCCAGGGCATACAGGAGAAGTGCCCATTTGCTTCTCCACCCCTCCACCGCGCTTTCCTCTCTGTCTCTCTCTTCCCCTCCCGCAGCCAAGGATCCATTGGAGCAAAGATGGCCCGGGCGCTGGGGATGGCTCTGTGGCCTCTGCCTCAGGCGCTAGAGTGGCTCTGGTCGCAACATGGCGATGCCCAGGATGGGCAGAGCATCGCCCCCTGGTGGGCAGAGCGTCGCCCCCTGGTGGGCGTGCCGGGTGGATCCCGGTCGGGCGCATGCGGGAGTCTGTCTGACTGTCTCTCCCTGTTTCCAGCTTCAGAAAAATGAAAAAAAAAAAAAAAAAGACATAGGGTAGCTGCGTGGATATGAAAACAGGACCCATACATATGTTGTCTACAAGAGACACACCTTAGAACAAAAGATACACGTAGATTGAACGTAAAAGGATGGAAAAAACCATTTCCTGCAAACGGAAATGAAAAAAAAGCAGGGGTAGCAATACTTATATCAGACAAATTGGACTTTAAAACAAAGGATATAGTAAGAGATAAAGAAGGCCACTACATAATGATAAAGGGAGTAATCCAACAGGAAGATATAACTATTATAAATATCTATGCACCTAATATAGGAGCACCCAAATATATAAAGCAGACTTTGGTGGATTTAAAGGGCGAGATCAACAGCAATACTATAATAGTAGGGGATTTCAATACCCCACTAACATCACTAGATAGATCCTCAAGAAAGAAAATTAACAAAGAAACAGCAGACTTATTGGAAACACTAGATCAACTCGATTTAATAGATATCTTCAGAACCTTTCCCCTAAAGCAGCAGAATATACATTCTTTTCAAGTGCTCATGGTACATTCTCTAGGATAGACCACATGTTAGGGCACAAAAGTGCTCTCAACAAATTTAAGAAGACTGAAATCATATCAAGCACTTTCTCCGATCACAACGGCATAAAACTAGAAATGAATCACAGCAGAAAAGCTCAAAAATTCTCAAACACATGGAAACTAAATAGCAGGGTGTTAAATAATGAATGGATTAAGAATGAGATCAAAGAAGAAATAAAAAAATTCCTAGAAACGAATGACAATGAGCATACAACAACTCAAAATTTATGGGACACAGCGAAGGCAGTGCTGAGAGGGAAGTTCATAGCACTACAGGCACACTTTAAGAAGCTAGAAAAAGCTCAAATAAACAACTTAACCCTGCATCTAAAAGAATTAGAAAAAGAACAGCAAGTAAAGCCCAAATGTAGTAGAAGGAAGGAAATAATAAAGATCAGAGCAGAAATAAATGACATAGAGGCTAAAGAAACGATACAGAGGATCAATGAAACTAGGAGCTGGTTCTTTGAAAAGGTAAACAAGATTGATGAACCTTTAACTAGAATCACCAAGAAAAAGAGAGAGAGGACTCAAATAAATAAAATTAGAAATGAGAGAGGAGAAATAATAACTGACACAACAGAAATACAAAATATTGTAAGAAAATACTATGAAGAACTGTATGCCAAAAAACTAGACAACCTAGATGAAATGGACAAATTCCTTGAAACATACAATCTTCCAAAAATCAATCTGGAAGAATCAGAAAACCTAAATAGACCTGTAAAGCCAGTAGCCAGAGCTAGGGCCACTATCACAGCAGCCTCCTGGCCCATGCAGGTTCGCATTGGATTCGGACAGTCGGTAAAGAAACAACGGAGCCAAGAACTAATGGGCTGTCATCTTTAATTCTAGCTTGCACCTGGTGGGCAAGTAAAAACACACACTGGGCTCCAAAACCCACTCACATTCAGTGCTCACAAAGCTACTGACTTATCCGAGTTTCCTAGAATCAAAGGTTTCTAGCTCACCAAACTTATTCACTTCTGTTCCCCATCTCCTTCCTTCTCCCTGCATAAATTGCACAAACTGGCCTCTCACTCAATACTCCACCATCTTGGCTGCTTCTCCTGGCCTCCTCCACGTGGCCTCTCCCTGTTCTCTGCTCTCTAATGCTAATCTCAGGAACCAAGAGCGCAAGCTCCCGCTCCGTCCCCATTTTATAGTGTAGAAATCCAAACTCTTAATCCAATATACAAAATAGGGAAGTCTCTAATACAAAGTCACTTCTCTGAGGCATGATTGGATTGTACCACCCCACATCAAAAAAGGGTGGGAAAGGCTTAATCCCAAAACCAAGCCCCAGGCTACAAGGATTCTGCCTGCCCAGAGACACACATTAATATCACCTGGGCAACGGCCTCCACGTGGGCAGCGCCACTTTAACAAAGTGAGCATAATACATATTTTATCTGCCCAACAAGACCAATTACACCAAATGAGATCGAAATAGTTATCAAAAAACTCCCAACAAAGAAAAGTCCAGGGCCCGATGGCTTCACAACGGAATTCTACCAAATATTCAAAGAAGAACTAACTCCTATCCTTCTCAAGGTATTTCAAAAAATTCAAGAGGAAGGAAGACTTCCAAGCTCCTTTTATGAGGTGAGCATAATTCTGATTCCAAAACCAGGCAAAGACAACACAAAGAAACAAAATTATAGGCCAATATCCCTGATGAATATAGATGCTAAAATCCTCAACAAAATATTAGCAAACCAGATCCAACAATATATGGAAGAAATCATACACCATGATCAAGTGGGATTTATTCTGGGGAGGCAAGGCTGGTACAATATTCGTAAATCTACCAATGTGATTCATCACATAAACAAAAAGAAGGAGAAAAACCATATGATAATTTCAATAGATGCAGAAAAAGCATTTGATAAAATCCAGCACCCATTCATGATCAAAACTCTCAGCAAAGTGGGAATACAGGGAACATACCTCAACATGATAAAAGCCATCTATGACAAACCCACAGCCAACATCATACTCAATGGGCAAAAATTAAAAGCAATACCCTTAAGATCAGGAACAAGACAGGGGTGCCCCCTTTCACCACTCTTATTTAACATGGTCCTGGAAGTACTGGCCACAGCAATCAGAAAAGAAGAGAAATAAAAGGCATTCAAGTTGGAAAAGAAGAAGTAAAACTATCATTATTTACAGATGATATGATATTGTATATAGAAAACCCTAAAGTCTCAGTCAAAAAGCTACTGGACCTGATAAACGAATTCAGCAAAGTGGCAGGATATAAAATCAATACTCAGAAATCAGAGGCATTTTTATACACCAACAATGAACTGTCAGAAAGAGAAATTAAGGAAACAATCCCCTTCACAATTACAAAAAAAAAAAAAATAAAGTACCTAGGAGTAACCTTAACCAAGGAGACTAAAGACTTGTACTCAGAAAATTACAAAGCATTGATAAAAAGAAATCAAGGAAGATACAAACAAGTGGAAGCATATACCGTGCTCATGGTTAGGAAGAATAAACATCAATAAAATGTCTATATTACCCAAAGCAATCTATAAATTCAATGCAATACCAATTAAAATACCAATGACATACTTCAAAGATATAGAACAAATATTCCAAAAATTTATATGGAACGAAAAGAGAACACGAATAGCCTCAGCAATCTTAAAAAAGAAGAATAAAGTGGGAGGTATCACACTTTCTGATATCAAGTTATACTACAAGGCCATTGTACTCAAAACAGCCTGGTACTGGCATAAGAACAGGCATATAGATCAATGGAACAGAACAGAGAACCCAGAAATAAACCCACAGTTCTATAGACAACTGATATTTGACAAAGGAGGTAAGGAAATACAATGGAGTAAAGACAGCCTCTTTAACAAATGGTGTTGGGAAAATTGGACAGCTACCTGCAAAAAAATGAAACTAGATCACCAGCTTACACCACTCGCAAAAATAAACTCAAAATGGATAAAAGACTTGAATGTAAGCCGTGAAACCATAGCATCTTAGAAGAAAACATAGGCAGTAAGCTCTGGGACATATCTTGGAGCAATATATTTGCTGATTTATCTCCACAGGGAAGTGAAATAAAAGACAGGATAAACAAATGGGACTATATCAAACTAAAAAGCTTTTGCACAGCTAAAGACAACAAGAACAGAATAAAAAGACAAACTACACAATGGGAGAACATATTTGACAATTCCTCTGATAAGGGGTTAATAACCAAAATTTATAAAGAACTTGTAAATCTCAACACCAGGAAGACAAACAATCCAATCCAAAAATGGGCAAAAGAGGACACACAGATGGCCAATAGGCATATGAAAAAATGCTCAACATCACTAATCATTAGAGAAATGCAAATTAAAACCACAATGAGATATCACCTCACACCAGTCAGAATGGCGCTCATCAACAGAACAACACAGAATAAGTGCTGGTGAGGATGTGGAGAAAAGGGAACCCTCCTGCACTGCTGGTGGGAATGCAGACTGATGCAGCCACTGTGGAAAACAGTATGGAGATTCCTCAAAAAACTGAAAATCGAACTGCCTTTTGACCCAGCTATCCCACTTTTAGGACACCATAGAACGGCTCCAAAAGGAGAAATGCACCCCCATGTTTGTGGCAGCATTGTTCACAATAGCGAAGATCTGGAAACAGCCCAAGTGTCTGTCAGAGGACGAGTGAATTAAAAAGCTTTGGTACATATATACTATGGAATACTACTCAGCCATAAGAAATGATGACATCGGTTCATTTACAATAACATGGATGGACCTTGATAACATTATACGGAGAGAAATAAGTAAATCAGAAAAAAAATACTAAGAACTATATGAATCCATACATAGAAGGGACATAAAAATGATACTTAGAGACATGAACAAGAATGTGATGGCAACAGGGGTGGGGAGGGGGGGGACGGGGGAGGGGGTGAAGAAGAAGAGAGGGGTTGGGTGAGGGAAGGGGCACAAAGAAAACCAGATAGAAGGTGACAGAAGACAGTTTAACTTTGGGGGAGGGGTATACAGCACAATCAAATGTCAAAATAATCTAGAGATGTTTTCTCTCAACATATGTACCCTGATTTATCAACGTCACTGCATTAAATTTAATAAATATATTTAAAAAAAAAAGAAGTGGCACTCAATACCAGAAAATGTGGATTAGGACATCAAAATTTAGCATAGGGACCTTGGTAGCTCCTGCTACCTCAGTAATGCATTGTGCAGACCCAATTACTTGGAAATCAGATAATCCTGTATGGGTAGACCAATGGCCCCTTTCTCAGGAGAAAGTTAGGGCAGCTGCTCAATTGGTACAAGACCAGCTACAGCTTGGGCACACTGGCAATCTAATAGCCCATGGAATACATTTCCATATTTTGATCTTGTCGCCTCATGGATTATCAAGGGGCATAGGCGACCCTTACAGTTTATAGGTTTTGAACCTCAAAATTATTGTTGTTCCTTTTTTCAAAGGATCAAAAACAATGGCTCTGGGAAACTTCCACTAAATGGCAAATCGCTCTTGCAAATCAATGGACAACTTTATACTGAAACTGTCAACTTAAAATCAGCTCAAAGTCTAGAAGTATTTGCCATTATCATGGCTTTTCAGCATTTGTCATATTCCCCCTTTAATCTATATACAGAGAGAAATTATTTACTTATGGTGTTTCCACTATAAAGACTGCTGTCTTAGGGACAAATGCTGATGAACTATTTCAGCAGTTCCTCCTTCTTCAAAGACTTGTATGTCAACATAGAGCTCCATGTTTTATAGGACATGCTCAAGCTCACTCCATGCTCCCTGAAGCTTTAGCACAAGGGAATGCCCCTTTTTTTTTTTTTTCTGAAATTGGAAACAGGGAGGCAGTCAGACAGACTCCCGCATGCACCCGACTGGGATCCACCCAGCATGCCCACCAGGGGGCGATGCTCTGCCCATCTGGGGTCTTGCTCTGCTGCAACCAGAGCCATTCTAGTGCCTGAGGCAGAGACCATGGGGCCATCCTTAGCACCTGGGCTGGCTTTGCTCCGATAGAGCCTTGGCTGTGGGAGAGGAAGAGAGAGACAGAGAGGAAGTGGAGGAGGAGGGGTGGAGAGGCAGATGGGCGCTTCTTCTGTGTGCTCTGGCTGGGAATCGAACCCGGGAATCCTGCACGCCAGGCCGACGCTCTACCACTGAGCCAACTGGCCAGGGCCTAGGAATGCCCTTGTTGATCAAGCTACCCCAAAAAATTATATGGAGCAATCATAACAGATCGAGCAATTCAGTCTCATACTATTCATCGCCAGAACGCTGCAGCCCTGTGTAAACAGTTTCAACTTTCTCGGGAAGCAGCATGGCAGATTGGGAAACCCTGTCCAAGGGGTTCTATACTACAATCCGTCCCTTCATTTGGAGTTAACCCTCAAGGACCCCTACCAGGACAACTTTGGCAAATGGATATTACTCATATACCTTCATTTGGCAAACAGTCCTATGTCCACGTTACAGTGGATACATATTCTGGATTTATAGGAACCTCTGTCAGAACAGGAGAGGCTGCTAAGCATGTTATAGCTCATTGTCTGTATGCATTGTTCTATTATTGGATTTCCTAAACTGGTTAAACTGAAAATGCTCCTACATATGGAGCAAAAGCATTTACTGTATTTTGTCATTCTTACAATCTTTAAAGTTAAGGTATTATAAAAGTGTACCCAGTAAATATTTTAAGGTCAATTTAAAAAAATTTAAAAGGGGGTAGTCATATCCTGGAACTCCTATGGGTCTATCATATCAGGCTTTTTACTTTAAAAAAATTTAAATTTCTTTTGAATGCTGACGAACAGGAGATGACAAATCTTTTTCTCCTGCAAACTACTACCTTCTTTATTTGATCCAGCTAATAACACTGTTTTGTCTTTTTCCAAATAGCTCCAGATATATGGAAAAGATTTATATAGGTGGATGGGGATCCTCAAACCCCTCAGCGAGATCTTCTGAGCATGGCTTTTAAAATACCAAGAGGCAGAAAAAGCCCAATAGAGATCAGGGGAACTACCAGCTTTTAGGATACACCCTTAAAGGCTCCAACACCCCAAAGGGGTCTTATAGGATGCCAACTGGGCCCTGCTTCAATAGTGGAAAGGAAGGTCATTGAGCTAAAGCCTGCCAGACTTACATGCTTCTGTTGTGTGGAAACAGGGACACTGGAAGGTAGGCTTCCCCCTCGCTCATCTAAGGGAGGGTTCAGTCTCTTCCAGCCCTGCTCCAGCCACCTATGACCTAACCTTGCCCAGAATGCTGGGATTTGCTACGAAAGGCTGAAGGTGCCCAGGTCCGTTGGCCCCATCTATGACACTGTGGACGAACCTAGGGTATTTCTTCCAAGAAGCAGGTAAACTGATGTCAGCTGCACAAGGGCCACTTAACTATGTCTCGCCTGAATAGTCAGGTCTTTTATTCTTCCCGCGAAGATCTCTGTTGTGGGTGTTGATAGCCCTATTTTCTGCTGCTTTGTTTAATATATAGTGTTTCCTTTATTCCTCCTACCTCAATGCCCCACTCATATTTCAGGCTGGGACATACTACTAATTTAGAGTTCTCTTTCCCCCTTTTGCCAACTTCTATTATGAATCTACCTTTGTCACCCAGCTTAGTGTATCCCAAGGTTCACTTTACCAAGCCACAGTCTCAGAGCTTCAGGGAAAAGCAACCTGGTCTCATATCTCCAGGCAGAGAAGAACAGAAGCTCCATATCCACACATGCTGCAGATGGCATTTCCAGTCTACCTAAACCATTACCAGCTAGAAGCAGTGGTCATTGGGACTTGGACGTGAGCTGCAAAGTATAGAATTGTGACAACAATTCCAGTGCCATGCGGACTTTTCCTGGATGTGGACTTTCCTGGACTCCTGCCCCTTGTGACAGCTCCTAACAGACTGAACTGGGGTTGGGTTGCATTTTTCAGGGATTGGGCATGGTGTTGGGGCCAACTTGGACTTGGTGAACATGTTAAGGACACTACTCTTTTATGGATTCTTGCTGTATTGGCCAAGAGTTTGCTTAAAGGCTTCAATCACTGTAAAAAAAAAAAAAAAAAAAAAAAAGAAGACTAGATAAAGAATATGTGGCACATATACACAATGGTATACTATTCAGCCATAAAAAATGATGACATCGGATCACTTACAAAAAAATGGTAGGATCGTGATAACATTATACAGAGTGAAATGAGTAAATCGGAAAAAAACAAGAACTGCATGATTCCATATATTGGTGGGACATAAAAATGAGACTAAGAGACATGGACAAGAGTATAGTGGTTACGGGGGGTGGGGGAGGGAAGGAGGGAGAGGGGCACAAAGAAAACTAGATAGAAGGTGACGGAGGACAATCTGACTTTGGGTGATGGGTATGCAGCGGGATTGAATGACAAGATAACCTGGACATGTTTTCTTTGAATATATGTACACTGATTTATTGATGTCACCCAATAAAAATTTATTTATAAAAAAAATAAAAATAATAGGCCCTGGCCAGTTGACTCAGTGATTGGCCTGGCATGTGGAAGTCCCGAGTTCGATTCCTGGTCAGTGCACACAGGAGAAGCACCCATCTGCTTCTCCACCCCTCCCCCCCTCCTTTCTCCTTCTCTCTCTCTCTTTCTCTCCTGCAGCCAAGGCTCCATTGGAGCAAAGTTGGCCCGGGCACTGAGGATGGCTCCATGGCCTCCACCTCAGGCACTAAAATGGCTCTGGCCACAACAAAGCAACGCCCCAGATGGGCAGAGCATCGCTCCCTGGTGGGCATGCCGGGTGGATCCTGGTCAGGCACATGCAGGAGTCTGTCTGACTGCCTCCCCACTTCTAACCTCGGAAAAATAAATAAATAAATAAATAAATAATAAATGGAATAATATTCCTACCTCACAGAGTTGTGTATGGTTACTTAAATGAATATATGTAAAGTGCTTAAAACATTAGAACATGGCTTGTGGCATTATAATGCTCAATAAAAGTAAACAAATATTATTCTCTCAACTATCCAGTCACACAACTGTTATTAATTCTACCATTATAGTCACCCCTTAACCTTTCAGCTTGTATTTCTACCAGTCTTCTGGATTATGATCTTGGCTTTCCTCCAAACTATAACCTTTTTGCCTTACCTCTCAGAAAACTAAAATAGAACACTCCTTTTGGTTATACCAAATTTTCTTCCTGCTCACATATGTATTGTCCCAATAATCAATCCCTTAGTCTTATCTCTAAAGCAGGGGTTGGGAACCTTTTTGGCTGAGAGAGCCATGAACGCCACATATTTTAAAATGTAATTCAACGCCACATATTTTAAAATGTAATTTAAAATGTGAGAGCCATACAAGGACCCGTGTACGTTATGCATTATCCAATAAAAATTTGGTGTTGTCCCGGAGTACAGCTGTGATTGGCTCCAGCCACCCACAACCATGAACATGAGCGGTAGGAAATGAATGGATTGTAATACATGAGAATGTTTTATATTTTTTTAATGTTATTATTTTTTTATTAAAGATTTGTCTGCGAGCCAGGTGCAGCTATCAAAAGAGCCACATCTGGCTCACGAGCCATAGGTTTCTGACCCCTTCTCTAAAGACTTCAAATGTAAGTTGGGACAAAAGTAGGTTTACAGTTGTTCATATGGAAAATAATACACTAAATAATTAATAATAATACAAGAATAAACTATGTTTCACATACTCACAACTGTACACCTACTTTTGCCACACCATTGAAGAATCTTACCCTAGGTATTCAAGAATTCCAACTAATAAATCTAGACATAAGCATCAATAGATGTCAAAATGTTATGCACAAGTTTTTCTGAAATTTTATAAAGAATGGATTTTTTTTGACAACTTCTGAATCCACGGATAAATCTTGGTATCACTAAAAGTAGAACAATCAGAGTCCTCTGATTAGAATGTTTAAGAAGTACATGGTATCACTTACAAAAATAAAATCACAGTAATCAGGAGGGCATTGACTTGGTAGTCAAACCAGCAATCCTCAGGACTAGAATATAGTTAACTTGGGATAAAATCTTATGTTCTAGAAATTTGACTTATCTATGCTAAATATTATTGTTTTGGTGTTCTTTTTTTGTTACACTTCATGAGTAGGTTTCAAATACTAATAAGGTATCTTGGGCAGCAAGAGTTCTGTGGAACTCACAAAGGAATGGCAGGCCATTAAAGGAGAAGGAAGTAACACATTGAGCCTGATTTACCATTAAATGTTGCAATGAATTTAGTTACAATGTAAAAATAACGATTCAAAGAAACTAGAGAAAAATAAGAAATAAAAGAAAGGAAGTACCAAGCGTTTATTTTCTCTTTCTTATATTTTGACTAGCCAAAGAATTGATAAGGAAAATTTTTTCTTTATTCAAGACTTCCAACTAATAAATCTAGACATAAGCATCAGTAGATGTCAAAATGTTATGTGAAAGTTTATGTGAGACTTTATAAAGAGTGGATTTTTTTTTACTTCTGAATCCACTGATAAATCTTGGTATCACTAAAAGTAGAACAATCAGAGTATTACTGTCCTCTGATTAGAATGTTTAAGTACACGGTATCACAAAATATCCTTGCAAAACACAACTCAATCTGAATCTATTCAGGTCGCTATGTTTAAATTTCTATTTTGGAATTATGATGAAGATCAAGTTAAATGCATCACAAGTAAACAATCAGCCAAACCCAGACTGTGGATAGTCTACAGGATAAATGACCCAATTTCTTCAACAAAGAAAATGGAGGAGAACTGTTATAGATTAAAAGATAACTAGAGAAATATAACAACCAAATGCAATGTATGGACCTTATTTGGAACTTTTTTAAAATTAAATAGTTGGGGAAAATTGAATATGGATTAATGTGTAAATGATTTTAAGGAATTATTATTACTTTTATGTGTAATAAAGGTATTATGATTAACTTTTAAAGTCTATATTTGCTAACTACATGCTGAAATATTTATAGTATAAAATATATGATATTTGCTTTAATATACTTAAGCACAAAATGTGTAGGAAAGGAATAAATTATTTGCATTTTTTAATATTTTATTTATTCATTTTTAGAGAGAGAAAAGAGAGAGAAAAAGATAGTGAAAGGGGAGGACCTGGAAGCATCAACTCATGTGCCTTAATCAGGCAAGCCTTGGGTTTTGAACCGACGATCTCAGCGTTCCAGGTTGATGCTTTAGCCACTGCACCACCACAGGTCAGGGGGAATAAATGATTGGCATATGTTGGTAATTCTTAAAGCTGGGTGAAGGGTATGCACTGAAATTTCCCCAAATTGAAAATTTTAGAGACCTGGGAATAATTTGATATACGAATAGATGCACCCTTTGTTCGTTTCCAGCTTCTGCACATCACTACGACACTGACAGGACAACTCTTTTTATTGCAGAGCAGAGGAAGGGAAATTCAGTTATTGTGGACACCATCGAGCCACCGGATTGGCCAGCCCTGAAACCATTCTTCTCTGTGGATTTACTATGTCAGGTAATAAATGCTGTATTATTTCAGCTGGTTTTAAGATGGGTTTTCTATCACTTTCAGCCAAAATTATCTTCACTGACAAAATGTTATGCAAAATTATTTTGTTATTTTAAATTATTTATTTTTAATTAAGCAAGTGTTTACATGTTTATTGAAAAACAACAGAGAAAAATATCGGTCACAGGGTTATTCCCTTTCCTGTCCCCCATTTCACACTCCTGATCAGATGCACCACTATTAACACATTTACATTTAAATATTATGGAAATTTCTGCACCTATGTTTGCCCAGATGATATTGTTTTTGAGTACTCCTTTGTGAGTCTGTGTGCCTGTACATCTATGTGTATCCTCAAGTGGGACTTACATTGTTTGGGACAAAGGATTTGTCTTTTCATTCTTCTATAATTATCTCCACAAATGGAGATTCATCTATAATTATCCCCACAAATGTAGCACTAAAATTTCACCAGGCTCTCAGTACACACTTGTTTATAGTTGAAACTGATGTTAAGAAGAATAGCTAGGCTCACAAGAATCATTTCTAAACTGCACACAAACCGAATTCCAAGGCTGCAAGTGCAATATTGCACCTTCCCCACGCCCTGCAGAAAAATAACAATAGATCACAACCAAAGAAACCAGCAGGTGTGCTGCATGCAAATGGCAAGCATGGAAACCTAAGTGACTGACATTCCAAAGACATTTGCCAGCAAGATAAATTGTCAAAGCTGAGGACATTTGAACAGCAGGGCACAGCAGAGAGGATTACATCTTCACATTTCAAGTCATTTGGCTGTGCACAGCATAGTTACTTATAAAACTTTGTAAAGAGAAATCTACATGAACTGTTGAGCCATCCTTAGGACTGCATTCGGTAACGAGAGAGGGCATATGTGCCCGTCTGTTCCGGATCTACTACCTTCCCAACCTTCCCTCTCCTGTCATCTTTAGAATGTAAACATTCTGAATGTAGGAAGAACTGGGTTCTGTGGTATGTTTTGAACAGTTTCCAGCACTTTGAGCACTTAGAACATTTTTAAGAAACAACAACATTTTGCATTGGACTGGAAGGAGTAGAACTTCCCCTTCATTTGCTAAAATGAGAATATCTTTTATTCACCAGAAGCTGTTCTTTGGCTGACCAATTTAGTAAAAGAATAAAGAACTCTTCCTCTCATGCTTGGATGAGACTTGTTCTTAAACAATGAAATGGTAATTCAAGGGGACATGTAGCAGCAGACAACAAGTTTGTAAAAGTACTTCTCTGAACAAGAAAGATAGTTTCAGAACGTAGACTCTCAACTGGACTCAGCCAGGGGTTATTCTTTGGGAGGCCCACACTTTCTAGAGCACAGATAGAAGAAAAGTCTGCAAGAATTGGCCAGGCATTTATAAAAAGAACTGAAAATTTTTGATTCCACATGCTTAAGTTTAAAAAAATGGGGAGGGTTTGGTATCTATCTGGCAGAATCTTTAAGAATTGTATACTGTTTTTTAAAAAGAAAATAAGCCTGACCAGTTGGTGGCATAGTGGATAGAGCATCGCACTGGGACGCAGAGGACCCAGGTTCAAAACCCCAAGGTTGACAACCTGAGTACAGAATCATCTGGTTTGAGCAAGGCTTGCCAGCTTGAACTCAAGGTCACTGGCTTGAGCAAGGGGTTATTTGGTCTTCTGTAGCCCCCCAGTCAAGGCACATATGGGAGAGCAATGAATGAACAACTAAGGTGCTGCAACAAAGAATTGATGCTTCTCCTCTTTCTCCCTTCCTGTCTGTCCCTACTGTTCCTTTCTCTGTCTCTCTCAATTTCTGTCACAAAAAGAAAATGAATAAAGAAAAAGAAAAAGAAAAGAAAAAAATTTTAAATCCTATCCAGAATTTATCCTGCGGATATCATTGCTCAAGTGTGAAACAGGTATAATTACAGTATACTGTAATTGTGAAAGATTGGAAATAATATCAATATCCACTAATAGGGGGCCAGTTGTGTCATTTATAGCACAAGAATACAGTGGAATAACATGTAGCTGTAGAAAAGAATGAAAGAGTTCTCTACATAGTTATAAAAAGATCTGAGTAAAACATTGCTAAGTTAAAAAAAATAGAGAGTAATGTGTATAATACAAAGCCAGTTTTATATATATATGAGTGTGTGTGTGTGTGTGTGTGTATTTGTGACAGAGACAGAGAGAGGGACAGATAGGGACAGACAGGAACGAAGAGAGATGAGAAGCATCAATTCTTCGCTGCAGCTCCTTAGTTGTTCATTGATTGCTTTCTCATATGTGCCTTGACCGGGGGCCTTCAGCAGACCAAGTGACCACTTGCTCGAGCCAGCAACCTCGTACTCAAGCTGGTGAGCTGTGCTCAAACCAGATGAGCCCGTGCTCAAGGTGGCGATCTCGAGGTCTCGAACCTGGGTCCTCCACATCTCAGTCCAATGCTCTATCTGGTCAGGCGCCAGTTTTATCATTTTAAAAAATCTATATTTGTAGCAAGTATATACACAAAAAAAATTTAATAAGAAAACATTTCACTGTAGCCAACTGGGCGTAGTGTGAACTGAGCACCTGCAACATAAGTATTGGAAGACTACATTTCTTCCTGTAGTTTACCATAGTTTCTCATTTGAATCATATGAGTATTAAAAATATTTTAATTAAGTTCCTTTTAAACTTTTATTAAAACTTAAAATCAATTCATTAGGACAAATTTTTTTCCTTAGGATGATTTTTTTTTCTGAAGCTGGAAACGGGGAGGCAGTCAGACAGACTCTGCATGCACCCAACTGGGATCCACCTGGCACGCCCACCAGGGGGCGACGCTCTGCCCACCAGGGGGCGATGCGTCGCTCTGTCACAACCAGAGCTAGTCTAGCGCCTGAGGCGGAGGCCATGGAGCCATCCTCAGCGCCTGGGCAAACTTTGCTCCACTGGATCCTTGGCTGTGGGAGGGGAAGAGAGAGACAGAGAGGAAGGAGAGGGGGAGGGGTGGAGAAGCAGATGGGCATTTCTCCTACGTGCCCTGGCCAGGAATCGAACCCGGGACTTCCGCACGCCAGGCCGACGCTCTACCACTGAACCAACCAATGATTTTTAAAATATAATCTTCCTTTCTAGTATTGCAAGAGGAAGGCCATGCTGCCTTCCCTGAATGCCTCAAAAAATAAAATAAAATAAGTTAAAAATTGCAGCAGGTAAAAAGGATGTAAGTGTACAATACACTCTTTTTCCCTAGACAGCTGATAACCTGAATACATAAATATTTGAAATGGTGAGTTGCTAATGTAAAATGAAAGATGTAACCTCGGGGGTAGAACTCAATTCACAAGGGAATGACTACAGTTTAGAGGAAGAAAAATACACATAGTTGGATTAATACTAAAACCTCAATTGTGTCCACAGAGACTAAACAGAAGTCTAGGTGAATGACAAACATTATAAGATCTTCAGCAATAAATACTAGTTTATATGCTCCATTCCATTTTTATCAATAACAGTTATATTGGTGGAATATATAGAGATGAACTTACCTAAAGGCCTTGTCGCTATAGAAAAGTGTGGGATAAAGGGCAGCTCTGCCGATAGCCCCGGTGAAAACAGATTGTTGAGGATACAATTCAGTCAAAGAATGAATGCCTAAAGGCTACTGTTAAAAATTTTAACCTAATTCCTAAGACTTTTTGTTGTATTTTTAATTTTCTGTTATTTCTCAATTATTTTGAAAATAAGCACCCATATGGTAGGAAAAATAAAAGCTATACTAAGTTCTCTGTTAAGGCAATATGGGTCCTTCTTCAGTAATAACGTAGAACAGAACAAAAAAAAAAATTAAGTACTATCATTGCATTCATTTTATTTCTTTCCTTATTAAAAAAAAATAAAGAAAATGACCACTGGTTTTTAATGTTGATTAAACAAGAAATAAGCAAATATTATACTAAAAATGTAATGAACATAAATGATAAGCCAGCCAACATCATTATATTTGCTATTTAATTTATGGGTATTTTTAATTATAAATGTAAATCAATATAATATAGGCATAATGTTTTCCTATAGTGATAATTCCACAACATGATCCACATAAAAATCTTTTATTTAAAAATGAGCTCACTTTTTTAAATCACAGAAAATAGACTTAGGAGACTGGAGCCTCTCCAAATAACCCACAGAAATGTGAACTTGAGTTAATTATCTGAGCATCATTTCAATTCAGTGTTTGTGAGGTACCATATTTACAGAAAACTATGGTGAAAAACAAGGGGAAAACATGCCTCTGCAGATTCTCATTATAAGATGTTTTATTTCTACACTTGATTTTTTGAGTTGGTTTTACATCAGTGGTCATTTTGAAAATTCAAACCACAATATATCATAGATGGCATTATTTCATTTGCCTAACATCATTAAAATTTATACCCAGTTTGCTATCAATAGTTGCAACTTAAAAAATTGATGAAAGACCTTGTTTAAGAATTTGAGTATGGCCTGAGCAGGCGATGGCGCAGTAGATAGAGCGTCGGACTGGGATGTGGAGGACCCAGGTTCAAGACCCCGAGGTCGCCAGCTTGAGCGTGGGCTCATCTGGTTTGAGCAAAGCTCACCAGTTTGGACCCAAGATCGCTGGCTCAAGCAAGGAGTCACTCGGTCTGCTGAAGGCCCATGGTCAAGGTACATATGAGAAAGCATAAAGTGCCCCAACGAAAGTGCCACAACTAAAGTGCCCCAATGAAAAACTAATGATTGATGCTTCTCATCTCTCTGTTTCTGTCTGTCCCTATCTATCCCTCTCTCTGACTCTCGTTCTGTCTCTGTAAAAAATAAATAAATAAATAAATAAAATAAAAAGAATTTGAGTATGCTATATCATGACTGAAAATATAAAAAATAAAAAATCCAAATGCAAAAGTAAAAGTGTAATCACTCCTCTTAACATTGTGCCTGTTTGTTACTATCTAAAAGTAGAAGTAAAAATCTCTTAATAGCTAGAAGGTTTTTAGAGGCAGTGGGCATGAGGTACACTGATGACTTGAAACAATACCACCCAAATCTTTCACACAAGGTCTGGGATCAATTTGACTAATACATTCCAAAAGAATTTTTAATTTTCAATAAGGAAAGACAAACCAGTCTGTGAACTAACACAGAAACATAGCAAGCCAGTTCAGAGATAGAGGCCTATATACATGCAACATTTTTGAAGGCTTAAATAGAATTGTAAGAATTTTATAAATTATTTCTTCAATTATTTAAAAAATATTCTTTTCATAAAAGATGATTCTAGCCCCAGCCGGCTGGCTCAGTGGTGGAGTGTCGACCTGTCTGTCATGTTGAAGTACTAGGTTCGATTCCCAGCCAAGACACATGGGAGAAGCATTCATCTGCTTCTCCACCCTTCCCCCTTTTCTTGTTCTCTCTCTCTCTCTTTCCCTCCTGCAGCCAGGGCTCCACTGAAGCGGGTGGCCCCGGTGCTGAGAATGGCACGATGGCCTCCCCTCGGGTGCTGGAATGGCTCCAGTTGCAGGAGAGCAAGGGCCCAGATAGGCAGAGCATCGCCCCTTGGTGGGCATGCTGGCTGGATCCCAGTCAGGCACATGTGGGAATCTGTCTCTTTGCCTCCCTGCTTCTCACTTCAGGAAGGGTCAAAAAATAAATAAAAAATTAAAAAATAGATGATTCTAACCCTGGCTGGTTGGCTCAGTGGTAGAGCATCAGCCTGGCATGTGGAAGTCCCAGATTCGATCCCCAGCAAGGGCACACAGGAGAAGCGCCCATCTGCTTCTCCACCCTTCCGCCCCTCCCTTCTCTCTGTCTCTATCTTTAAAGAACATTCTCAATTTTTGAGTAGTTTTTTCTATTTTTAAAAAATTTTTATTGATTTTAATTTATTGTGTTTACATAGATTCGAGTGTCCCACCGAATATATCTTCCCCCACCTCCGTGTTCCCCTTGACATCCCCCTTATCCCCGCTTCCAATGTCTTCCCCCTTCCCTCCAGGATTTGCTGTCCTGCTCTCTATAATGCTGTTATGTAAATATAATTTCACTAATCTCTTTCCCTTCCCTGATCCCATCCTCTCATCCCCTTTCACTCTGACCGCTTTCCCTCTGGTCCTTTTGATCCTGCCTCTGCCTCTATTCCATTCTTCAGTTCACATTGTTCATTAGATTTCTCAAATGAGTGAGGTCATATGATATTTTTCTTTCTCTGCCTGGCTTATTTCACTTAACATAATAGTCTCCAGGTCCATCCATGTTGTCACAAAAGGTAAAATGTGCATTATTTTCTTTTCCCTTCACATTAAGTAAGTCATTTGAGCCTGACCTGTGGTGGCGCAGTGGATAAAGCGTTGACCTGGAAATGCTGAGGTCGCCGGTTCGAAACCCTGGGCTTACCTGGTCAAGGCACATATGGGAGTTGATGCTTCCAGCTCCTCCCCCCTGTCTCTCTCTCCTCTCTCTCTCTCTCTTTCTCCTCTCTAAAATGAATAAATAATTAAAAAAAATTTTTTTTTGAAAGTCATTTGATTGTTCTTTAACTTGCACTGTTCTGCCAACTTCAAAGTTTAATGTCAATATATCTTGGCTCCTCTTCCCTCTTATTAAAGATTGTGAGTGTTAAAAATTTTGAGCCAGACTAGGCAGTGGCATAGTGGATGGAGCATCAGCCTGGGACACAGAGGACCCAGGTTTGAAACCAAGATCACCAGCTTGAGCACGGGCTCACCAGCTTGAAAATAAGATTGCCAGCTTGAGCATGGGATCATAGACATGACCCTAAGGTCACTGGCCTGAGCCCAAAGGTTGCTAGCTTGAAGTCCAAGGTCGCTGACTTGAGCCCAAGGTCACTGACTTGAGCAAGGGTCACTTGCTCTGCTGTAGCCTCTCAGGTCAAGGCACATATGAGAAAGCAATCAATGAACAACGAAGGAGCTACAACAAAGAACGGATGCTTCTCATCTCTCTTCCTTCCTATCTCTCTCTCTCTCTTTCATTAAAAATTTTTTTTTGATTCCTCTTCTTGTTTTGGGCCACCTTGGGCAAAGTTAGTTAAGATGTTGTTATATAACAGAGGGGGGTCTTTCTTCTTGGTGTAACTCCCCCTGACATCATCTGAGCATGACTTTTTCTTGGTCCAGAGATAGCTAGGATAAGGTTCAGTGCAGTGACACCTAGAGCCACACTGGTTCTAAGGTCTGGATCCTGGAAGCTGGAAAAACTGCCATTTCAAAACTGTCAGCAACTTTATGTCCTCAAAGATGTGAAAATTATGTATCACTTTTTCATTTTTCTTTTTCCAGTGTGGGAAAATACCAGGATGAGCTCCTGGGTTATACAAATATAAAGTGTCAATGTTTGGGAAGCTGTGGCTCATGTGATCTGAAATTATGGAAAAGGCTGAGTTTGACATGTGGAGACTCTTTTCTTTAAAAAGTTTTTCTTAATCTGCATTATCATGCAGCATACTGCCAACTGTTGCTTTAATTCTGGATGAGAAAATGTAAGAAAATGCCTATTACCGCAAGCTACCAACAGAGCATATTGCCAAACTTTGGAGCTGATAATCTGATAGATGATAAATGGGTCTTGGTGTCATTGTAACTAACCTTCCTTTCATTTGTCATCAGTGAGGTTGAGCATCTTCTCGTAGGTCTAGGGGTAAGGGGCTTTTTTTCTCTGTGTTGTTTGTTCATGCTTTTGGTCATTTTTTTTGTTGGGTTACTGGTTTTTTTCTTCTCAGTTTCTAAAAATTGTACACTCTCAAAATTAGGTTATGAATTTAATACAAGTCCAATAAGAATGCCAAGTTTTTTCCTGAAATAGACAAGAACTGCTGGATTTTTGGACACTTCTGTCTTGTTTATATTTCTCTATAAACTTGAGAAACAACTTGGGTTTGCTTTAAATATATAGAATAACATAAGAGTTGCATATTTCTTGTTAAGTTTTATCTAGATACTGTATTTTATCTTCTTTGCCACTATTGTAAATGGAGTACTGTCTTCAATTATATCTTCTAATTCTTTTTAATCTAATAAATCTATTTATTTGTATGTTTTAATTTAATATCCTGTTACATGAGCTTTGTTTGTAATTGTTTTTTAATAAAGTCTCTTGGAATTTTCCAGCTGTTCATTCATAGATTGCCTTTTCCTTTCTTATTTTTATTATTTTTTTCTCTTATTTAATTGTGCTAGCTAACACTGTGAGTACAATTTTTAAAAGTAGTGCTGAAAAAAGTGTCATTGACTTATTCCTGACTACTGAGAATACCTCCAATGCTTCATTATATAAAATGTTGATTTGAGAATGATGGCATACACAAATATATACACATGTGTGTATAACTGTATATATCTATACATATATACATTTCTACATTGTATGTAGTTATTTATAGTTAATGTATGAATCATGATTTTATTATTTTTAATAAATCCTAAAGGAACACAATTTTGTCAAATGCCTGTCAGCATCTATATACATAATTATATTTTTTTTTCTTTAAATCTCTTAATGTTACCATAAAACCATTTTTATCTTTCTGGGATAAAACCCACTTGGTTTATGAAGTTTTTGTTTGATTATATTTTATTTTTATCAATACTTAGAAGTGATATTAATCTATAATTTTATCTTGTACAACTTCAGTAGTTTTGGTATCAATGTAATACTGCCTATATGAATTTGGGCATATTCCTAAATAATGTTTTCTTTATTAGACTGGAATGGCTTAAGTAGCATAGAAAACATATGGCCATGGTGAAACTTTAAGAGATATCACTGTGACCAATTTTTCTATTTTTCCTAAACTCTTCTCTCCCTCACTCTTCTTCTCTTCCATCATCCTATTTTAGTCAATCATTATTTTTTGAGTGCTTGCTTTTGAACTCATGTATGCTTACAATTCTACTACATTATTTCTCACCTTAAAATGATATTTTTTAAAAAATAATATTACTTTACTTCTAGATATTACTTATGAAGCACTAATGAGCTATTATACTTCCTATCATCTGTCCTTCTCCTTCCATTTTTTTTATGTGTTCAATTCTTACTTTGTCAAGCATATTGTATTTAAATACCATTATGTCACCCTTATCATTTTATATTATTTTTATTCTTGGTACTATATTTACATATATTTATTGCTTACTACTTGTCCTTTTAACACTGCTTCCTGGTTAAGGAAAAAAAAGTGTAACTTGAAATTCTTACTTATTTTATACATTTTTATCTGAAATTTAGACATGTGAAGGGCAACAATTATTTTTTCTTATCAAATGAGAGGCAGGGAGGTGCAGAGACAGACTCTGCATGCACCCTGATTGTGATCCATCTGGCAACCCCTGAATGGGGTTGATGCTCTGCCCTTCTGAGGCCACTGATCTGCTGCTCAGCAACCCAAATTATTTTAGTGCCTGAGGCGAGGCCATGGAGCCATCCTCAGTGCCCGGGGACAACTTGCTCATTCAAGCCATTGCTGCAGGAGGAGAAGAGAAAAAAGAAGAGGAAGGGTGAGAGGTGGAGAAGCAAATGGTCACTTCTCCCTTGTACCCTGACCAGGAATCAAACCCAGGACTTCCACACACCAGGCTGACACTTTACCGCTAAGCCAACCAGCCAGGGCCAAAGGGCAACAATTTGATGACTTTATTTTATTTTATTTTATAGAAAGGACGTAAGAGAGAGAGAGGAAGGGGGAAAGAAGTATTATGCTTGCTAATCAAACATATGCCTAAGCTTTCATGAGGGCAAATAAGAGACCTATGTGTGTTAAAAGTAACTCCCATTACAAGTTCATTCCAGCAAATGAAAATCAGTTAACCTAAACCTACACAAATGATCTCCCAACATGATATCTAAAGTGTAATACTACATTGTATTAATACTCTATTTTTATTTTAAAAAATTTAAAATAAATTAAATAACTGACTTTATTTTATTTTATTTTTGAGAAAGGAGAGGAAAGAAAGAGAAAGGGGGAGAAAAAGAGAGAGAAGCATCAACTTGTTGTTCCACTTGGTTGTGCACTTCTTGATTGCTTCTCATACATTCCCTGACCTGGGCTCAAACCAGTGCCCTCAGCATCAAGCCAGAGCCCTTGGGATCGAACTGGGGGCCTCAGTGCCCAGGAAGGATGCCCTATCTGCTATGGCACCAGCTAGGGCAACTTTGATTTTAAATTATGAACAAAAGCATTGTTTATACTATCCCCCCCAATTTCTCACTCATTAGGAAATAATGAATTTATTTTGAGAAACAATTACTTTTGACCAAAGCTTTATGAACTCAATAATTTATTGCAGGTTTTATTAGTTTCTTTGTACATGATTATGACTTTCTAAATTTCTCTCTTATTTATCTATTCAAAAACAGTTACTGGGCATATACTCTGAAACAACCTCAACAATGGAGGTCCAGCAGTAAATAAAAAGAAAACAAAAAAAGGTAAATGTACAGTATAGTAAATGGTGACAAAAGCTAAGAACAAACAGTAAAGGAGGGAAGCAATTTAAATAGTGTAACCAAGGGATCCTAGTTACCTGAGACTGACTGGGTTTTAAAACTTAAAGTCTCATGTATAGAGTAGCAATTCCCAGAGGGAAAAGAGAGATGGGGGGCAAAAGGGGTGAAATGGTAATGAAGGAAGACTTTGCATAGGGCATGGGGGGCACATGCAGAGAGTAGAGGGTGAGACACTTGAAACCATGTCTACACAATAAATTAAAAACATACATAAATAAATAAATAACTAGCCCCACATCCTGTCTTAAGGCTGAATAGCATTCCATTGCATATATGCACATTTTTATATTACCAATTATGACAACATGATTGAAACTTGAGAACATTATACTAAGTAAAATAAGTTAAAGTTATTTATACTTTATACTAAGTAAAATCAGAAAAAGCTAAGAACTATATGATTTCACACATAAGTGGGATATAAAACTGAGACTCAAGGGCATAGATAAAACTAAAGTGGTTACTGGGATGGGGGTGGACAGAGGGGAGTAAAGGGGAACAAATATATGATGATGGAAAATGATTAGACTTTGGGTGATGGGCACAAAATGCAATCAACAGCTCAAATGCTATGGATATGTTCATCTGAAATCTATGTACTCTTATTGATCAATGTCACCCCATTAAATTTTATTTCTAAATTTTTAAGTGAAAAATAAATAAATAAAAACTATTGGTGCAAATAAAAGTCCTATGTCCTAGGAATCCTCAGTCTCAAACAAAACCAGATAGTTGGTCACTCTAAAACAAGATGGAGCAGTCAGAGAAGGCATACCATGAAGACATTATCTGAGAAAAAAGAACATTTTAGGTAGAGGAAACAGGAAATACAGAGACTGAGTCAGGGGCATGCCTGCTTTATTTGAGCAAGGAAGAGGACAAGCGTGCTTGCAGCTGGTGTAAGCAAGATGTAAAGGAAGTAAAAGGTGAAATTCAAGTATGAGCCAGAAAACAGTCCTATGTCCACATTACAGTGGATACATATTCTGGATTTATAGTAACTTCTGTCAGAACAGGAAAGGCTGCTAAGCATGTTATAGCTCATTGTCTGTATGCATTGTTCTATTATTGGATTTCCTAAACTGGTTAAACTGAAAATGCTCCTACATATGGAGCAAAAGCATTTACTGTATTTTGTCATTCTTACAATCTTTAAAGTTAAGGTATTATTGTTGTGTACCCAGCAAATATTTTAAGGTCAATTTAAAAAAAATTTAAAAGGGGGTAGTCATATCCTAGAACTCCTACGGGTCTACATTTTATGCTTTTTACTTAAAAATTTTTTAAATTTCTTTTGAATGCTGATGAACAGAAGATGCCAAATCTTTTTCTCCTGCAAACTACTACCTTCTTTATTTGATCCAGCTAATAACACTGTTTTGTCTTTTTCCAAATAGCTTCAGATATATGAAAAAGATTTATATAGGTGGATGGGGATCCTCAAACCCCTCAGCGAGATCTTCTAAGCATGGCTTTTAAGATACCAAGAGGCAGAAAAGCCCTATAGAGATCAGGGGAACTACCAGCTTTTAGGATACACCCTTAAAGGCTCCAACACCCCAAAGGGGTCTCATAGGATGCCATCTGGGTCCTGCTTCAATAGTGGAAAGGAAGGTCATTGAGCTAAAGCCTGCCAGACTTACATGCCTCTGCTGTGAGGCAACAGGGACACTGGGAGGTAGGCTTCCCCCTCGCTCCTCTAAGGGAGGGTTCAGTCTCTTCCAGCCCTGCTCCAGCCACCTATGATCTAACCTTGCCCAGAATGCTGGGGTTTGCCACCGAAGGCTGAAGGTGCCCAGGTCCGTCAGCCCCATCTATGACACTGTGGATGAGCCTAGGGCATTTCTTCCAAGAAGCAGGTAAACTGATATCATCTGCACAAGGGCCACTTAACTATGTCTTGCCTGAATAGTCAGGTTTTTTATTCTTTCCTCGAAAATCTCTGTTGTGGGTGTTGATAGTCCTATTTTCTGCTGCTTTGTTTAACATATAGTGTTTCCTTTATTTCTCCTACCTCAATGCCCCACTCATATTTCAGGATGGGACATACTACTAATTTAGAGCTCTCTTTCCCCCTTTTGCCAACTTCTATTATGAATCTACCTTTGCCACCCAGCTTAGTGTATCCCAAGGTTCTCTTTACCAAGCCACAGTCACAGAGCTCCAGGGAAAAGCAACCTGGTCTCATCTCTCCAGGCAGAGGAGAACAGAAGCTCCATCTCCACACATGCTGCAGATGGCATTTCCAGTCTACCTAAATCATTACCAGCTAGAAGCAGTGGTCATTGGGACTTGGACGTGAGCTGCAAAGAATAGAATTGTGACAACAATCCCTGTGCCATGTGGACTTTTCCTGGACTCCTGCTCCTTGTGACAGCTTCTAGCAGACTGAACTGGGGTTGGGTTGCATTTTTCAGGGATTTGGCATGGTGATGGGGCCAACTTGGACTTGGTGAACATGTTAAGGACACTACTCTTTTATGGATTCTTGTGGTATTGGCCAAGAGTTTGCTTAAAGGCTTTAATCACTGTAAAAAAAAATAGAAGACTAGATAAAGAATATGTGGCACATATACTCCATGATATACTATTCAGCCATAAGAAATGATGACATCGGATCACTTACAACAAAATGGTAGGATTGTGATAACATTATACGGAGTGAAATAAGTAAATCAGAAAAAAACAAGAACTGCATGATTCCATACATTGGTGGGACATAAAAACGAGACTAAGAGACATGGACAAGAGTGTGGTGGTTACGGGGGGAAGGGGGAGGGAAGGAGGAAGAGGGGGAGGGGAAGGGGCACAAAGAAAACTAGATAGAAGGTGACGGAGGACAATCTGACTTTGGGTGATGGGTATGCAGCGGGATTGAATGACAAGATAACCTGGACATGTTTTCTTTGAATATATGTACCCTGATTTATTGATATCACCCCATTAAAATAAAAATTTATTTATAAAAAACAAAAGTATTAGCCAGAAAGTTGCTTCAAAGAAATGTTCAAGGTCCTTAGCATGAGGAAGGAGTATCATCAGTACTGCTACTTCTTACCAAGAAAAAACCTGCCCTGGACATACTGGCTGTATTTCTGGTACTGCTTAGGAAACCAAGGAACAAAAAGGGGACACAAACAGTAGCTGGGGGAGGAAAGAGAAAGAAATGAGGCCAGCACCAAGAAAAGGATCCCCCTCACAAATTCATCTTCCTCTAGGAAGTTTCAGGTTAAATCTATGAATGTGCATGCATATTTATCCCATCTCTCCATTTCTTCTCTAATCCTGTTCAACTATGCTCCTTCTATTTGTTGACAACTCAGTGTTTTAAAGTTAGTACTACCACCAGGCATTTCTGCTCATGGGAGAAGTCCAAATTCTGTTTGGCCACGAATACAATTACACCCACAGAAGTATATTTTTGCTCCTAGTTTCAGTCTTCTTTTTGCCAGGTAGATAATTTATACCAAGCTAGAAAAAGATTGCTTGAGGGCAAATGAAACAATACACTTGCCACAGATAGACACAGCCTCTGTTTCTGAGACCAAGACACGAAGCAGTCACTTAACTTTTCAACTCCTGTTTCAGCATCCTTTTTGATTTAAATGAAGTTGATATTTCTTTACCATCTACAATCACCAGAAGGGTGTCATGAAGGACACTTTTAAAATGCTTTCAACTACCCAAGATGAGAGATATATTATAAGTATTATGTGATACTGTCACTGAATCTTCACTCTCACTAGCCCTATTTATGTGTCTCTCTTTTATCTTCAACAAACATAATCATGCAGTATATCCATTGTCTGCATACTTGGCAAATTTTCTAACTAGGCATGGGAGTATTCCTTCAGTGTTTCATCCATATTTATTGATATACATCAAATAAGCAGAAATACTGATGTAGCCTATTTGCTTTTTTAATTTTTTCTGCCCTAGCTACATACTATTTTACATATTATCAGCTGCTTTCAAAAAGCATACCTTACTCAAAAATCTACTTTGTATATAAAAATCACAAAATAATGCAATAGTCACTCCAGTAGCAGCAAACTCAATGCTAATCTATAGCTGTTTATTGAGGGCCAACTATGTGTCAATCATCAATTTTTAAAATTGTATCTGGGGGCATTTCCAGGAATGGGTAATCACCATGTGACATGTATGATTTTAAATGCTCAGCAACAACCCTTCCCTTATTATATTTTCCTAAATAAATGCCCTCTAAATAATGTGGGAGGGCACATTAATTGCCTCCAGGCCTTGAGTGAAGGCTTCCCAAATATACTGCTCACAAAATTAGGGGATATTTCAAAATGATTATGAAGTGATACAATATCCCCTAATTTTTGTGAGCAGTGTAGTATGAATCCTAAACACCCTCATGAGAGGGACGAGTTGAGGTCTGGGGGAAGCAGAAATAGAAAGATAAAAGCATAGGCATAAGAAATGCATTTGAAAGACACTGAACTGTATATATGAGAACCATGCCTGATAGGAAAATGAAAAGCAAGAACAAAAATACTATTTAAAGGGTATTTTTAAAAGTATTTTAAGTTTTTCAATTTCTTCAAATTCCCATTTATACCTCAAAAGATCTCATAATCCAACAAATGTATATATATTATTCAGAAATTGATGATTATATGTGTTTAACATGATGGTATATTTTTTTCAGCTCTTTTCTTCTTGTTTTCCTTTGTATTTGTTTTGTTCATTTTTTTTAAACAGGGGGGTTAAACATTTTACTAGAAAGTACACAAACATGTACACACACATGAAAAGGAAACACTTGATATTGTGGACAATTCCTTTAATCTTCATATATGTTGGTTTCCTAATCTCTAAAAAGGCTGTAATGTCACCATCCTTCCCTCATCACAAAATTACTCCATCATGTGAGATAATGTAATACAAAACTGAAAAACTATGTTGCTGTGCAAATATTACATGGCTATTTTTCTAGTATTTAAACTTTTAATTTTATTCTTCTTTCTGTCCATCAAAAGTTATCCTGAATAAACTGGTAAGAAGAAGCTTTTTCTGTTTGCTTATGTAGTTGTGCCCTGCCACTCCTATAGGAGAATATGTTTATCTTTGTCCAGCCTGTGGCAAGCACATCACTACAAACCTAGGTAGCCGGAGGGAAAGAGTAGTCCTGAATAAAAAATAAAGGTCAATCATTTAGGTGATATAAGCCTCCTCTGGTTCAGTCATCCGTTTGTCATGATGGAAAGCCACAAAACTATAATTGCGTAGGAAATACAAAAGAGAAAATAAAGAGGAAAAAGATAAACCTGGGCAATGATTGCATATTTATTCTTTGAGGAAACATTCCTTGATCTGTGTTTCAAGAAGGTATTTTTGTTATGACATTTTTTTTTTTAGATTTCTCAATTTGTAACCTTATAATGATGTAACCTGCATCTATATAAATTATACAGCATGTGTCAAAATCAAACGCTCTTAAAATATTATCAAAGCTTGTTAAATATATTGTGCACATTCCTTCCTAACTCTATATTACATAGTAATTGATGCATAGCCCACAAAACAGCTAAAAATACTTTCACAGCAAAATAAATGTCTGCAATTTCTTTCTACTCTATGGTAGATGTAGACCACAAAAACCAATGTAGAAATTCAAAGTACAATTCAGGAAGCAAAGGAAAGGAAAGATAAAACAGCAGTCTCCACAACTCAATATTTACTTCATCTCCCCCTAATTAGCAATCCACACATAGTTCAAAGAGTAAGACTCCATTAGAACCATGCCCTTTTTCCCCAATGATAAGGAAGTACTTTTTCTCTGGTCAGTAGAGTGAATTTCAATTAAACAAACATGAAGAAGCAGCAAACAACTTGACTGGCTGCACTGTTGTTTGTCTTTCCCGTGTCCATTCTTCCTCCTCCTTCCTTTGGTATCCATACGACCTCTGCATGACCTGGGGGAGATTTCTGACTCCTTGCTCTAAGTGCAACTCTCCCCTGAGCAAACAGAATATTGTTTAATTGTTGCAACTGTAAAAAAATAAAATCCTGCTTTTGGGCCAGGATAGGACATGTCCCATCAGACTGAAGGGAACAATTTAATCCCATACTTGAAATAGAGGACCTCACATCTTCCTGTTGTATGTGAACAAGAAATTATACAGCCCTGATGGCCCTGATGGTCACCAGAAAGGAGAAACAGGAAGAGAATGAAGCTGATGCTGTATATGCAAGAGCAGGAAGGCAGAAAGAACCTAGTCCTCACTGACTTCACACCAGCAACAGTATGAAAGGAAGCCTGCTTTACTCCTGACTTACCAGTTATAAAACATAAATTTCATAATTGCTTAACCAATTTAGAATGGATTTCCTTGTTATTTGCAGCCAAACACATCAAACTGTTAACAGCTCTATTCCTTCTAAATGTTCTTTTATTTTATGCAGTTTATTAATAACTAGACCTGTTAGGTAAGTAGAAGTAAGCTCATGCATGTAGGCTTGTATTCAAAGCAAGTAGGAACTTTTCTCTGCTAGGAGTAGTTTAAAACAACATTCCCGTTCACAAATACAAAATCTATTTATGAAAAGAAAAGCATCAGCCCGGCGTGTGGAAGTCCCAGATTTGATTCCCGGCCAGGGCACACAGGAGAAGCACCCATCTGCTTCTTCACCCCTCCCCCTCTACTTTCACTCTGTCTCTCTCTTCCCCTCCCGCAGCCAAGGCTCCATTGGAGCAAAGTTGGCCTGGGCGCTGAAGATGGCTACATGGCCTCCCCCTTGGTGCTAGAATGGCTCTGTTGAAACAGAGCAATGCCCCAGATGGGCAGAGTCCTGGTGGGCATATCAGGTAGATCTCAGTCTGGCGTATGCAGAAGTCTGTCTCTCTGCCTCCCTGCTTCTCACTTCAGAAAAATACAAAAGAAAAGAAAGTGCATGTACTATTTTATCTTCCTGGAAGAGTCCACTCCTGGAAGAGTCCACTCTTCCTCTCTACCTGATGTAGCTGAAATGGAACTCTGCACAGTTCAATTTCACTACCTCTTCTTCCAGAAAACTTTTTGACCAATGAAAACTAGAGTAGATACCCTTCTAATATGTTTCCATAGCATTCTCAGTTTACCCCAATTTCAGCTCTCTACTATGTGACAATTACTCTTCTGTTTGTTTGTATTCTCCTCTAACATGCAAGTTCCCCCAAGGTTGGGACAGTATCAAATTCACTACTGCATCCGTAGTATCTAGCATAATGCCTATTAATTATAGGTGCTCAGCCTGACCAGGTGGTGGTGCAGTGGATAGGATGCTGAGGACCCAGGTTTGAAACCACAGGTCACCATCTTGAGCATAGATTATCAGCTTGAGTGGAGGTCACTGGCTTGAGTGTGGGACCATAGACATCACCCCATGGTCGCTGGTTTGAGTCCAAAAGTCACTGGCTTGAAGACAAAAGTTGCTGGCTTGAGCAAGGGTCACTGGCTCTGCTGCAACTTCCCAGTCAAGGCACATGAGAAAGCAATTAATGAACAACTAAAGTGCCGCAACTATGAGTTGATGCTTCTTAATTCTCTCCCCTCCTGTCTGTCTGTCCCTGTCTGTCCCTCTCTATCTCTGTCTCTCTCTTTGTTTCTCTCTCACATGTGCATGCACAAAAACTCACAGGTGCTCAACAAATATTTGCAGAATGAACACAAGCTTAGAATGCAATGCTTTAAATAGAACAAGACAGAGAATTGCAGTATAAAATAACCATTCCTTTTAGAAAACTATATAGAAAATATTTTGGAAAAGCAAAATTTTTTTTAAAAAACTGATTCTGGAGTGAATTTGGAGCATTTGTAACTGCATATTTTAAAATTTTTAGTAATGACTGTAAATAAAAAAGCTATATCTTTTAGGATGTTATATATTATATATATTACACATACACACACACACACACACACACACACACAACTATGGATAGAGAAAAAAGAATCTGGGCTTACAGCAGAGACAGTGCCTTTAACCACATTGTCTAGATTTATCACCTGTTCCTTATGAGAAACAACTGAACACGAACATCAGAATAAATTTTATATCCTATACAATTTGTTGTTCTTAAATAGTTTTACAGTTTAATTGTTCTCAACAGTTTGGTAGTGTTCATAAAGGTCCAGGCTAAAGAATCCTTTCAAGTAGTTTAGATGTAGTCAAATTCTACTTAACTATTTTAGCCTAAAGGTTCTGTTGACTAGAAATGATTTCTTTCATGAACAAGGCTTCTAATAATTATTATCTTTTTAAATTTTAATTACTAGTCACATTATTCTGGGTGCATATAATTCCAGAGTGCAATTAATATTTAAAATGAACCAGAAACTACCAAAATTATTTTATTACACTATAATTTTGGTATCAAATAATTATAAAAATTCAAGTTTCACTAGAACTTGGAAATCTCTTCAAAGCAGTGTGCTAATATAGGCCTTTGTTAAAAATAGAGCTTGTTTAATGCCATTAAAAAATGTCAAGATTTTAATAACATAAATTGTAACAGAAGGCTTTCATTTTGCCTAATTAGAGCAAAGAAATTTGTTTTGTTTTTTTAAAGTAATATTTTTATTCATGAACACCAACACCCCAAAGAGGCCATAAAGAGTGTGAAAAGTAGATTTCATGGGAGATAAAACAGAATAATCACACTACATCTCCAGAGAATTTGCATTACATTTTATTTGATGTCTATTTTCACTTATTTGTAGTTTTTGGGTGATAATGGAATTTTCCAATTTTATTTCTGTTGAAGAATAATGATTTTAGCTGTGTACCTTAAGATGGCATCTACTGAAGTTTTTAAAAGCCAGTAAAGATGCCCCAAATAAGGATTCCCCATGTGTAATTTATTAAAAATAAACAAACAAACTAGAATAACTATTTTTTTTTGCAAATTATCATTCTTATCCATAAATATTTATTGGAAACTATTTTTGCTATGACTCAGTCTCTGTATGGTTCAGGATCGAGGGCATTGGGGAGGTATCACATCCTAGCATCTGAACCCTTGGTTTGTGTCAATCCAAAGAAAGTGCAAGAGGCCTAAGGAGAGATGACAGAGTTGATGGCTAAAGCTAGCTAGTAAACTCCACGAACTCTTTGAGCTTCTTATAACCACCATAAAAAGTCTTGGTTCACCTTTATTGACATTTACCCACTTAAATCCAAGCTTTGTTGATTGAAACAGCCTAGTCTGTTATTGCATGATTGGTTAGTTGACTGATTTTCATTGATAAGGAAGGGAGTAGTTCTTTAGACTACTAATTCCTAGACTACTATATTGCAGGAATCAAAGGAGGACAAGAATGCCCAGACACCTTGATGAAGGAAGTAGGTTATTTAGCCGGCGGAGCTGCGTGACTCGAACAGAGTCAACAAAACAAGCTCCCAGAAGTTAGATTTCTCACATCTTATATACCTGTACAGCTTTAGCTTGCATTTGACAAATGCGTGATTTTTATGACTTCTTTGTTTGCAGGCCTATGTTACTTTCATGTCTTAAGGAGCGGAAGGGGAGAAGAGGCCAGAGGGTCTGTCCTTGATAATCTTATTACTCATTCTTCTTGCTGGAGCTGCAAGTTCATTTCAAGGAACTGACAACAAGTAAGGTCCACAGCAGTAGTTTGTTGTTTTTTCAAACTTTCCTGTCTGCCCTTGTTCCCTCAGTCAAGAACACTGAGGTCACAAGCTGGAGTGTAAGATCCCAGACATTGCAGGCCTCCCTCTCCTCTGCATTCTTCTGGTTTCTCCTCCCTTACTACACAGTTTCTTGTTTTACTAGTATTTCTCTTAAATAGTGACTGTTCTTACATATCACCTTAAAATGCTCCCCATAAAAATGTGTGTGTGTCTGAGTCTCATGTTTCAGCTCTCTGACTCTCTCCTCCAATCCCACTTTCCCATAGGTAAATCAGTGCAGAGAAAAACTGTTAAAAAAATTAAATTTGAAATGATACACCTTATAATTGTATGCATCCAATTTTATGAAAAAAGTCTGGATAGGTGAGAAATCCAAAAGCAGCCAATAGATTGTACTTACCTTAAGAATAGAAATAACAGATGTAAAATTACCAATCTGATCAACCTTAGACAGAAACTAGGTAAGGTTCCAAGAATGACATAGCATTTGAGATCTAACTATTCATGAAACTGCACTTCACAGAGCACCAAACACACCAAAAAGCTCATGTTAAGTGAAAATAATCAAAGATTACAAATCTGACATTTGAATGAGAGAAAGGTAAAAGTTTATTACAATCCACAGATTAAATGGGAGGAAGGTAACATGGAGAATAGTGAAAAACAAACCTGGGAAATCTGAAATTTTGACAAATTCTCATTATGGAAAATGCAGAAATGGGTGGTAAACTGAGAGCAAAAAGGAGAAAATTTATCTTAGAAAAAAAAATCATAAAAAGTGGAAAAAGTTAAGTAGGAGTGCAAATTGTAAGGTTAACTAGAAAGGATTTTGAATATTTGTATATATATACATATATAAAATGTCTATTTAAAAACTGACTACAGAACAATGGAAAAGAGGTTTACCTTGAGTCCATTTTACTGAGTGTAAATGAGTCCTAAGGCCCCACCTCCCTATGTTTGCTAAGACATTAATGTCAAAACCTAATATTGATATTAAATAAATAACTAAAACTTTGCTAAAGTCTGTAATGTGTAACTAGAAATAATTCTCTAGAGAGTAGATAAATGTGAATATTTATAATAGTGTGCTGTGAGTACTACTATAAGCACTTTTTTTTTTTTTGCTATTTCAATATCCAGCAGTGTGTAATTATACTAATGTCAACCTGTTATGTTTGAAAATAATACCCCCACAGAGATTGGCTTGTATCACAAGATCTTTGAATATGAATGTGGTTATAAGAATATTTCGGTCCTGGCCATTTGGCTCAGCAGTAGATGGCACAGTATGTGGAAGTCCCGGGTTCGATTCTTAGGGCACACAGGAGAAGCGCCCACCTACTTCTCCACCCCACCCTCTCCCCTTCTCTCTCTCTTTCTCTCTCTTTTTGTCTCTCTCTTCTCCTTCTGCAGCCATGGTTCAAATGAGCTAGTTGCCCTGGGTGCTGAGAATGGCATCATGGCCTAGTCTGGGTGCTAAAATAGCCTGGTTTCAGAGCAATGGAGCAACAGCCCCAGATAGGCAGAGCATCACCCCATAGGGGGCTTGCTGGGTGGATAGTGGTTGGGGCATATGTAGGAGTCTGTCTCTCTGCCTCCCCACCTCTCACTTAATAATAATAATGATAAAGAATATTTCTGATCTGGAAAAACCAACTTTGAACTAAACTAAGAGGACTCTTCAACCAAGGAACACTGAAGAAGCCACAGTGAAACTGGTAGGAAAAGCAGAAATGCGGAGAGGGCTGCCCAGCTCCCCGGAGTGAATGGCAGCCGGGAGAGACTCGCATGACAGGAAGTGAGTTTAGCAGAGAGGGGAGGGTCCTGAGCCCCAGGAACAAAGCCCCAGCCTGCAGCCCCAGAGGCTAGAAGAGGCATATGGACAGTATTTAGCTGGAAACAAGTCAGGATACTGTTTGTGAGAAAGAGACTGATTTCTCAGACCCAGAATTCTTCCTAAAGGGACCACACAGAACACCTCTCTCACAACCACTCACCCGGGGTTCCGGGGGACAGGGAGAGAGGAGAGGACCCGAGTAGCAGGAAGAGAGTGTAATCTAGGAGGCACAGGGAGAAACATTTTGAGAGACAGCCACCCTAACCTCTGGGATGAATCACTCCCCAAAACTGAAGCGAATATTTCCCCTGGAAACAACAATACCAGCAAAGGGAAGCAGGACACCAGCCAAACAATCTCTCCCATGGCACTCAGAGCAGAGTCGCTTAGAAGGAGGGAGCTTTTGGGACTACAGTAGTGAGTCTTAGTGTCTGAGCTGCAGCGCCCCCACCCACACAGCTGAGGGCTCGCCCAAGGGTGGGCAGCCGCAGGACACAGAAGTGCAATTCTGTCAGCAAGGGCGGAAGCCAGCTGGCCACCACTGAGGCCCAAGTGTGAGATCAGTCTTGCCTGGCTGGAGAGGAGGGGGCATGCAAAAGTGGTCAATCCCAGCTGCGGACCACCTGCAATTCAGCCTGCGGGGGGAAGGGCAGGAGCACAGCCTTGCCCCACCCATGGAACCAAGGCTGTGGCCTGACTTGGGAGTCGGCTCCTCCTGTGGGAGTGGAGCCAAAAGCCCAACAGGTGGAGTACCACTACTGAGCGTGGGCACACAGACCCACCCGGCCTGTGGAGCCAAGGCTTGCAGCCCTACCATGAGCTGGCTCCTCCTGCAAGGGCGGGGCAAAAGCCCAGAATCAAGCAGAGACCTGTAGCTGAGCAAAGGTGCTCATCCCTGCCCTCAGGGCCAAACATAACAGCCACCCGCAGGGGCGAGGCAAAGGGTCCTACAAAGGATCCCCAACAAAAAAGACTTCCGACTTCTCAACAGAAACACTTGAGGCCAGAAGGGAATGGCAAGAAATATTCAAAGTAATGCAGAACAAGAGCCTACAATCAAGACTACTTTATCCAGGAAGGCTATCGTTTAAAATTGAAGGAGAGGCCCTGGCCTGTTGGCTCAGCGGTAGAGCGTCAGCCTGGCATGCGGGGGACCCGGGTTCAACTCCTGGCCAGGGCACATAGGAGAAGCGCCCATTTGCTTCTCCATCCCCCACCCCCTCCTTCCTCTCTGTCTCTCTATTCCCCTCCTGCAGCCAAGGCTCCATTGGAGCAAAGATGGCCCAGGCGCTGGGGATGGCTCCTTGGCCACTGCCCCAGGTGCTGGAGTGGCTCTGGTCGCGCCAGAGCGATGCCGCGGAGGGGCAGAGCATCACCCCCTGGTGGGCAGAGCGTCGACCCTGGTGGACATGCTGGGTGGATCCCGGTCGGGCACATACGGGAGTCTGCCTGACTGTCTCTCCCCGTTTCCAGCTTCAGAAAAATACAAAAAAAAAAAAATTGAAGGAGAAATAAAAAGCTTTCCAGGCAAAAAAAAAACTCAAGGAATTCACTACAACCAAACCAAGGCTGCAAGAAATGCTAAGGAGCCTATTGTAAACAGATCAAAGGAGAAAAAGGATATAGCAAAAGAGGAATACAGTTTTAAAGAATAAAATAGCAATAAATAACTACATATCAATAATAACCTTAAATGTAAACAGATTAAATGATCCATTCAAAAGACATAGGGTAGCTGCATGGATAATAAAACACGACCCATACGTATGCTGTCTACAAGAGACACACCTTAAAAGAAAAGATGCACATAGACTGAAGATAAAAGAATGGAAAAAAATATTTCACTCAAATGGAAATGAAAAAAAATCTGGGGTAGCAATACTTATATCAGACAAAATGGACTTTAAAACAAAGACTATAGTAAGAGATAAAGAAGGTCACTACATAATGATAAAGGGAGCAATCCAACAGGAAGATAGAACCATTATAAATATCTACGCACCTAATATAGGAGCACCTAAATACATAAAGCAGACTTTGATGGACTTAAAGGGCGAGATCAACAGCAATACTATAATAGTAGGGGATTTCAATACCCCAATAACATCACTAGACAGATCCTCAAGAAAGAAAATTAACAAAGAAACAGCAGACTTAAAGGACATACTAGATCAATTCGATTTAATAGATATCTTCAGAACCTTTCACCCTAAAGCAGCAGAATATACATTCTTTTCAAGTGCTCATGGTACATTCTCTAGGATAGAACACATGTTAGGGCACAAAAGCAGTCTCAACAAATTTAAGAAGATTGAAATCATATCAAGCACTTTCTCTGATCACAATGGCATAAAACTGGAAATCAACCACAACAGAAAAACTGAAAAATACTCAAACACTTGGAAACTAAATAGCATGTTATTAAATAACAAATGGGTTAACAATGAGATCAAAGAAAAAATTTTAAAAATCCTAGAAATGAACGATAACGTATACATCAACTCAAAATTTATGGGACACAGCAAAGCAGTCCTGAGAGGAAAGTTCATAGCATAACAGGCATATCTCAAGAAGGTAGAAAAAGTTCAAATAAACAACTTGACACTGCCTCTAAAAAAACTAGAAAAAGAACAGCAAGTAAAGCCCAGAGCTAGTAGAAGGAAGGAAATAATAAAGATCAGAGCAGAAATAAATGACATAGAGGCTAAAGAAACAATACAGAGGATCAATGAAACCAGGAGCTGGTTCTTTGAAAAGGTAAACAAGATCGATGAACCTTTAACCAGACTCACCAAGAAAAAAAAAAAGAGAGGACTCAAATAAATAAAATTAGAAATGAGAATGAAGAAATAACAACTGACACAACAGAAATACAAAATATTGTAAGAAAATACTATGAAGAACTGTACGCCAAAAAACTAGACAACCTAGATGAAATTGACAAATTCCTTCAAACATATAATCTTCCAAAAATTAATCTGGAAGAATCAGAAAACCTAAACAGACCAATAACAGCAAATGAGATCAAAACAGTTATCAAAAAAACTCCCAAAAAAGAAAAGTCCGGGCCCTGATGGCTTCACAACTGAATTCTACCAAATATTCAAAGAAGAACTAACTCCTATCCTTCTCAAACTATTTCAAAAAATTCAAGAGGAAAGAATACTTCCAAGCTCCTTTCATGAGGTGAGCATAATTCTGATTCCAAAACCAGGCAGACAACACAAAGAAAGAAAATGATAGGCCAATATCCCTGATGAATTTAGATGCTAAAATCCTCAACAAAATATTAGCAAACCAGATCCAGCAATATATGAAAAAATCTTACACCATGGTCAAGTGGGATTTATTCTTGGGAGGCAAGGCTGGTACAATATTTGCAAATCAATCAATGTGATTCATCACATAAACAAAAGGAAGGAGAAAAACCACATGATAATTTCAATAGATGCAGAAAAAGCATTTGATAAAATCCAGCACCCATTCATGATCAAAACTCTCAGCAAAGTGGGAATACAGGGAACATACCTCAACATGATAAAAGCCATCTATGACAAACCCACAGCCAATATCATACTCAATGGGCAAAAAATAAAAGCAATCCCCTTAAGATCAGGAACAAGGCAGAGGTGCCCCCTTTCACCACTCTTATTCAACATAGTTCTGGAAATCCTAGCCACAGAAATCAGACAAGAAAAAGAAATAAAAGGCATCCAACTTGGAAAAGAAGAAGTAAAACTACCATTATTTGTAGATGATATGATATTATATGAAGAAAACCCTAAAGTCTCAGTCAAAAAACTACTGAACCTGATAAATGCATTCAGCAAAGTGGCAGGATATAAAATTAATACTCAGAAATCAGAGGCATTTTTATATACTAACAATGGACAGTCAGAAAGAGAAATTAAGGAATCAATCCCCTTTACCATTGCAACCAAAAAAATAAAGTACATAAGAATAAGTTTATCCAGGGAGATTAAAGACTTGTAGTTAGAAAATTATAAAACAATGATAAAAGAAATCAGGGAAGATACAAACAAGTTGAAGTATATACCGTGCTCATGGTTAGGAAGAATAAACATCATTAAAATGTTTATATTACCCAAAGCAATTTATAAATTCAGTGCAATACCGATTAAAATATCAATGACTTACTTCAAAGATATAGAAGACATATTCCAAAAATTTATATGGAACCAAAAGAGAACACGAATAGCCTTAGCAATCTTGAAAAGGAAGAATAAAGTGGGAGGTATCACACTTCCGGATATCAAGTTATACTACAAGGCCATTGTACTCAAAAAAGCCAGGTACTGGCATAAGAACAGACATATAGATCAATGGAACAGATCTGAGAACCCAGAAATATTTCCACACTTTTATGGACAACTGATATTTGACAAAGGAGATAAGAGCATACAATGGAGTAAAGACAGCCTCTTCAACAAATGGTGTTGGGAAAATTGAAAAGCTACCTGCAAAAAAATGAAACAAGACCACCAACTTACACCATTCACAAAAATAAACTCAAAATGGATAAAAAACTTAAATGTTAGCCGTGAAACCATAAGCATCTTAGAAGAAAACATAGGCAGTAAGCTCTCTGACATCTCTCACAGCAATATATTTGCCGATATATCTCCACGGGCAAGTGAAATAAAAGACAGGATAAACAAATGGGATATATCAAACAAAAAGGCTTCTGCACAGCTAAAGACAATAAGAACAGAATAAAAAGACAAACTACACAATGGGAGAATATATTTGACAATACGTCTGATAAGGGGTTAATAACCAAAATTTATAAATAACTTGTAAAACTCAATACCAGGAAGACAAACAATCCAATCAAAAAATGGGCGAAAGAAATGAATAGACACTTCTCCAAAGAGGACATACAGATGGCCAATAGACAGATAAAAAAATGCTCAAAAAAAAATCAAAAAAAAAAAGCTCAACATTACTAATCATTAGAGAAATGCAAATTAAAACCACAATGAGATATCACCTCACACCAGTCAGAATGGCACTCATCAACAAAACAACACAGAATAAGTGCTGGCAAGGATGTGGAGAAAAGGGAACCCTCCTGTACTGCTGGTGGGAATGTAGACTGGTGCAGCCACTGTGGAAAACAGTATGGGGATTCCTCAAGAAATTAAAAATCAGACTTCCTTTTGACCCAGCTATACCACTTTTAGGAATATACCCTAAGAACATCATAGCACTGTTTGAAAAGAAGAAATGCACCCCCATGTTTATGGCAGCATTGTTCACAATAGCGGAGATCTGGAAACAGCTCAAGTGTCCATCAGTGGAAGAGTGGATTAAAAAGCTTTGGTACATATATACTATGGAATACTACTCAGCCATAAGAAATGATGACATCGGATCCTGTTTACAACAACATGGATGGACCTTGATAACATTATACTGAGCGAAATAAGTAAATCAAAAAAAACTAAGAACTATATGATTCCATACATAGGTGGGACATAAAAATGAGACTCAGAGACATGGACAAGTGTGTGGGGGTTATGGGAGGGGGGAGGAGAGGGAGGGGGTTGGGGGAGGAGAGGGGCACAAAGAAAACCAGTTAGAAAGTGACGGAAGACAATTGGACTTTGGGTGATGGGAATGCAGCATAATCAAATGTCAAAATAACCTAGAGATGTTTTCTCTGAACATATGTATCCTGATTTATCTATGTCACCCCATTAAAATTAATTTAAAAATAAAAAAAAATTTTCTGTTGATTACACCTATATTGAGGTAGTTTATTGCTTTATCTTGTGGTAATAATACTTCATATTTATTAGTCCTTTCATCCAAAGATTTGGGGAGATGTCACACACATACACAAAAAGGGAGAGCTAAAATTTAATAACTAGAAAAACTAAAATTGTGGTTCTTTCTCTACTTATTATAAAACTTTTTTTTTTAATTTATTCATTTTAGAGAGGAGAGAGAAAGGAGGTGGGAAGGAGCAGGAAACATCAACTGCCATACATGCCTTGACCAGGTAAGCCTGGGGTTCGAACCAGTGACCTCAGCATTCCAGGTCAGTGCTTTACCCACTATATCACCAAAGGTCAGTCCTATGGAACATTTTAAATGTAATATTTTGGGGGACTACTCAAATTTTCTTTGGTAAAACAGAGGAAGATTATGTTAATAAATGTAAAGGCAATTATAAGAAGCATACAATTGTGTAATGAACTAGAATATATATATTAAAGAAAATAGATCTAGAACAAAGAACAGACAAGCAGTTAAAGATTGCTTTTCAATCTAGTAAAGGATTCTATTTTTAAAAATAGAATGACACTATTCTATTTTTAAAAATAGTGAGCTTTAAAAATAGTGAGCTTCTGTTTGAGTTGCTTTCTTGGTAATATAACTGGACCAATGCTTGCCAAACAGCAGAATATGTCTAGAGAGCTAGGCTAGTTCACCATTTGGAACTGGATCTACAACTAGTTCATAAGTATAATACACCAAGCTAATCCATGACAGACAAGGGCAGCCCATCTTCTGAACAAACGCAAACCAAAGAGAAGGAGCAATTAAAACCAGCAGAGGAAGTACATGATCTAATCTGTCAAGACACAAAATTCCTACCTGATCAGGTGGTGGCACAGTGGATAGAGTGTCAACCTGGGATGCTAAGGACCCAGGTTTGAAACTCTGGGGTTTCCAGCTACAGCATGGGCTCACCAGCTTGAGCACAGGGTTGCTGGCTTAAGCATGGGGTTATAGACATGATCCTATGGTCACCAGCTTGAGCCCAAACATCACTGGCTTAAAGTCCAAGGTCACTGGCTTGAGCAAGGGGTCACCGCCTCTGCTGCAGCCCCCCAGTCAAGGTACATAAGAAAAAGCAATCAATGAACAACCAAAGTGCTGCAAATTGAGTTGATGTTTCTCATCTCTTTCTTTTTGTCTGTCTCTGTCTCTCTCTCTCTTTCTCTCTCTCAAATAAATAAATAAATAATAAAATTCATTCTTAAAAAAAAGACACAAAAATTCTTGTAAAAATGTTGATCAGCATATAGATTTGTAATGAAAATGATGTTAAAGGATTATACCACTTATTATACCATATCAATTTGTGTATGAATCTCAGCTTGAAATTGATAATTTATTTTCTTCTCACCTATATTGATGTCCTATTTTGGTTGTAGTTTTGTTTTGTTTTAATAACATATTCAAGTGTTAAAAAAATTCAGAGTCAAGGTGGTTCAAAATTGAATTCATGTTTCCAATTTCACTATTTACTTATTCAACAAATATTGTAAAAGGCCTTAACACAATCCAGGCACATAAATAAGGGCTAGAGAGAAAGGCCTGAATTGGACAGATACAGCCCCTGTCTTCATGGACTGGACAGTCCAGAGGGGAAGACAGAGCCCCAAAGTGGCTGTGAATGCCAGGAAAAGAGTGCAGGAGCCAGGAGAGTATTGAACAGGATGGCTGCATGGGTGTACTGTGCAAAATAAACTCTAACAGATGAGCAGGAGGTAGGACTTGGCTAAGTAGAAGGGCAGAGGATTGGGGAAGGGGACGGTAAAAAGGGCCTTTTCTGAGAGAGGGACTAGTATATATAAGGGGCCTGAGGCAAGAAATAACATGGCAAATTCAAGATAAGCCAGGAGGCTTTAAATTCAGTCAGCATTATGAGGGCAGTGGCCATGTTTATTTTGCTGGTTCATTGGCATATTATCACAGTACCTAGCACATAGTCACCCAATGAATACTTGCTGAATGAATTTGACTGAAGGATAGGTAACTAAGAGGAGGTTAGAACCAAATGTTTCTCCAGAAGGAAACAACAGCCAGACACACAAAGCTTCATAGGCTTAAGAACGTTGAATTTTATCCTAAGCACAATGGGAAACTCTTGAAGGTTCTATATAAGATAATACCATGTCCAGAAAATTTATTTTTTTTATTATCATATTTCATCAATTTTATGTTGCCAGTGAATATAAAATTCACTATCATTTTATATATGACATCAAAAAACAAATGCTACTGTTAACCTAAGGATACAGAATTATGAGACATACCCTGATATCAGCCAAGATAAAATGTAAAAAAAAGTGTATATTACACTTAATAAAATTAGTATGTGTGGAGAATGGATTAAAAGTGGGAAGCTATGAGTACAGAGCAACTAGTTAGAAGGGTATTGTCATGGCTGCCTCAGTGGCTAGAGAATCAGAGGCAATGGGTGGACCACGGGTTGCTCACTGAGTTGGAAATATTGTGTGGAAGCTCTGAAAAGAAATCCAGGCTAGAGATACAAATTTGTGATTCATCAGCATATAGACCAGCGGTTCTCAACCTGTGGGTCGCGATCCCAGCGGGGGTCGAACGACCAAAACACAGGGGTCGCCTAAAGCCATCGGAAATTCTATGTTTTGGTCGTTCGACTCCCGCCGGGGTCGCTACCCACAGGTTGAGAACCACTGATATAGATGGTGAGTAAAGTCATGGGAGCAAAAGAGATTTCCTTACCCCCTAGGACAGCAGTTTTAATCAGGACAATGACTCCAGCTGCATTGCTGAAGTTGAGTTGAAGAGGACCATGAAGGGAGACAGTGAAACAAATCAAAAGCTTCTTGAAGTAGTACAAGAAGAAAAATGAGAACCTGGCCAAGGCATTATCAGTGGACTAGAGAGAGTTCAGATCCCACAGGTATTGTAGAGAGAAAAGCCCAGGACTTAGTGGCTAAGTTGGCTGTGGAGACTGTGAAAGCATTAATTATTCACAGGTTTTTTTTCCGTTTTTTTTTCTTTATTCATTTTTAGAGAGGAGAGAGAGAGGGAGAGAGAGAGAGAGACAGAGAGAGAGAAGGGGGGAGGAGCTGGAAGCATCAACTCCCATATGTGCCTTGACCAGGCAAGCCCAGGGTTTCGAACCAGCGACCTCAGCATTTCCAGGTCGACGCGTTATCCACTGCGCCACCACAGGTCAGGCATTCACAGTTTTTTGGGGTAGATCATGGTACCATTAACTATAATGAAGAGAAAAAATATATAAGAAGGAAGAAGTTTGCAGGAAAGACAATAAATTCAGTTTTAGGTGCTTTAATCATTGACTATGTCCTTTGGAACATCCAGATAAAGTTATCCCCCAAGCAACAGTGTTAAAAAAAACAACAACTTTTATATTACGTGATAGTAGAAACTATATAGTTCATCCTAAAAGTAACAGAAAGGACATCCTGACCTTGCTCATTCTGTTCAGGGAGAAGAGGTATCTCTGTAAGATCTGAGAACTCAAGCTCTACAGTTAGACAGATTTGAGTTCCTTTCTTAGCTCCAAATGCTACTGTTGGAGAGATCTTGGACTTGACACTTAACAAGTCTGAGCCTTGGTTTCCTCAGTAAATTAAGAATAATATTTAGTTTCTAAAGGTGTTTCAGAATTTAAATAACATACAAAAATATTTAGAACAGTGTTTGATATGTGGAAAATAGTAACTATTTTTATTATCTGTTTTGTCTTGGGACAATTTTTTCCAATGTTCATAATTGCATTTATTTTTTTCATCCTTATATCAAATATTTATTGGGCCTGGCTATGTGAGAAATATTGGTAACCACTGCTTTTACCAAATTTCTGCATTTCTTATTCTAATCATCTGAGTTACTATTTACTAATCTTCAATTTTTTCTATGTTCCTTACAGTTTTTGATGTCTCCACCCTCCAGTCTGGGTTAAAAGATTACCAAGTCCTCATATACAAAATCACAGATGCTTTCTCCTTCTTCTTTTTCTTCTTCTTCTTCTTCTTCTTCTTCTTCTTCTTCTTCTTCTTCTTCTTCTTCTTCTTCTTCTTCTTTCTTCTTCTTCTTCTTCTTCTTCTTCCTTCTTCTTCCTTCTTCTTCCTTCTTCTTCCTTCTTCTTCTTCCTTCTCCTTCTCCTTCTCCTCCTTCTCCTCCTTCTCCCTTTTCTCCCTCTTCTTCCTCTTCTTCCTCTTCTTCTTTTTCTTCTTCTTCTTCTTCTTCTTCTTCTTCTTCTTCTTCTTCTTCGTCGTCTTCTTCTTCTTCTTCTCCTTCTTCTTTCTTCTTCTCCTTTTAACATTTTGTTAGCAGTATTTAACTATGAAATTTATTGAGGTGACACTGATTAAAAATTATACAGGTTTCAGGTGCTTGTTGGGTAAACAGATGTTTTTTAAGTTTGCCCCCTTGTATTGGGGCAGAGCCATGTGTGTAGTTTATGGAAGGCAGCAGGTACTTGCCCTCAAGGCAGCAGATTATAAATTGTACTTTGCCTTCCTGCTTGGGAGAGGCCATTGTTTGCTATTGTTTGCCTGTTTGCCCGGGCAGGGGTTTTTGTCCCCAGTTTGATTTGCTGAAGAGTCAGAGAGAGAGCTGAGGGGCTTGGGGAATCCTGATTTGGCCCTGACATGTTTGGCTTGGGAGTGCTGTTTTTCTTGTGAGGGTCTGGGAATTTGGTTCTTTACCGTCTGCCTGAATCCAATGAGAACCTGTATGGCCACGGTGATGGCCATCAGCCTTACAGTGCCCAATTATACAACACATCTTCTGTACATTGTATTGTGTATTCACCTCCCAAAATCAAGTCTCCATCCATCACCATTTATCTCCCCTATACTCTCCTCTGCCTCCCCTCCCTTGCCTCAGCATTCACCATGTTCTTTTCTCTCTTTCTCTGTCTTTTTTTGATCAATCCTTTCTTCTTAACAGAACAAATTAAAGGACTTAAGGAAGACAGACCAGAGGCAAGACATAGAGGACTCAAGTTTGAACCAAGAACTTATATTTCTGCAGAACTCGTGTATTAAGAGAAAAAAGTAATTTCTCCATCCAAGAGAGTTGATTCCTCAAAATGATTTAAATTTTATTTACTGCCACATTTGGGGGGGAAATAGCATCATTAATTTCTGATTGATTCTCTTTTTCTAGCATTTGGAATTTTAATCCTTACTTGTGCATTTTTTTTCCCTTAGGGATTTATTCCTCTTTGATGCCTTTTTTTTAATCATTAAAAAGCTTTGAAACAAAGTCATTTTGAAACTATTCTTGATTACACTTTTATTTTTATCCACTTGGATTTAACACCAATTTTTAAATTCTTACCCAGAGTTGCCTGTTATAAACTGCTGCTGTTATAGAAGAGGTCACCAAGATTTATAATAGATCTAGATATGCATTATTTTATAGTTTCTAGATTTCTTTTTGTTTACTTGTTCTGGAAAATTCTTCAATCTGCCTCTCTATCTTCTAATTGATTACTTATTCAGGTAAGATTTGACTACTTACTTTGAAACTGGTCCCTTTTATTTAAATTTTATCTTTTTCTATTCTGTGTCTGCCAGTAGGATAGCAGGGAGCATAGCCTAAATGTCACTATCCTAGTTTAGAGTGTTCCATATCAGAGTTTCCTGTTGTCTCTTGCTCATAGCAGACCACCAAGATCTCATGAAAATGGATATCTTTCATCAGTTTCTTCACCAAAGAACATACACTATCGAATTAAAACCAAACATACATTTTGTCAACATAAGGAGACCAACTTTTTTCAATGAAAAGGAGGACAAAAATTAATTGAAGAAAACAATATCATAAATAAAAGAAACATTTTATTCATTGCAACAATAATACACTATAATATGACAAATGCATAATAAAAACATTTGTAATATTTTATATTGTAATTATGCTTACATGTCTATTAATTTTTAATAATAACTGTAAGAAAATTATAATTGTAAGATAAAATTATTAGATAATATTATCTAGATGAGTACTTTTCCATTGAATGGATATTTTTTGTCAGTGCATCATCTTGTAACAATATATTGGCAATAACTGAACAAGAAATATCCTTTATATTGAATTTTATGTCAAGTGCTGCAGCTAGAGTATCAACATTCAATCTCGATTTCTCACTTGTTCATAAATCATTAGCAATTGAAAAAAACTCAAATGCTGCATTAGTTCCAGGGCAGCACAATGTAAATTGAACAAGAATAAATAAATTTTCACATGGAATATGTTCATTTTTGAAATGGCTGAATATTTTCACCCATCTTTTATCAATTTGACATGTTCATTTTCCCATTGTATTAATTTTTCAGAATTTAAATATACATTAAGTCTTCTAATTTCTTCAAAGAGACAATTGTCTATTTTGATGTCTGGCATTTCTTTAGATAAAAACTCAAGACAAGATTCAATATCTGTCCAATATACTTGCAATGAAGTAAAAAAACACCATTGAAAACTGTTATTTCCCATGATGTTTGTTTCAGACCATTCTTCAATGTATTGAAAACGTATCTGGTAAAAATTCTGCACTTCTTTGATAAAACTTTTCTGTTATCCAGATTTGATTCCTCTAAGTCTGACAATTTTTTTTATAATTAAAGAAGTTTTTCTTATAAATGAGATTTATATTGAAAAATAAAGTCATTCAAAATAAGACTAACTTCCATAGCTGAAATGTGTTCACCTTCAATCTTTTGAATTGTTTTGTGAAAATAGATGCTTGATTATGTACAAAATACATTAATATCTCAGACATTTTATTATTGAAAAATGATTCCAAAATTTAGAACATTTGTCTAAACTTAAAAAATATGAATGGAGAGGCTCAAATAATTGTAGAACATACTCTATAGCAGGTGTTAGAGCAAGCCATCAAACTTTTGAATATCCTAAAAGTCTTTTGTATTCAACATTTACTTCTCCAAAATATTGTTTTAAAGTAGCAACACAGGTGGATGACGTCACAGTGATGGCGCGGTAGGAAGCGATACCAAAAATCTCCCCATAAACTCAACAAGTTCTTCAACCAGAAACAGAAAAACCTATCCTTGGAGTCTTCAGATGCTTCACAACACACCCAAAGGTAGGATCGAGCGAAAGATTGGCTAAATATATGGTCAAACCCCAGGGGAAATAAGGAGTAAGAAATGCTCCGCCTTCCTCTCTAATCCAAACAGGATGGCTTTCACTGAGAACTGAGAATATAGAAACTAAGGCGGGCATAGGGAGTGAATAGATCCAGACCGCGGTACAAACAGCCAAACCAGGCTGTGGCACGGAGATCCAAGCCGCGGAAAAACCTGGGCAATTCAAGCTAACACGCGCGCCAAACCCAGACAAAGAAAGACAAGTGGGACAGCCATTTTCCGCATCTCCTGGCTGGCGCGTGCGAGGTTAGTGGGCAAGAGATTCCTACGAACACTTCAGGGGTGGGCGCAGCCCATGCTAACCCACAGAGAAGCAGAGTCAGAGGCCTCTGCGAGGGCAAAAAGCAGCATCTCCTAGGAGCCCCAGCGCCCTGAGGGGACCGGGCACGGGGAGGGAGCTGGAGCCAACTCCAGCGGCGGAACTTTTCTGTGTGGGAGGAGGGCTTTCTTGGAGCGAGAGGCATCCCGCCTGAGACTCAGAATCTGGTCAGCGCCCACGCACGGAGAGTGTGCAGGAGATTCCCCCGAACTCCTCAGGGGTGGGCACCCGTGTTTTCCCTCAGAGGAGCAGAGTCAGAGGCCTGTGAGCGGGCCAGGAGTGGAAGCCCCAGTGCCTTGGGAAAGCCGCACGGGGACAGAGCGAAAGCCAATTCCAACCCAGTAACTTTTCCGTGTGGGCAGAGGGCTTTCTCGGAGCGAGAGGCGTCCTGCCTGAGACTCAGAATCTGGTCAGCGCGCACGCACGGAGAGTGTGCAGGAGATTCCTCCGAACTCCTCAGGGGTGGGCGCCCGTGTTTTCCCACAGAGGAGCAGAGTCAGAGGTCTGTGAGCAGGCCAGGAACGGAATCTCAGGCAGCCCTAGCCCCTTGGGAAAGCCGCACGGGGATAGAGCGAAAGCCAATTCCAAAGCTCGATCTTCTCCTGTGGGTAGGGATTTCACTCGAAGTGTGACCTGTCTGGTCTGACATCCTGGTGGGTGCGCATGGAGAGTGGGCAAGAGATTCCACTGAATGCCTCAGGAGTGGGCACTCGAGTTATCCCACAGAGGGGCAGAGCCAGAGGTCTTTGAGTGGGAGGAAGCCACGCCTGATTATGCTAGCAGCTCTGACTGACTGAGCCTTACTCAGAGCCCTGTGCTGAGTGGGAATAGAGTGGGGAGTTGCCCACTCTTTGAGACTCTTACTATCCAGGCAGAGGCAGCAGCAACCCCATAGCTGGATTATCAGGCTTCTAATTGTGGAAGGAAAAGACTAGGAGAGAGGCTCCAGGAACACTCTCACAGTGAGAGATCCTCTCACTGTTGGAGCCTATAAACACTAATAAGCCTCGACTGCCAACGAGACTGAAGCCCAATACATGACATCACCATAGAGAATTATCAACTGCAAACCTCTTCCAGAGCGTGCCACAGGGGCAGAACCCGGGGTACAAAGTCACCGACCAGAAAGACAGAAAAGAAAAAGCAAGACGACAACCTCTCAAAATCAAGAATAATCTACAGACTTTATAACCTATCCCATTTTATTATATTTGTTCGTCTGTGTCTCTTTTCTTTATACTTGATTTCTTTTTTTATTCCAATTTGGTCATTTAATTCTCTTTCAGTCTTACTCTCGCCTCTCTTTGAACTACACTACCCATAAGTGTTACATCTCCCATTATCTTTTCTTTCCTTCTCCTTTCTCTCTATGAGGGTTGCAATCCAAAACCCCTAACTCTCTCTCTTTCTCTCTCCTCCTTTTTCTTTTTTCTTCTTTAAGTGGTTCCATCTTTTCTCTCTCTCTCTCTCTCTCTCTCTCTCTCTTTTCTCCCTCTATATTAGTCTCTTCCTCTCTCCTTTACGTCTTCTCTCATTCAAACCTCAATAACGAACAAATTATCTTATCTGGGACTCAAACTTAAGTTTGTGGCATTTTGGACGGTTTTTACTTCACCTTTTTAACACATTAGCAGTGCTCCCATCCCTGGTCTCCATTTTATCTAGTTCTTGTTCCACTAAATACAATAGTAATTTTTTAATTTTCCACCCCTTTTTCCTGTTTCCCTCTTATTCCTCTCATCATAACTCTGAGTGAGCCAATACCTAAAAGCAAATCATTTTATTCTTGACCCAAATTTTTTCCTAATTTGCTTTTTGTGGGTCTATACTGCTCCCCCCCTTTTTTATATATAAATATTTTTTTCTTTTATTTATTTTTCTTTTTTGTCTTTTTCCTTTACCCCTATATTACTTCTCCCCAATTCAGGCCCTCCGCCACAGGTATTGTTTGTTCTATCTAGTACAATATAATTCACAGTTCATCACAAGATTTTCTCAAAAAAGAGGGGAGAGGAGAGGAGAGGAAAAAAGGAGGGGAAAGAATTATTCCTTTTTTTTGCCTCAAATTTTTATCTTATTTTATTTTTCTTTATTTAATGATTAATTTAAAAAAAAACGCAGTTTTTTATTTTTATTTTTTTATCCTTTTATTCCTTATAAAATCTCATTAATACTATCAAAAAAAACCACCCTCAGATGCCATTAAAGAAGAGAAAATCGAATATCATGGATACAAAAGAAAGAGAGGTAACACAGAGAGATGAGGAAAAATCTATGGAGAAAAAATTTAAGATATTGGAAACCTTGGAGTTAAACGACAGAGAATTTAAAATAGAAATCCTAAAAATACTCAGAGATATACAAGAAAACACAGAAAGGCAATTTAGGGAGCTCAGAAAACAACTCGATGAACACAAAGAGTATATCTCCAAGGAAATTGAAACTATAAAAACAAATCAATCAGAGATGAAAAACTCAATTCATGAGCTGAAAAATGAGGTAACAAGCTTAGCTAATAGAACAGGCCAGATAGAAGAGAGGATTAGCGAAATAGAAGACAAGCAACTTGAGGCTCAACAAAGAGAAGAAGAAAGAGATTTAAAAATTAAAAAAAATGAGATAGCCCTGCAGGAATTATCTGACTCCAACAAAAAGAATAACATAAGAATAATAGGTATATCAGAGGGAGAAGAGAGAGAAAATGGAATGGAGAACATACTCAAACAAATAATAGATGAGAACTTCCCAAGCCTGTGGAAAGAACTAAAACCTCAAATTCTAGAAGCAAACAGAACTCCAAGTTTTCTTAACCCCAACAAACCTACTTCAAGGCACATCATAATAAAATTGGCACAAACCAACTGCAAAGAAAAAATTCTCAAGGCAGCCAGGGAAAAGAAGAATACAACATATAAAGGAAGGCCCATTAGATTATCATCAGATTTCTCAACAGAAACTCTACAAGCTAGAAGAGAGTGGACCCCAATATTTAAAGTCTTGAAAGAGAGGAACTTTCAGCCACGAATACTATACCCATCAAAGCTATCCTTCAAATATGAAGGAGAAATAAAAACATTCACAGATACAGAAAAGATGACAGAATTTATCACCAGAAAACCCCCACTCCAGGAAATACTAAAGGGGATTCTCCAATCAGATACAAAGAATAAAAAAACAACAACAACAAAGCCACAAGTAAAAGCTCCAAGAAGAACATAACAAAACCAACTTTAAACTGTGACAACAATAAGAAAGGGGGGAGAGGATGAAGATTAACAGTAGCAAAGGGCGATGGAGGGCAAAAGTACTCACAAAATAGTGCACTACAATGAACAGGGTAGGAACCCTTTTCAGTACTTAATGGTAACCATCATTGAAAAAACCACCACAGAAGCACATGATTTAAAAAAGATAGCAACAGAGGAAAGATGTATGGAACACAACCAAATAAAAACAAAAGATAAAAAAATGAAAGAGAAGAATCAAACAAGGCACAAAACTAACAGAAAGCAATCTATAAAATGGCAATGAGGAACTCACAAGTGTCAATAATTAAACTAAATGTAAATGGATTAAACTCACCAATAAAAAGGCACAGAGTAGCCGAATGGATCAAAAAAGAAAATCCAACTGTATACTGCCTACAAGAAACTCATCTAAGTAACAAGGATAAAAACAAATTCAAAGTGAAAGGCTGGAAAACAATACTCCAAGCAAATAACATCCACAAAAAAGCAGGCGTAGCAATACTCATATCTGATGATGCTGACTACAAGACAGCAAAAGTATTCAGAGACAAAAATGGCCATTTCATAATGGCTAAGGGGACACTGAATCAAGAAGACATAACAATTCTTAATATATATGCACCAAACCAAGGAGCACCAAAATATATAAGACAGCTACTTATTGACCTTAAAACAAAAACTGACAAAAATACAATCATACTTGGAGACCTCAATACACCGCTGACGGCTCTAGATCGGTCATCCAAACAGAGAATCAACAAAGACATAGTGGCCTTAAACAAAACACTAGAGCACCTGGATATGATAGACATCTACAGGACATTTCATCCCAAAGTGACTGAGTATACATTTTTCTCCAGTGTACATGGATCATTCTCAAGAATTGACCATATGTTGGGCCACAAAAACAACATCAGCAAATTCAGAAAAATTGAAGTTCTACCAAGCATATTTTCTGATCATAAAGCCTTGAAACTAGAATTCAACAGCAAAAAAGAAGGAAAAAATCCCACAAAAATGTGGAAACTAAACAACATACTTTTAAAGAATGAATGGGTCAAAAAAGAAATAAGTGCAGAGATCAAAAGATATATACAGACAAATGAAAATGATAATACGACATATCAGAATCTATGGGATGCAGCAAAAGCTGTGATAAGAGGGAAGTTCATATCACTTCAGGCATATATGAACAAACAAGAGAGAGCCCAAGTAAACCACTTAACTTCACACCTTAAGGAACTAGAAAATGAAGAACAAAGACAACCCAAAACCAGCCGAAGAAAGGAGATAATAAAAATCAGAGCAGAAATAAATGAAATAGAGAACAGAAAAACTATAGAAAAAATTAATAGAACAAGGAGCTGGTTCTTTGAAAAAATCAACAAAATTGACAAACCCTTGGCAAGACTTACCAAGGAAAAAAGAGAAAGAACTCATATAAACAAAATCCAAAATGAAAGAGGAGAAATCACCACAGACATCGTAGATATACAAAGAATTATTGTAGAATACTATGAAAAACTCTATGCCACTAAACTCAACAACCTAGAAGAAATGGATAAATTCCTAGAACAATACAACCTTCCTAGACTGAGTCATGAAGAAGCAGAAAGCCTAAACAGACCTATTAGTAGAGAAGAAATAGAAAAAAACATTAAAAACCTCCCCAAAAATAAAAGTCCAGGCCCAGACGGCTATACCAGCGAATTTTATCAAACCTTCAAAGAAGACTTGGTTCCTATTCTACAGAAAGTCTTCCAAAAAATTGAAGAAGAAGCAATACTTCCAAACACATTTTATGAGGCCAACATAACCCTTATACCAAAACCAGGCAAGGATGGCACAAAAAAAGAAAACTACAGACCAATATCTCTAATGAATACAGATGCTAAAATACTAAACAAAATACTAGCAAATCGAATACAACAACATATTAAAAAAATAATACATCATGATCAAGTGGGATTCATCCCAGAATCTCAAGGATGGTTCAACATACGTAAAACGGTCAACATAATACACCATATCAACAAAACAAAGAACAAGAATCACATGATATTATCAATAGATGCAGAAAAGGCTTTTGATAAAATACAACACAATTTTATGTTTAAGACTCTCAACAAAATGGGTATAGAAAGAAAATACCTCAACATGATAAAGGCCATATATGATAAACCATCAGCTAACATCATACTAAATGGCACAAAACTGAAGGCTTTCCCCCTTAAATCAGGAACAAGACAGGGTTGTCCACTCTCTCCACTCTTATTTAATGTGGTACTAGAGGTTCTTGCCACAGCAATCAGACAAGACAAAGAAATAAAAGGCATCCATATCGGAAAAGAAGAAGTAAAGGTATCACTTTTTGCAGATGATATGATCCTATACATCGAAAACCCCAAAGAATCCACAAAAATACTTCTAGAAAAAATAAGCCAATACAGTAAGGTCGCAGGATACAAAATTAACATACAGAAGTCAATAGCCTTTCTATATGCCAACAATGAAACATTTGAGAATGAACTCAAAAGAATAATCCCCTTCACAATTGCAACAAAAAAAATAAAATACCTAGGAATAAACATAACAAAGAATGTAAAGGACTTATACAATGAAAACTATAAACCATTGTTAAGGGAAATCGAAAAAGACATTATGAGATGGAAGAATATTCCTTGTTCTTGGTTAGGTAGAATAAATATAATCAAGATGGCCATATTACCCAAAGCTATATACAAATTTAATGCAATTCCCATCAAAATTCCAATGACATTTTTTAAAGAAATGGAGCAAAAAATCATCAGATTTATATGGAACTATAAAAAGCCCCGAATAGCCAAAGCAATCCTAAAGAAAAGGAATGAAGCGGGGGGCATTACAATACCTGACTTCAAACTCTATTATAGGGCCACGACAATCAAAACAGCATGGTATTGGCAGAAAAATAGACACTCAGACCAATGGAACAGAATAGAAAGTCCAGAAATTAAATCACATATATATAGTCAAATAATTTTTGATAAAGGGGCCAACAACACACAATGGAGAAAAGAAAGCCTCTTCAACAAATGATGCTGGGAAAACTGGAAAGCCACATGCAAAAGAATGAAGCTGGACTACAGTTTGTCCCCCTGTACTAAAATTAACTCAAAATGGATCAAAGATCTAAACATAAGACCTGAAACAATAAAGTACATAGAAGAAGACATAGGTACCAAACTCATGGACCTGGGTTTTAAAGAGCATTTTATGAATTTGACTCCACAGGCAAGAGAAGTGAAAGCAAAAATTAATGAATGGGACTACATCAGACTAAGAAGTTTTTGTTCAGCAAGAGAAATTGATAACAAGATAAACAGACAGCCAACTAATTGGGAAATGATATTTTTAAGCACCTGCTCAGATAAGGGCCTAATATCCAAAATATACAAAGAACTCATAAAACTCAATGACAAACAAACAAACAATCCAATAAAAAAATGGGAAGAGGATATGAACAGACACTTCTCCCAGGAAGAAATACAGATGGCCAACAAATATATGAAAAGATGCTCATCTTCTTTAGTTATTAGAGAAATGCAAATCAAAACTGCAATGAGATACCACCTCACACCTGTTAGATTAGCTATTATTAACAAGACAGGTAATAGCAAATGTTGGAGAGGTTGTGGAGAAAAAGGAACCCTCATCCACTGTTGGTGGGAATGTAAAGTAGTACAACCATTATGGAAGAAAGTATGGTGGTTCTTCAAAAAACTGAAAATAGAATTACCTTATGACCCATCAATCCCTCTACTGGGTATATACCCCAAAAACTCAGAAACATTGACTTGTAAAGACACATGCAGCCCCATGTTCATTGCAGCATTGTTCACAGTGGCCAGGACATGGAAACAACCAAAAAGCCCATCAATAGATGACTGGATAAAGAAGATGTGGCACATATACACCATGGAATACTACTCAGCCATAAGAAATGATGACATCGGATCATTTATAGCAAAATGGTGGGACCTTGACAACATTATACGGAGTGAAATAAGTAAATCAGAAAAAAACAGGAACTGCATTTTTCCATACATAGATGGGACATAAAAGTGAGACCAAGAGACATTGATAAGAGTGTGGTGGTTATGGGGGGAGGGAGGAGAGGGAGAGGGAAGGGGGAGGGGGAGGGGCACAAAGAGAACTAGATAGAGGGTGACAGGACAATCTGACTTTGGGTGATGGGTATGCAACATAATTGAACTTTAAGATAACCTGGACATGTTATCTTTGAATATATGTATCTTGATTTACTGATGTCACCCCATTAAAAATAAATACAATAAAAAAATAAATAAATAAATAAATAAATAAATAAAGTAGCAACACAAATGGTAAAATGACTAAACTGCAAATAAATTGTAGTTATTATTACTTCTACATCAATTGGCATGGCATATGACGCTATGTTGATTGCATTTGACAAAATATGTGCATTACAACCTATTCCTAGTATTTTCTTTTGGAGTAACTCTTGTAATTTTACATACACATTATTCACCACTTTGCATCTTCACCCACCAAAATTTGTGTTTGTGTTATCAGCTGTTAGTGAAACAACTTTGGATTTCAAATTGTTTTCATTGATTACTCTATATAAATGGTTTGACAAAATTTCAGAAGTTTCGCCCTCAGTGGATTCTAAATTTAAATTTTTTACTTGAATGCCCTTGGTAACATTAAAATATCTTACTATTATTGGATACAATTTAATTTCATTATGATTTGATGCATCAAAATTGTTACAAATGCTACAGTTTCCAAGTTCTCTGTAAGTATTCTGTCACAGTAATTTTCAAAATAGCCTCACATTTTATCCTGGCACATGAAAATTTTGCATTGTGGAACTTTTTTAATAATTTAGTTGTACAATGCATACTACGAAAACTTTTATTGTGAATTATGGTATGAAATGCAAATGTTCCCTCCATTGCAGCCAATTGTTTTTCATCTTCAGAATAATTTGAAGTTTTTAAAAAACTTGTTACTTTACAACTGGAAGCTGATGCATCTAATGATTGCTTATGTTTGTTGGTGGTCAAGTGTTTCGTTATTGCTACTCTGCCCCCAACTGCAATACAAAATTCTCTGCTGTAAATATTGCAGAAGACAATGGTATCTTTCTTTGATATGAAGAATGCGAATTTCTTTTTCAATTTATAGTTGAAATGGCATTTTATGTTTTGATTTTTCCATACCTTAAATGAAATTTAAAATTAAAAATAAAATATAGAGCTACACAAACTATGCAAGCACATTAGGAACTAAAAACGTTACATTCATGGTAGGCTAATTTTCTGGAAGCTAAATTAACAAAACTAAATATCATACAAAACCACTAATTAGAAGTGATATTTAGGTGTATTTATCATTTTCTAATTAAAAACCATCTGTTTTATACAACTATTTAATCAAAATGCATTATTAATAGAATTGGGTTGAGGTTAGATTTCTACCTTATAACTCAAATTTCAGGAAAATACTTGTAAATAAAATTATACGAATTTGGAAATTATTAAATAGTTAATGAATTAATAAAATGTGAATTGTGCTTACCTGTCTATGATTGAATATTCACTGAGAAAGAAATAATCATGAGTGTACAATGTCATATGTGTCATGTCGTGTTTCAGTAAGAAGTACACAAAGCCATCTGCACATTCAGTATATCGCACACGCTCTCGAGGTCTCCCGTGCAGAGCACATGCTGATAATTGCATCGCACTGTACTGATCCTTGATGAATTGTCATGTCAAATACAAATACGTCACATCACACGGAATGGATCAACTCTGCATTGATTAAATATGAACATCTAGAGATTAGTCTTCCAATATCAAAAAGGAGGACATGTAGGAGGACACTTTTTGAGGGAGGATGGAACTTACAAAAGAAGGACTATCCTCCCTAAAGAGGACAATTGATCACCTTATGTCAGCATGACATTTCTTTGTTAATTGTTAAAGTTTATCGTTTTAGTTAGGAGAGACAGAACACCATGGAATGGATCAAGGACCAACACCAAAAAATGAAGTGCAAATTAGAATGACAAGTAGATAGAGTGAACTGAATATACAAATCGATGGAGATACAGACAGAGCAAGTGAGTGTTTCTGTTCTATCAGGATGAAGTAGAAATATCTGAAGTACATGAAATTTTCTATTAGGCATTTAACAAAAGAGAGTAATTTTGATTCTTACAAAATAAGAATTATAAGCAATAATATGGAGATTTCAGAATGCCAGAAACTTAGAGACCAATGAAAGAGTTTGAGACACAATTTATTCTCAATTCAAACATATTACAAAACATGAGATCCTTCCATATTGATTTCTTTTTCTTTTTCTTTTCTTTTTCTTTTTTTTATTCAGTGAGAGGAAGGGAGACAGAGACAGACTCCTGTACACACCCCAACTGGAATTCATCTGGCAAGCTCACTAGGGGCGATGCTATACCCATCTGGGGCATTGCTCTGTTGCTAAGCAAGTGAGCCCTTCTTTAGCGCCTGAGGTGGAAGCCATGGAGCCATCCTCAGTGCCGGGGGCCAACACGCTCCAATAGAGTCATGGCTGCAGCAGGAGAGGAAGAAACAGAGAGCTAGAGAAGCAAAAGGGGAATGGATGGAGGCAAATGGGTGCATCTCCTGCATGCCCTGACCATAAATCAAACCCAGGACCTCTACACACCAGGCCAACACTCTACCACTGAGCCAACTGGCCAGGGTCTCTACATTGATTTCAGTTATCTGATTATTTGGATAGTTTTTCTACAAATGTTTAGCTTATATAACTGTCCTACCTCTTTAAAATAGGGAAGGTAGTAGAGATAAAAAGGTTTTGCCTAACAGAAGGTAACAACTTCAGAAGAGAACTATGTTTCATTATAACTATGATGGAACAAAAAATGTTTGGAAGTGTTAACAGCCATCATAATTCCATTTCCTCATATGAAATTGTCCCACAGGCAGGCCTTCTACATTCTTTAGTAGAAAGGTATAGCTGGTATGTTTTTAGTTCGAGATTAGTTATAGAAACTTTCCAAACTTTCCAAACACTACAAAATATATAAACTCTCTTTTGAAAAAGATCTTTATTCTTTCACAGAGCTTTTGTTTCTCACAAATAAGAATAAATCATTAATTGTTTGGTTGAATACATGGGACAATTTTTACAAAAAGGTCTACAGGTCAAAGAAATGCTAAGAGGAAATAAAAGAAAATTGTGAAATAGCCCAACAGAAAACAGAATAATAAACCACTTAGAAATGTTCAGGCTTGCCCTGGCCAGATAGTTCGGTTGGTTAGAGCACCGCCCAGAAGCATAGAGGTTGCTGGTTCAAACCTCAGTCAGGGCACACACAGGAACAGATCTATATTCCTGTCTTTATCTCTCTCTCTCTACCTCTTTCTCTAAAATCAATAAATAAAATGTTTTTAAAGAAAGAAAAAATACCAAACAAAGAAATGCTCAATTTTCTATTATCAAAACATAATAGAAAAATTAAATAAGAAACTTTATTCTTTATGGAAGAAAATGGATATAGTCCATTGGTGAGAATAATTTTGATTTAGGGGAAAAAAATCTCAATTAGAGAATAATTTCTCCAGAGTGTAGTTTTAGTAATTTCAAGAACAAAATTAAAACTATAATGAGAAATTGATTAGTAAAATTACATTAGATATTGAAATTTTATAATTTATTAAAGTATAATAATATAAGAATGTACTGCTAAATAGAGAAGGTGAAAGCATATTGCAAAATATGCTTATTTCATGAAACACTTGGTTTTAAAAAGTATTAGTTTTTTATACTTGTAAAACTCGAAACATCAAAGTTTAAAAATCAAACTCATTCCAAAATAAGGGTTTTGATAACAGACTGGGTTATAATTCTAATTTTGTCACTTACTATGTTCTTTCTGCATTTTCTTTATTTAAATATATATATAGTTTTATATATATATTAAAATATATATTTTTAATACCTGCTATGTTGCGATGTATATAAAGCACTTAAAACTTCCTGTTAAGGCCTGACTTGTGGTGGCATAGTGGATAAAGTGTCGACCTGGAAATGCTGAGGTTGCCGGTTCGAAACCCTGGGCTTGCCTGGTCAAGGCACATATGGGAGTTGATGCTTCCAGCTCCTCCCTACCTTCTCTCTCTCTCTCTCTCCCTCTCTCTCTCTCTCTCTCTCTCTCTCTCTCTCTCTGTCTCTCTCTCTCTCCCTTTCTCTCTCCTCTCTAAAATGAATAAATAAAATTAAAAAAAAAAAACTTCCTGTTAAGTATAGTGAATTAAACATACCTGTTCTCTGATTCCTCCCCTAAAGCTCTACATTAAAAACTGAAAAGAAAAGGGAAAAAACTTTTAAGCATAAATTCACAAGAACAACAAAAATGAGAGAAAAGAATATAGGAGACAAGATCATTTTAGTAGTTGAAAAGCAAATGGATAAAAGGTAAGTGTCTTAACATATCAGAGAAAGACGAAACCTAAGTCTACAATCTAATTGTGCCACAGAGCCAGGAGAGTCTCAAAAACTGGCAGCACAAACTACTTCTAAAGTAAGGTGTGGAGTTGGGACTAAAAACAAAATTATAGACAAATCTCTCTCTTCTACCTGTCTAAAGACTAAAGTTTCCTCTCTGGAGAAGATGAATCAGGAAGTTCTAGATTAAAGGACAGAAGTTACAGCTGAAGGCACAGGCGAGGTAACAAGCTGAAAACGGGACACTGAGTGAAAGTTTACAGTTGGAACAACCTTCCTGCTCAACCCCACCCCCACTCGGCTCTTAGAACACCAGCAACTACACTTGCCTCATATCCCAAGTCGTAAAATCAAAGATTCTTTCTGAATTAATTAGTCCAGGGAAAATACTGTACATAGAAATGAAAATGAGAAAGAAAGAAGTTAAAAATTAAGGGATTCATCCAGGAAGTCTAAATCAAAAAGACAGGAATTGCAGAAAGAAAAACAAAAAAGAAAAAAGAGGACATAAATTGTTACAGAACTTAAACTAAAAAAAGAAAAGTTTCAAATTCTGAAAGTCATGGTTTTCAAACTAAAAGCTGGATGAAAACAGCTCTTCTAAGGTACTAGAAATAACTATGGCAGTCAGGGCTTGAAGAGCCAAGGTTGTGGAGAAAAGGAATGCACGCTGAGGTAACCCTTACATTCACTGATGCTGTTCCCTCAGAGCATTTGTTTCTTTGCACCGTGGGGCATTGAACAAGCTGAACTAACAATAATAGCCTAGAGTTTGTGTCAGTTTCAGAGGTCTGGGGAGACCCAAATTCAAGATGAAGAATATGTAGGCTTCCAATTTTTTTTTTCTGAAGTTGGAAACGGGGAGGCAGTCAGACAGACTCCCGCATGCGCCCGACCAGGATCCACCTGGCACGCCCACTAGGGGGCGATGCTCTGCCCATCTGGGCAGTTGCTCTGTTGCAAACAGAGGCATTCTAGCACCTGAGGCAGAGGCCATAGAGCCATCCTCAGCGCCTGGGCCAACTTTGCTCCAATGGAGCCTTCTGCGGGATGGGAAGAGAGAGACAGAGAAGAAGGAGAGGGAGAGGGGTGGAGAAGCAGATGGGCGCTTCTCCTATGTGCCCTGGCCAGGAATCGAACCCGGGACTCCTGCACACCAGGCCGACGCTCTACCACTGAGCCATCCAGCCAGGGCTGTAGGCTTCCAAAATTTGAGGACCCAATATTCTAGAGCAAAGGGGACCACTAGGAGATGTAAACCTGGTATTCCTTGGAACTTTTTCTTATCAAGGTATTTCCAGATTGTTAAATTGTGCAGGATTGGAAGCTAAGAAACTACGGAGAAATCTGCAGTTAGAAGCTAAAAATGAAGCAGAGTCTTGAATTGACCAGAGTATCAATAAGACAAAAATTGAAGTTCAAAGCCTGCCAAGGATAAGAGGACTTGGTAAACAGCTCCTGAGTTTTAGCGCAGATTCCCTTAAAGGCAAAACTCCAGAAGTAGGCACAGCCTGGAACTAGATTACTGCAAACGTACCAAGGTGACCCATCCTTCCTCTGACTGCAGGAGGAAAGAAAATTCTCTCTAGAAAAAGAAAAAAATATTCAAAGCCTCTTGTAATTTTTATTTACCATGTCTGACATTATGCCAAAATCACTAGCCATGCCAGGAAGACAAAATAACAAATAACAAGAGAGAGAGAGAGAGAGAGGATAAAGAAATAGACTTACAGGCAGTTCAGGTATTAGGGTTGTTAATAAGGACTTCAAAATAGTTATGATAATATATGCAAGAAAATAAATGGCAAGATAAATATTTCATCAGAACTGCATCTATATTGAAAAGATGCCAATGAAATTCTAGAACTGAAAAATAAAATATCTCATTTAAGAAGTCAATAGATGGTTGTAACAACATATTAGACAAGCAAAAGAGAATTAGCAAATTGGGAAATAGTTTATTAGAAGTAAAGAATCCATGCTGAAACATAAAGAGCATAAAAGAATGGAAAATGCACATAAGCATTAGAGTCAGTGGGCAGCAGACATACAGGTGGAACACATACACAGGCAGGCCAAGTCTCAGGATGACAGCTGTGCGGCCGGCTGGTGCAGAGGAGCGCAGGACAACAGCCTGGAGAAGACACACCTCTGATACACAGTGTATATGGCGGTTGTCCAGAGTATCAGCATTTCAGTCTGTCAGGGAATTGGGAATGAATTACTGATACCTACATGGAAAAGTAAAAAAGAGAAATTTTAAGAGAGAATGTAAGTTATATGTGAAAGGAAATAGCAGAGAATAATATATGGTTCACTATGTATGTATAGTAGTTATGAGTATAACAATGTAAACAAATATTGCCTTAAATGAAAATGATTATATTACCAGCTAGAAGCAGCGGTCATTGGGACTTGGACATGAGCTGCAAAGTATAGAATGGTGACAACTCCAGTGCCATGCGGACTTTTCCTGGATGTGGACTTTTCCTGGTCTCCTGCTCCTTGTGACAGCTCCTAACAGACTGAACTGTGGTTGGGTTGCATTTTTCAGTGATTTGGCATGGTGATGGGGCCAACTTGGACTTGGTGAACATGTTAAGGACACTACTCTTTTATGGATTCTTGCTGTATTGGCCAAGAGTTTGCTTAAAGGCTTTTAATCACTGTAAAAAAAATAGAAGACTGAATAAAGAAGATGCGGCACATATACACCATGGTTTACTATTCAGCTAGAAGAAATGATGACATCGGATCACTTACAGCAGAATGGTGGAATCTTGATAACATTATGCAGAGTAAAATAAGTGAATCAGAAAAAAACAAGAACTGCAGGATTCCATACATTGATGGGACATGAAAACGAGACTAAGAGACATGGACAGGAGTGTGGTGGTTATGGGGGGTGGGGGGAGGGAAGGAGGGAGAGGGGGAGGGGGATGGGTACAAAGAAAACTGGATAGAGGGTGACAAAGATCGATCTCTCTTTGGGTGATGGGTATGCAACAGAACTAAATGACAAGATAACCTGGAAATGTTTTCTTTGAATATATGTACCCTGATTTATTGATGTCATCCCATTAAAATAAAAATTTATTTATAAAAAAATGAAAATGATTATATAAATATAATTTTACTGGACAAAGAAGAAAGGGGAAATGTTTGTGTTGAATGGATAGGGACATAAGAGAGCTCAACAATAATCTTCTAGAGTAGGAAGTTGATAAATCATATTTACTGCTGACAAATCAAGAAATAGCAATGAAAGCTGTTACTTACATATATGGAGGCAAATATTAAAATAAACATCAAAAATAATTTAAGTAGTGGCCTCTGGAGAGAAGGAATTAGAAGAGGAGAGAAATAACACAGGGGCGTTATTTTTTGTGCATCTCAAAATATTGTTTGAGTTTTTAAGCATGTGCAAGTTTGACTTTAATAAGAAGAAAGTACATTAGATAAAAGGATAAAGAAAGGAGCTAACAAAATGACTAGTGCATGGTAGGTATTCTATAAATGCTTGTTTTTAGATTGTATGACCTCCGGGAATGTGGTGAAAGGCAAGTAATCTCCATTTGCCAGCTCCTTATCCTTCTGGAGGAATGAAGCATTGCCAGAACCTGTGCCTTGTGTAGCCCTGTGTGTATCTTCTGCTCCCATTTGCTGGTGTCTTTCTTGACAAGTATTCAGCAAAACTGTCCTTCTTCAGAGAAACTGCCTACACAAAACTATTTGATAACACTAAATTGTCACATGCCTATAGGTAATATTCCCCAGTGACCTGCCATGGGCTGAGAAATATTAAATTCTTCCAAACTTCTAGAGTCTGACTACTAACTCAATGGCGATATCAATTGGCTTTCTTTAGCTAATTATTAAATCTTAGAGAAAATGCATACTAAGTGGTCTAGACAGTGGTGTCAGGCAAGAAATCCTCTATGTCATAAAGCTGGAATAGTTTATCTCATCCCTTCCTCCTCCCCCCCAAAAAAACAAACAAAAAAACATAACACTCACATTTTACCTCTAAGTATCAATCAGGTCTGCTTAGGTGATCATGTATCTGAGAAATGATATTTATAGTTTCAATTAGCACAGCTAACCTGATAAGTACCTGGAGAAACAAAAGTAGCACAGAGTAGAGGCTTAGTGTTTGTAATTAGGATGGCTGGATACAAGAATAAGTATTGATCATAGCACACAGCAGCCAGCTTACTGTGAGAACCAGGATCTGAAAACATGGAAGTGAGGCAGTACCTCATGTACTCCGTTCCTCCGCAAGTTTGGATCCACATAGAATTACCTTATACAGTCACAGATCTTAGAGTTGAAAGGGATATTAGGAGATTGTTTTATTCTCTTTATTTTAGTAGATGTAGAAACAAAAGCTTTAAGAAGCCAAGGTGGGAGAAATTCTATAAAGACAATTGTGGTAATGGGGTAGTTTAAATCACCCCAAATTTTGTCAAAAAAGGAGACAGCTATGACAGCAAAAACATCTAAAACAGAAAAAGTGATAAGATATTCCACTTGACTCCCAAATCAGACAAGAAAATACGTGGAGTCAGCACTTGTGTGCAAGAAGGTGGAGGGCAGCAGACCCCCCAAATGATTAGAAAGACAAGAGGCTCATCCTAATAAAAAAATTAAAATTGCTGTTTTAGAGATATATGTTGATTTTGGTGAAGTCACAAAAGATCAGTAAACTGTTCTTATGCTCTCGTCTGCAGATTAGGTCACAGAAAATTTAAGTATTGGTGAGTTACCAGGTTTTAATGATCTGTTAGTTGGCAGAGGTTTTTTAAATTGTTATGAAAATCATTAGAAGCCTGAAAGACTATTCATATGTATGTGTGTAAGCTTACCTATATCAACCTATCACTATTGTATATGATCTTTCCTTCAAACTATTAGTTTTGTTCTCTTTTTTGGCACTAAAGCAAATGAATCCAGAAAATCACTATATTTTAATTTTAAAATTGTTTAGAACTATAAAATTGACCTTTAAAAATGCTTGTGTTTTAACTAAGTGTTCAAGTATCCTTTTAGCATCAGATATACTTGCTCTCATCTTGGGGATATCAAAACTGCTATTTTCCTCTCAGAATGCGTGAGAAGACCCTCCAGTATGAATTGAAATTGTACCCTGAGGTAGTCTCTATTTATAAAGTGAGGTATCTCATGGACAGTTATGGTCCTAGGAAATAATGCTCCAAGGCAGAACAGAGTTGTCTGTCCCAGGTGAGTTTCTTAGGTGGCCCCCTATGATGCAAATTGTGCTGCCCTCCAGGTACCTTATAAATTTATTATAAAAATCTAAAATTAAAAAAAAAAAACACAAAATAACAAAAAAGTTTGCCCTACTAAAATAAAAATTATTCCCCTGGACACAATATAACTTTAAAATAGAACAAAAGTTACCATAAGAAACAAGAGAAGAGGCCTCTAGCATTCCATACTTTTTTGTATACAACTCTGAAAGAAGTTAAAATAAAATCTGATTTTTAGTTGCTGAAGGTATTATGGTGTTCTGTGTGCTTTGTAATCATTACACTGTTCTGTGGTTGGACAATGAGAATTAACAATTGTTATAATTTATTATGTCTAGAATTTCCTTCATCCTTCTTATTACTTACTTCGATGTTTCCAGAAAAGTATACTGGCAAGAACTTCTGAACAAATGGTTAAATAAGAATCTTAAACTCCTTTTAAACACCAGTTATTTGAGACATCTGCTTCTGGCCATTATTGAGTAACAGAGAGCTTTCCACCTTAAAGATTGGAAAACTTGATAAAAGCATAGCAAGAAGTGTTTCAGACCTTGACCAATAAGCGGCACATGAGTATGGTCCCTAAGGAAAGGGAAACAACGTAAGCTCTATCATTGCCTAGCGCTGACTACCTGAAGACAGGTTCCAGCTCTCAGAGAAGGGAAGGGGTCCCCAACAGAGCCCTGTGGTACCCTTGAGTTGAAGAGACAGAAGTTGTTATATGGGGTATGAGGGTGCGCAAGACAAATAGAATTTCTGGAGTAAAGTACCAGAGACGAGGGAGCTACACAGAAATTTCTCAGAGTCAGCAGAAAACTTACTGCAGATGTTGGGATGAGTACTAGTCTGTACATGCAAGAAAAGACAATACCTCTGCCCAAATAAAAAAGCAACAGAAAGCAGTAAGCCAGGCAATTCCCACAGCTCTGACAGGGGCATGTGCCTACCAGCTAGAGCAGAAAGATCTTATAATAATACATGAAGCCTGAGGAAGAGTCTTCAAAGGGTCAATTAGCCCTAGACCAGCGGTTCTCAACCTGTGGGTCGCGACCCCGGCGGGGGTCGAACAACCAAAACACAGGGGTCGCCTAAAGCCATCGGAAAATACATATTTATTATAAAATAATAAAATACATCGGAAAATACATATTTATTATAAAATAATAAAATACATCGGAAAATACATATTTATTATAAAATAATAAAATACATCGGAAAATACATATTTATTATAAAATATGTATTTTCCGATGGCTTTAGGCGACCCCTGTGTTTTGGTTGTTCGACCCCCGCCGGGGTCGCGACCCACAGGTTGAGAACCGCTGCCCTAGACTAACAAAGCTTAAAGCCCAATCTCAAATCTCATTCCTAAGAACCCAATTGTGTGGCAGAACAAGGTCCAACATTTTTTAAATGAATATCAAAAAATACAGCACCCAAAAAGTAAACACAATATCCAGTATCCAATCAATATTACTAAGCAGGAAAAGAAGCGTATGTGAGAAGGATGATAGAATCAGCAAACAGGAATGGGAGGAGAGAAATGGAAGGTATTTTGTTACTGGAACTTTTGGAAACAAAAAATTTAGTACCTGAAATATATGTGTATATATCCTGGATATGATTAATAGCAGGTTAAACACTTCAAAAAGAAAAAAAAAGCAGATTTGAAACATGCAATCAAAACTATCCAAAATGAAGCAGAGAGAAAAGAAAGACTGACAACATCTGGGATAATCTAATGCGGTCTGACGTGTGTAATCAAAATCCAGAGGAATGCTAAGAAAGGGGAGGAGAGAAAAATATTTGAAAAAACAGGCCAAAATCTCCCAAATTTGGTAAATTCTAGTTATTTTTTAAAATCATCATATCTTTAAGAAAATTCCACTTTCCAGTGATTCACTTGGACAAATAGCCAAACATTTTACTTGGGCAGATAAATAGCCCAAAATTCAAAACTGTTACTGAGAAAGTCAACATAATACCTTAACTGTTTCCCACCCCCACCCCCGCCAAAAAAAAAAAGAAAGAAAATAAAAATAAATAACAGCCATAGAAGTGAGTTGGGGTGATATGTCATGTGGTATTTGAGCCTTAATTTTGAATTTTCTTGTTCTCATCAATCTAAATCAGGCCTTAATGATATTTAATGAGGCTACTTGTAATTATCATAATAGGCAAACAGAAGGGAGGTTAAAATAAATCTATTATTTCACAGTGATAAAACAGATTGAATATTTCAATTATTCTACTTATTACAGTACACACTGAACAATGCTCTGTAATCTGCTTGGATATATATAGGCTCTTTGACCATACTATGGTGGAACTAATACAGTCAATTTGGTTGAGCTCTTCTCTGGCTGATTCAGTGTTGGAATAAAGTACTTCACAGATTAGTTTAGTCTGCAGCACTTAAAGGTCAGGATTTATTGTAATGTAAATCACAAAGCAATTTTATCTTGACAGAGATTACATACTGTTACAATATTTCTCGCTGAATCTAGTGATGCGTTTGCTTTTTCTTTGCAACTGCTGTGCAAATTGGACCATAGCCCAGAAAAGAAAAAGAGATGGCAGGCTGCTTTGGTTTTTTAGAAACAACTTAATTCCCTTCATTTTTCAAAGTTTCACAGGAAAAAAAAACTCTGAAAATACACATAAAATCATACATAAATACTTGGAAATCTTTACAGACCCTGAGCCTGAGTACACACAGAATCTATGAATGACCACCTCTCAAATATTTTGACATGTTTTAGGAAAAAGTAATTGCTAATGGCTGACCTCTAATCATTCATACCCAAGTGTCCTGATACATTATCTAAATTGTCTCCATTTTAAGCAAACAAACAAATACAATAAACATTCATGTTTTGCATTGACAGTCACAAACCAAAAGAAAAGTGAACATAAACAAAGTAAGGTGAGTATTAGGAAGTCCACTGCTGTTAGTGTCAAAAATTAACAAGTATCAAGAGGCAGAATGATAACATCTTCCCAATTTTTCTGTTTCTCTGATTACTACACTTAAACTAGAAGGGATTAAGGCCAGATATCAGAAGACCTTTTTGATGAGAGGGAATTAAATGAACTACTCAAAAAATTTGAAGAGTCTCTCTTCCTGAAATTCTCAAAACAAGGCCAACAAAGTCCCAGCCTAAATTTCAAAGGATAATCATGAATAAACTATCAGTAAACTATCCCCACAAAGTTTAAATAGCATATGTATTAAATTTTACCAAGTTTAATCAATTCTTCAAACATTATTTATATTGTATGAAAACATTGTACAAAAACAGTGGTGAGGCTCAGGACTTACCCGGAAATGTGTCAAAGGTTAGTCTTCAGCTGCAATTATTCCATTTCTATTCCCTTTACCTGGGCCACAGGTATTGATCTTTTCTCCGACTTTTGTGAAGCACTTTTCCTAGAATGAGAAGTGACATGTTATAATACTGTTTATTTAAATACTGAGCAGCTTATTCTTTCATTCTACTGGCTGCATTCTATCCAGCAGCGCTTCCAAAATGCCAGTCATTTCAAGTCAACTTCCTATATCTGTAGTATTATTGACTTAACTGTTTTCTCTAAGTCAATTCATAATTTGAGCTAACCAATTTTTTTTTTTTTTACAGAGACAGAGAGAGAGTCAGAGAAAGGAATAGACAGACAGGAACGGAGAGAGATGAGAAGCATCGATCATTAGTTTTTCATTGCGCGTTGCAACACCTTAGTTGTTCATTGACTGCTTTCTCATATGTGCCTTGACCGTGGGCCTTCAACAGACCAAGTAACCCCTTGCGAGCCAGTGACCCTAGGCTCAAGCTGGTGAGCTCAGGGTCTCGAACCTGGGTCCTCTGCATTCCAGTCCGACGCTCTATCCACTGCGCCACCACCTGGTCAGGCCCCAAATTTATTTTAAAATAATAATTTTTACTTCTAAAATTATAGATTTGGCATGACAGTTTTAAAAAATTAATGTCTGCTGTATACGACTTGCAATGGTCTCATGTGCCACCTGTTGTCTATGCAGCACATTTTGGGAAATATAGGTTCAACTTGTATGTGGGTAATAAATAATTTTCTTATTGAGAAAATGTCAGCATTCCTACCTACAATAAGCACAGGGACTCCCCAGCCAAAAGTTCCCTGTATAGAGATTAATCATACATCCTGGTTTGCATGCCATAGTCCTGGTTTATATCTGCTGTTGTCCTGTAGTTTCCTCTTTCACTCTCAGAAATGATCTGATTTGGATCATACCCAAAAGGGTAAAACATATCAGCCCCAAAGAACTGGACAGTCAGAATGTTTCTAACTGGCCTTATCCTCTGCTGGACAACAGTTCAGCTCTTCCATACCCATTATCTTATTTAATCTTCACAACAACTCTGTGAGTTATATATTATGTATCAGTTACAAATGGGGAATCAGGCTCAGAGAAGTTCACAGAGCTATTACCACTCAGGGTTCACAGAGCTATTACCTAGAACAACTAGGACTCACGTCAGTTCTCTGCTACATATCAAGAGATCTTTTCTAGGGAACCGGGAGGTGTGAAGGGCTAGGAAAGAGAACGGCGAGGTGTGAAAGGTAGAAGTATTCTGAGAAAAAGCCCATTCCCTTTAACAGTGGATATGGAGAGATTAGAGCAGGAAACAGACATGTCTGCAATGCTGCCACATTCACCTTTCATAAGAACCACTTTTCCCTTAAAACTATAAGAACTGATTAGATCGCCAGGATTATAATCAACAGCACTTGTGAGTTAAATGGACTTCTGTGTTTTGCCCTGAAAATCTAACCAGACTCTTGATTACAAGGTAAATTTTATAACTCAGTTTTCTTTTTTGAAGCTGAAAAGAAAAAAAAAAATGAGATGAAGGAAAAGGAGGCCCCCTGTGCAGAGATATGAAGAAAAGGGGAGGATGCTTAACAAAATAGCCTGCCTTTTCTGCATGACCCTCCTTCCCCCGTGCTACTGTGTGCTGCCAAACACATCTATCCTCGCTGCTTACATGGGGGAGGGCCAGAAGCTTTACATTACACCACTGGTTTACACCCTGAGAAACGTCGTGTGAGCTGCAAAATACACTTTGAAGCAACTTTGTAAAAGGCACATCTATATTTACCAATGTGTTCCACATGATTAAACTGTGAAATTTGTCTCCCGTTTGGCAATACCTTAGAGAGATGTGAGGTTTAGGAAGAAAATGCCTGTGAAGTGCCTTAAGTTCCACAGAAGGAAAGCACTGCATACATTCAAGGTGCTATTACGTGCCTTGATGCTATATTGGTGCAATGACAAATAAAATAGCATAAATTATGATGTCACAGTGTTGTCATGCAACATCATCCACAGTGAGAGGAAGAAAAATCTGTTTTGAAAAGGCTTCTTTCCCCTCCTCTTCAGCATGTTATAGCATATGGTATCCCAAACTAGTTCACAGTGAACTTCATTTCTGCCACTCCCGTAAATGAAGTTTCTTCCCAGGCAGATGTCAGTGCTAAAAGTTTGGTGCTCATAAATACCAAATTTACATAAAATCTATACAGTTATTTTTTTAAAAATCTTCCTTAGTTGATGTAGGCTGATTGGCTGAGATACATAGTTTACTTACTTATTCCTAAAACCATAATACATTTCCAAATTCACTAATTTGAAATACAATAATAATGACTGAGCCACAGTGATATTTCTTGAGGTCTCTGGGTGTTAACGTCAAGAGGCAGGTTGAAAGAAATAAAGTTAGAAAGTTAACAATGATTTTTTTGTGGGGACTATTAATTTAGGCCTATGGTTCCAAATTATGAGTCACCATTTATGCAAAAAGCATCATTTGTAGCTGGAATAAAGAATGAATCAGGTATTTCACTCCCTGAAAATGTTAGGTTTGGGGAGGTGTGCTGTGGCTGCCAGAGTCTAACTCTTGGAGGAGCAAGAATAGGGAAGTGCTGACAAGGTCCCTGTGAGGCTGAGAACAAAGGGATCAGCACAAAGTTGGGCAAACATCCTGCATCCTATTGGTCAGAGACCCTTATCAGAAGTTTATGTTTGAAATTCGCCACTGAGCGAAACCCTTCCCCTGTTGCTATGTTGCGCGTGACCCCCCTAGCAAATAGTGAACTGCCACATCTGCTTCTGTTTAATGCTTGCTCACTTAGAATATATAGGGACCTAGTTGTAAGCGCCAGGCACGACTCTCGTCTGCAGCCCCTTATGGGTACAGTGTCTCCGGATGTCTTGAGAGTTTGTCCCTGCACAGGTTAAACTTGGCCAATAAAGTAAGATCTAAACCCCTGAAAGTCTCCGACGTTTGTTCTCGCACTTGGTGGATGCAACAAAAATGCCACCAAAATAGTCTGTTGAGAAAGAAAATTTGAGTTTATTGTTAACCACAGTGAGCAAGCCTGCCACCTTCAGAAGAATGTTGGTGGTATTTTATAGGAGGAAAGGCAAAGATAGGATATGCTTAAAATGTGGGGGGTCTGGTTTAAGGTGGATCATCTGTGTGAGAAGGGAGGGCTTGACTGTGATTGGGAAAATTTGTGATCTAATAGTTTAGGAGTGGTAAACACCTAGAAGGTTTGAATAAAGAGTTTCAAAGTAATTCTTGAAGAGTAAACAGCTGTTTGATGCTGCTTTGATTTGAATAGTCTAATAATGGTTTAAAAGGATTTTCAGGAAATGTCTGAAATAAAAAAGAAAGCTACATATAGATTGTTGAATTTGGTGGCATTTTATCTTTCATAGTACAGTGGTGCCTTGAGATATGAGCAGACCAACATACTTTTTTAAGATACGAGCTGCAGCTCGGTCTGTATTTTTGTTCGAGATCCGAGCAAAATTCCGAGATACAAGTAGTGATTCAGGAAGCTGCCACTAGTTGGCACGTTGGTGCATTGGTGCACAGGTCCAGTATCGGCAGCACAATACCAACATCGCATTCTTTCTCACATGTTACCCACAGAATCAAGTCGAATCTCAACCACTGTACTCATTCTTGCATCATTTTTGCAATTTTTTACTAACTCTTTTAGTGTCCTATCATGGAGCCAAAGAAAGTGAATGTAAAGGACAGTGGTGAGAAGAAGAGAATGATGCCGATAGAAGTAAAGCAAGAAATAATAATAATAAAAAAAAAACATGAGCGTAGTATATGAGTGATTGAACTGGCAAGGCTGTACAACCGCAATACATCTACAATTTGTACCATCCTTAAACAAAAGGGTGCCATCAAAAGCGCAAATCCAGCAAAAGGAACTACAATTCTGTCCCAATTAAGGACAAATATCCATGAAGAAATGGAGAAGCTTCTGCTGGCATGGGTGAAAGAGAAAGAGCTGGCAAGAGATACAGTGACGGAGACTGTATGCAAAAAGGTACGTATTATTTATGGTGACTTGAAGAAGAAAGAACCATCAACCTCAAAAGAGGCAGCAGAAGAAAAATTTATGACAAGTCACGGCTGGTTTGAAAATTACAAGAAGAGATCTGGCATCCACTGAGTGGTGAGGCATGGTGAAGCTGCGAGTGCTGATGTTAAGGCAGCTGAGGAGTACATCACACGTTTTTCTGTGCTTATCGCAAAGGAAGGCTACATCCCCCAACAAGTGTTCAACTGTGATGAAACAAGATTGTTTTGGAAAAGAAATGCCCCAAAGGACTTTCATCACCACAGAGGAGAAGAAGCTGCCAGGCCATAAACCCATGAAGGACCATCTGACCCTTGCATTCTGTGCAAATGCTAGTGGTGACTGTAAAGTAAAGCCATTGCTAGTGTATCATTCTGAAAATCCTTGAGCCTTTAAGACTTATAAGATTCTTAAAGAAAAACTGCAGGTTATGTGGCATGCCAATGCTAGGGCATGGGTTACGCAACAGTTTTTTACTGAATGGGTAAATCTTGTCTTTGGTCCTTCAGTGAAGAAATATCTTCAAGAAAATAAACTCCCGATGAAAGCATTACTAATCCTTGATAATGCTCCAGCCCACCCACCTGGTCTTGAAGATAACATTCTCGATGAGTTCAAATTCCCGAAAGTCCTCTACCTCCCACCCAACACAACTTCAATCTTGCAACCTATGGATCAGCAGGTCATTTCCAACTTTAAAAAGCTTTACACAAAGCACTTGTTCCGCCACTGCTTTGAGGTGACTGAGAATACAATTCTAACCCTACAAGAGTTTTGGAAAGATCACTACTAACTACATCGAGATATGTTTACGCATTATTTGATAGATACATGAATTTACCAAAACTTCCAACTGCCCTTTTGCTGTCCTACTTATCTATATGACCCCACCCTTGCTTACTTACTATCACCCCTGAAGCAGAAAAGTTCTAGGGAGCTGGTCAGCTGCCCCGAGGAGAAGCGTTCCAGGAAGCCAAAATCGTAGGACTGCAGAAGGGAGCACATCAGGATTACTGACTCAACACACACTTGCTCAAAGCTCTCCCCACCTTAATAAATGTTTGCCTCAGAGTCTGTTTCAGTGCACTTCTCCCAGAGGAGTGCCCCGGCAGGTCTTTCTCCTCTAATAAAGCCTGCACACCTGGTGTTCGAGTGCCGTCTCATTCTTACATCTGGTGCCGAAACTTGGAACAGGGTACTACCTGCCTGGACGATCCCTCTTTCCCATACAAACTTACAACCAGGAAAGCAATGGGCAGCTGCAGCTTGTCCCAGGCTTACTCTCTGATTCTGTTTGGATGTGTAATTGTGGGTTGGTTGGCCAGCAGTCCAACCCTATCCTGAACCCCTGCTGGACCAGAAAGGTAAGGAGTTTCTCCCTTCCCCTTCCCCGGTTGGCCTCCAAATTTCTCTCTAAAAACACTCCTTCCTAGTCAGATGGTTTTGACTTTGGACCCCATATCTATGGGTGGTCTTCCTCTACTCCTTTATGGACTTCTACGAAAGTCTAGGTGCGTCTAGCCAGGCCCCTCTCCTACGTCCTGAGATCTCAGCCTTGGGGTGACGACCTCTTGTCTGAGACTCTCTCTACGGAGATTTTCTCCTCTCGGAACTGTGACTGAAGGCAGGGATGGCCCCTTCTCTCACCAGTCTCCTCTACTGTGGGCTCCTCTCAGTCCAAACCATCCAGCCAGACTCCCCTCGGAACATGGGCTTCTCCTAATCTCAGGCCTCAGAGACTACTCCTCTACTCCTTTGGGACTCCTCTACTCCTTTGGGACTCCTCTACTCCTTCGGGACTCACTCTACTCTCTGAGGTTCACAGTTTGGGAGGTTTCTACTCCGAGTGGCTAGCTTCTACAAACTTCCTCAAAAGTCTGGACACCTAGCCAGGTTGCTTTCTACTACCATTACAATATCCTAAGAGATCTTGACAATTTCTGCCACCAGACGGGAAGGGCATCAGAAATTCCTTACATGCAGGCTTTTCTTCTCCCTTCTCTCCTGTCCTTAATTTCTGTGCCTTCCATTCTACACGCAGGCTGTTTTTGGCCAGAGAAACCTCACCTAAAACCTCCGCTCCTAATCTCTCCTTCTCCGTGGACTCCCAACTCTCTCCCTTCTGCCTGACCCCCGAGGGCACCCCTTTCTCAGGACGCCTCTTTGGTCCCTCTGCAAATCTTTTCCACTCGAGTCTCTCCCCTCCAGAAAGCCCCCTCCCTTAGCAGAAACCTGTTTTCTTATTTACATGAAAATTCAGTCTCTCTTTCTCCTCCCCTGCTGGCCAGGGCCCCTCCCTTCTCCACTGTGTTCTTAAACCCTTCCTCCCTCCTTGCAGACGGGTGGCTCAGTCTCTTTTTCTTCTTTGTCCCACCCGTCCCCCTCTTCAGAGACTGACTGTGCCTTCCACTATCCCTCGCCCCCTCCCCTCTCCTCAGAGCTCTAAATCCTTTTGACTCTTCTGACCATGTGGCACCACACCAGTACTTCACCCTCCACTTCCTCCTCCTGCAGATTCTGACCCTCCTTTTTTTCCATCCAGCTGCTCTCACTGTCCATCCGTCTGCTTTCTCTCTTCCTCCCCTCTTTGCTGGCAACTCCCTGCCATCTTGAAAAACTTTAAAAAACAGAATTGTCTATTAAGCTTTGTGAGTAAGTAATTTGTCTTGTCTCTGTTTGTCAGAAAATATCTCTAGTATAATTTGAATTGAAACAAGTAAAGTGCACTCATATAAATTCCTTAATTCATAAATTTTATGTAAAATCTTTGTTTAATGTGTAACTGTGTCTGTTTCTAAGGCCTTAAACCAATAATTACCTACCTCTTAAACCAGGCTTACTCATTCCCATGGACTCTCCCTGCAATACCCCCATCTTTCCTGTTCAAAAACCTTCAGGGGTGGCCTGACCTGTGGTGGCGCAGTGGATAAAGCGTCGACCTGGAAATGCTGAGGTCGCCGGTTCGAAACCCTGGGCTTGCCTGGTCAGGCACATATGGGAGTTGATGCTTCCAGCTCCTCCCCCCTGTCTCTCTCTCCTCTCTCTCTCTCTCCTCTCTAAAATGAATAAATAAAAAGAAAAAAGAAAAATTAAAAAAAAAAAAAAACCTTCAGGGGTTTATCACCTTGTACCAGACTTACACCGAATCAATGAGGGTGTAGTTCCCCTCCATCCAGTAGCCCTAATCTCTACAAGTTACTGTCACACATTCCCTCAAACACTACTCACTTCACGGTCCTAAACCCCAAAAATGCTTTCTTTACCATTCCTCTACACCCTGACTCTTACTTTCTGTTTGCCTTTACCTGGACATTAATGCAGCCCAGCAACTTACGTGGACTGTCTTACCCCAGGGGATCAAAACCAGTCCACACCTGTTTGGGCAGGCACTAGCTCAGGATTTAACAGCATGCAATCTTAAAACTAGTAGTCTCTTATAATATGTAGATGACCTATTCCTCTGCAACCCCTCCCTGCCTGCTTCAAAGAGACACACCTCCACCCTTCTTAACTTCCTCTCCATAAGGGATATCGTGTCTTCTCTGCTAAGGCTCAACTTCATTCTCAGTCCCTAGTCTATCTAGGCATTGCCTTAACCCCCACCACCTGAGGTCTCATCGTAAATCGAACTCAGACCCTCCGCAGTCTTCAACCACCTACCACCGCAGATCAAATCTTTTCTTTCCTCAGTCTAATAAGCTTCTATAAACACTAAATTCCCAATTTTGCTCTCTTAGTCAAGCCCCTCAATGAGATCTTCTGAGCATGGCTTTTAAGGTCTATAATGGCCAAGGAAGTAACAGAAAAGACAAATAAGGCCCAAAAGAGGTCAGAAAATACCAGTTTTTGGCATACGCTCTTAAAGGCTCCAGTGCCCTAAAAGGCTTCATAGGACTCCATCAGGGCCCTGCTCCAGAGTGGAAAGAAAGGTTATTGAACTGAAGCCTGCCAGGCTTCCCAGCCCCACTGGTTGACACATCTGTGTTGTGGAAAGAAGGACATGAGAAGGTAAGCTGCCCCCTTGCTCCATGGAAGGAGGGTTCAGTCTCTTCTAGCCCTGCTCCAGCTACCTGTGACCTGACTTTGCCCAGCATGCTGGGAATTGTCATTGAAGGCCCAAGGACATCATTCACGAGCCTAAGGTATTTCTTCCAATTAACAGATAAACTAATCTCATTTCTTGTAAACACAAAGGCCATCTACTATGCCTTGCCTGAATATTTGAGTTTTATTTATCTCTCGAAGATCTCTACTGTGGGTATTGACAGTCTGCTTTTGTTGCTTTAATGTATAAAATCTCCTTTATTCCTCTTGTCTCAATGCCCCATACCTATTGTAGGCTGGGACCTGCTGCTAATTCCAGCTAGAAGCAGTGGTCACTAGGACTTTAACTCTAACTACAAAGTATAGAAATGTAACCACCCTTTCCCTAAGTATTTGCAGGATTTACAGGTTACTCAGCAAACTGTTCAAAGACTGTCCAAGAGGTGCTCCCAGCATTACATCACCCACGGGCTAACTTTCACGTGGACAGGTCCACACACTCTGATCCTGACAACTCCCACTGCTACTAAGGGTGACTCTTTCCTCTACCCTGACCATCTGGAACTCAAAAACAGAGAAACAAAACTGATCCCTTGTCCTTCTATTCACCTATTCACCTCTCAACCTATCTCATCCAATCAGGTGCTTTCTACTCGTGTTGGATTAACACCTATATGTGTCTCCCTACTAATTAGACAGAAACCTGTACCCTAGTCTATTTCACCCCAAATATCAACCTAATCCCACCCCATGAACCTCTTTCAGTTCCTAGTACACTATCCGTCAATCTAAGGACCAAACGAGCTGTACAGGTCATCCCTCTTCTTGTTGTTTTAGAATTCTCTACAAAAGTAGGTCTAGGGGCAGGAGTCTGGCCCCTTCCCTGTCTTAGTTTCTCTCTCTCTATCTATCTCTCTCTCTCTTTCTAAAGCCCAGCGAATTCATAAACATGAAATCAGTGGTTTCACACAAACTGGATGTCTTGACTATTGCCTTTCACTGGTCCACTCTCCTATTTATTTTTCTAACTTTTAGACCCTGCCTCTTATGTTTGTTCACTAGTTTCTTACAGAACCACACGTGGACCTTCACCAATCAGAAAATTGGAAAATCCACCAACCCTAAAACCTGCCCTCACACAACAAAAAAATCTGGAACCCTATAAAAACACCCCTATTCCAACTGCTCCAGGGAGAGGTTCATGAAGGAGGTCCTCAATAGGGATAACAGCAGGAAGTAGCTCCAGAAGATGGCTGATCTGAGACAAACCTCCTTCCTGGTCCTCATACCCTTTTTTTTTCCTCTTTTTTTCTTCCCCCGCCTCTTTTTTCTTTTATCATACCACAGAGTTGAGAAATAATAGATACATGAATTTACCAAAACTTCCAACTGCCCTTTCGCTGTCCTACTTGTCTATCTGACACCACCCTTACTTACTTACTATCACCCCTGAAGCAGAAAAGTTCTAGGGAGCTGGTCAGCTGCCCCAAGGAGAAGCTTTCCAGGAAGCCGAAATTGTAGGACTGCAGAAGGGAGCATACCAGAATTGCTGACTCAATGCACACTTGCTCAAAGCTCTCCCCACCTTAATAAATGTTGTCTCAGAGTCTGTTTCAGTGCACTTCTCCCAGAGGAGTGCCCCGGCAGGTCTTTCTCCTCTAATAAAGCCTGCACACCTGGTGTTTGAGTGCTGTCTCATTCTTACATTATTGACTTGGCGTGGCAAGAGGTTACAAGAAGAACTTTGAACTCGGCATGGAAAAAGTTATGGCCTGATGTTGTTGCAGACAGGGACTTCAAAGGATTCAAATCAGAGACCGAGACTGAGGCAGAAGCGTTGGAGGAGATTGTGTTCCTCAGAAAGTCGATGGATCTGGAGGTAGATGAGGGTGACATAAACGAGCTTGTCAAGGAACATGAGGAGGAACTCTCAACTGAGGAGTTGAAGGAGCTACAGATGATGCAACATACAGAGCTTCTGCAAGAGATTAATAGTGAGGAGGAGGTAGAGTTGGAGGAAGTTATTTCTACAAGTAAAATTAAAGACATGCTGGCAATGTGGGAGAAGCTTTCAAGTTTCATTGAAAAGAAACCCAGAAAATGTTTCAACTGGTTGTGCTTCAGCACCTTTTAATGACACTTGTTTGTCACATTTCCGTAAAATTTTAAAAGGCAGGCAAAAGCAAACCTCTTTGGATAGATTTTTATTCAAAAGTCCTGCAAGTGAAAGTGCCGAAAGTGCAGCCAAAAAGGCAAAAACAAAAAACAGGTGATGATTAAATGAAAAATATGTAATGTTAAGCTTAGGTTAAGTTTAAAGTTAAGAAAGTGCATTTTTTTACAATTAAGTTTTTTGTGGTCATTTTAAGTAAAAAAAAAGTGCAGTTTTAGTTTTGTTTCATGTAAAGAAAATGCAGTTTTAGTTTACATTTAGTGTTAAGAAAGTGCAGTTTTAGTTTACAGGTCTACAGTGCTTGCATCCCTTCCTCCCTCCCTCCTCCTCTGCCATTCACCTCCATTAGCCGCACTCATCTGTCTCCCAGATAAGAATATAGTACGTACTAAATAACACTTTTTTCTTATTTTTTATGTATTTTGTTATGCATTGGTAAAGTATATATGTGTGTTTCTTAATTTAAAACGTCTTTTTTTAATTTTAGGATGGTTCGGAGATGTTTCACAGGGCTGGAACGAATTAAATCTATTTCAGTTATTTTAAATGGGAGAAATTTGATTGATACACAAGTTGACTGACTTACGAGCTCAGTTACAGAACAAATTAAACTCATATCTCAAGGTACCACTGTATTTTGGTATGATCCTTTGTATATCTGTGATGTATGTGGTAATTTCTCCTCTTTCATTTTTAATTTTGTTCATATGACACATTTCTATTTTTTCCTAAGTGAGTCTAGCCAGGGGTTTGTCAATTTTATTGATCTTCTCAAAGAATCAGCTTTTTGTTGTATTAATTTTTCTGTAGTTTTTTTCTGGGTTTCATTTAGTTCTGCTCTAATTTTTACTAATTCCGTTCTGCTGACTTTGGGCTGCCTTTGTTCTTCTTTTCTAGTTCTTTAACATGTGATGTTAGGTTGTTTACTTGGGATCTCTTTTGTTACTTGATATAAGCCTGTAATGATATAAACTTTCCTCTTATATCTACTTTTGCTGCATCCCAGAATTTTTGATATGTCATGTTGTCATTCTCATTTGTCTCTATATATCTTTTGATTTTTACTTTTATTTCTTCTTTGACCCAATCATTTTTTAGAAGTATATTGTTTAATTTTCATATTTTTGTGGGTTTCTTTACTTCCTATTTGCTGTTGAATTCTAATCTCAAAGCTTTATGGTCAGAGAATATGCTTGGTATAATTTTAATCTTCTTGAATTTGTTTAGGTTAGTTTTGTGGCCCAACATATGGTCTCTTCTTGAGAATGTTCTATGCACACTGAAAATAATGTACAATCTGATATTCTAGGATGAACTGTTCTGTAAATATCTATTATGTTGATTTGGTCTAGTGTGTCATGCAAGGCCAATATTTCTTTATTTATTTTCTGTTTGGATGATCTCTCTAAAGCCATCAATGGTGTTTTGAGAGCTCCAAATATAATTGTGTTTTTGTCTGTTTCTATTTTTAGATCAGTTAGTAGATATATATTATGGTGCTTTTTTATTCAGTGCATATATATTAAGAAGTGTGATGTCTTCTTAATATAGTGCCCCCTTTACCATTATAAAATGTCCACCTTTGTCTCTTGTTACCTTTGTTGTCTTGAAGTCAGTATTTTCAGATATAAGTATGGATACACTTGCTTTTCTTTGGGTATTATTTGCTTGGAGAATCATTTTCCAACCTTTCATTTCAAGACAGCTTAGATGTGTCTCCTAAAGGCAGCATATTATTGGGTTTTGCTTTTTCATCCAATCTGCTACTCTGTGCCTCTTTATTGGTGAGTTCAGTCCATTTATATTTATGGTAATTATTGACATATGAGGATATCCTATAGCTATTTTATGTTTTGTTTTCTGTTAGCTCTATGTCTCCTTTGGTTCTTTCCCTTGCTATTTCTGTCAGTTGGGTTTTTTTTGTGGTATTCAACGTTTATTTCCTCCATTTTATTTTAAAGCTATATATTTCAGTTTTGGTTTTTTTTGTGGGTGATTACTATTAGGTTATTGAGAAAGAGAGTTTCATATACACTATGTCTGTAAAGTCATGGTGCACTTTTGACCGGTCACAGGAAAGCAACAAAAGATGATAGAAATGTGAAATCTGCACCAAATAAAAGGAAAACTCTCCCAGTTTCATACCTATTCAGTGCAGTTCAATGTGGGCTCACGCACAGATTTTTTAGGGCTCCTTAGGTAGCTATCCCGTATAGCCTCTACAGACTTGTCACTGACTGATGGCCTACCAGAACAGGGTTTCTCCACCAAACTGCCAGTTTCCTTCAACTGCTTATCCCACCGAGTAATGTTATTCCTATGTGGTGGTGCTTGGTTATAAACATGTCAATATTCATGTTGCACTTTGGTCACGGATTCCAATTTAGCGAGCCACAGAACACACTGAACTTTCCTCTGTACCGTCCACATCTCCACTGGCATGGCCATGGCTGCTTCACTGTATACAGTGTTACATCATCATCTGCTCATGTGCACATGCTGCCACATCATCCTACAGAAACTGGGAGGGTTTTCCTTTTATTTGGTGTAGATTTCACATTTCTATCATCTTTTGTTGCTTTCCTGTGACTGGTCAAAAGTGCACCATGACTTAATGAACACACTGTATACAAGAGTCCTTTGTCTTATGGGTGGTTCTGCAGTCCATTCTCCTTCACTACTTCAGACCTTTAGCCTCTCTCTTTTTATATTTTTGTTGTCATGGATTATCCTTGTTTATATTGTGACCTTGTTAAAACTTACTTGTAGTTTTGTTCTTTGTATCTGGTCAAATAACCCCCTTGAGTATTTCCTGCAGTGGGGGTTTTCTGGTGATAAATTATCTCAGCTTCTGTATGTCTGCAAAAATTTTTATTTCTCCTTCATATATGAAAGATAACTTTGATGGATATAGTATTCTTGGTATAGTATTCTTGGCAGGAAGTCCCTCTTTCAGTACTTTGAATGTTTGGATCCACTCTATTCTGGCTTGTAGATAGTTGGCCGAGAAGTCCAATGATAACCTGATGGGCTTTCCTTTATATGTTTGTTCTTCTTTTCCCTAGCTGCCTTGAGGATTTTTTTCTTTGTCATTATTGATTTTGACATTTTTATTACATTGTGCCTTGGAGATGTATGGGCTATTTCATTAGCTAAACTTAATAGCTCATTTTTCAATTTATATATTGAGTTCTTCATCTCTATTTTTAAAGTTTCAGTCTCCTTGGTGAGGTACTCATTTTGTTTTCTGAGCTCATTAAGTTGCCTATCAGTGTTTTCTCACATCTCCTTGAGTATTTTCACAACTTCAGTTTTGAATTCTCTATCATTTAACTCCAAGCTTTCCATGTGATTGAATAGCTTTCTGGAGATTTTTCATTTTCTTTCTAAACTGTGTCTCTTTTTTTGGTAGCCGTGGTATTCATTTTTTTCTGCCTGGGTGGGAGTGGAGAGTAGAATTTTTTTTAAATCAAGCAAAAATCAACAAAAATAAAATAATAAATAAATTTTATAATAAAGTAAAAATAAAAATAAAGGAGAAAATAAAAAACACAAAGAACAAACACCAAAAAACAATAATCAAAAACAAATAAAACCACAACAACAATAAAAAACTAAAGAATAAGGAAAATAAAATTAAATGCAAAGAAAATTTCTCCACAAGCACCCAAGCTGACCTCCATGAGGCTCTTCTATTTTTCTCCAGTAGGTGGCACTAAATTACAAGTGTTAGCTCTGTGAAAATCACAGGCTAGCCTCCGCTAAGAAGCTGATATCACAATGATGGAGGTGGGGCTACAGTCACAATGACTGGTGGAGCATGCTGTACGGTTTACAGATTTTGCAATGGTGATCTCAGGCCTTTACGTACTCCTCCCTGCATCTCAACAGACCAAAGGACCAGACACAGAGCACCTTTCTTCTTCAGTTGTAGGGTATATCTCTGCCATTCTCTGTACCAACGAGGAGAGGGAGGTGGGATTGGGAAGTTGGGTGACCCCACTTTGTATTTTTGTGTCTCTGTCCAAGTGAAGGCTGCTGGCAGACCATGGGAACACTAACAGTGACTCCATGCTCTGCCACTGTGGTTCAGTATCTCTCCAAATTCCTACCAGTCTCTCTGCTCCTCCAGGCAAAAGAAGACCCAGTCACTCTAGATATCTCCCCTTTCAAGAACCCTATGGGACAAAAATCCAGACAGTCCAGGTTTCTCTCCTCTCTGGAGCTGATTGTGAGTGTGTTTTATCTTCCACCTCCTTCTCAACTCTTCTCACCTTTAGTTCATTCAGTGTGTGGATCTTTCAGGCAAACTTGTGAGCCCAGCTGGGGTTTCTTCTATCAGCTGTAGCTATTCAATATGTTGATATTTTAAGGGGCAAGATGAAGGATATCTCTCACAGCACACACATTATGCTGATGTAATCTCTGTGATTTCTTAACTGTGTGGATCTTCAGCATGAGTAAGAAATAACCAGTGTAAAGCAGAAGGAAGGAATGTTGGTAAGCTTTCTAGATAGACACAGCGTGGACAAGACCTGCCAGGGAGGGAAGAGATGGCCACATAGTCTGGAATTGCAAACAGTTGAATGTGATTGACATACAGAATTCATTTATGCACTCTCAGATGTGGTGAAGAGAGAGAGGTGGAGAGAGAAGTTGAGACTTCATGCATAAGTCAAAGGAGACTTACTAAAAAGTTTTAAGTATAATAGAGATACGATCAGGATTTTCATTATGAAAGTTGCAATGAGGTGTTTCCAAAGAACTTGAGGTTTATTCTCAAAGTGTTAAAGTATGTTGTTTATATATAGATATGTTAAGTCATATAAAAGAAAGACATGATCCTATTCCCAAGGCCAAGAATTGACAATGGTCTTAAAAAAGGAAGTAACTTTTTAAAAAATGGGCCAGTCTGAGTGTGGTCAGCAATGAAATAAGGTAAAGGGACTGGTATGTGAGAGGAAGCCTTTGCCTGCTTTGGTGGCTTAAAGTGAGTCCTTTTCTCAGAAAAGGAGCTGATTCTGATTCTGGTGTTTGGGCCCTTTCCATAGAATTTGAATAACCCTAGTAACTGTGTTGAGAACCAAAATTACCTATACTCTGTAAGAGCTTATGGTTTATAATAACATGACTTTGCTATTCAGATGCTTTATTAATGTGATTTTATTATTTCACTGTCTTCATCTACTTGATTTGACTATTTCAGAAAATTCTTGCCTAGAAAGATAAAGTTGTTAATACAGTACTATAAATCCATGATAATCAATACAGCATGGTATTGGCAGAAAAACAGACATACAGACCAATGGAACAGAATCAAGAGCCCAGAAATAAAATCAGATAGATATGAATAAATAAGCTTTGACAAAGGGCCCCAAAAACACAAAATGAAGGAAAAAAGCCTCTTCAATTAATGGTGCTGGGAAAATTGGAAAGCCACATGCAAAAGAACGAATTTGACAAGTTTGTCCCCCTGCACAAAAATCCATTCAAAATGGATCAAAGACCTAAATATAAGATCTAAAACAATAAATTACATAGAAGAAAACATAGGTACTAAACTCATGAACCTTTGCCATAGAGAACATTTTATAAATTTGACCCCAAAAGCAAGAGAAATAAAGGCAACAATAAATAAATGGTAATATATCAAACTAAAAAGCTTCTGAACAGAAAAAGAAATCGACAACAAAACAAAAAGACAGCCAACCAAATGGGAGATGATGTTCACAAACAACAGCTCTGATAAGGGTTTAATATCCAAAATGTAGAAAAAAGTCAAAAAGCTCAGCAACAAACAAGCAAACAATCCAATTAAAAAATGAAGAGAGGACCTGAATAGAAACTTCTCCCAAGAGGACATACAAATGGCCAACAGACATATGAAAAGATGCTCATCTTCACTAGCTATTCAAGAAATGCAAATCAAAACTACAAGGAGATACCACCTCACACCTGTAAGATTAGCTATTATCAACAAGACAAGTAATTACAAGTGTTGGAGAGGCTGTAGAGAGAAAGGATCTCTCATTCACTGCTGGTGGGAATGCAAATTAGTACAACAATTATGGAAAAATTATGGTGGGTCCTCAAATAATTAAGAATAGAACTACCATATGACCTAGCACTCCCTCTACTGGGTATGTACCCCCAAAACTCAAAAACATTGGTACGAAGAGACACATGCAGCCCCATGTTCATCACAGCATTGTTCACAGTAGCCAAAACATGGAAACAACCAAAGTGCACCTCGATAGAGGATTGGATAAAGAAGATGTGGTACAGCCTGGCCAGGCAGTGGTGCAGTGGATAGAGCATCGGACTGGGATGCAGAGGACCCAAGTTCGAAACCCCAAGGTCGCCAGCTTGAGCACAGACTCATGTGGTTTGAGCAAGCCTCATCAGCTTGAGCCCAAGGTTGCTGGCTTGAGCAAGGGGTCACTCGGTCTGCTTTAGCCCCTGGGTCAAGGCACACATGAGAAAGCAATCAATGAACAACTAAGGTGCCGCAACAAAGAATTGATGCATCTCATCTCTCTCCCTTCTTGTCTCTCTGTCCCTATATGTCCCTCTCTCTGTCTTTCTGTCTCTGTCACACACACATACACACACACACACACACACACACACAAAAAAAAAAAAAGAAGGGGTGGTACATATATACAATGAAATACTACTCAGCCATAAGAAATGATGATATATTGCCATTTACAATAACATGGATGGATGGACCTGGAGAACATTATACTGAGTTAAATAAGTAAATCAGGAAAAGCTAAGAACCATATGATTTCACACATAAGTGGGATATAAAACCAAACCAAGACTCATGAACACAGATAAAAGCAAATTGGTAACCAGGGGGAGGGAGTCAGGGAAGGGGAGTAAAGAGGGTCAAATATATGGTGACAGAAAATGATTTGACTTGGTGATGGGCACACGATACAACAGTTTAAATGTTATAGAGATGTTCACCTGAAACCTCTGTACTCTTATTGATCAATGTCACTTCGTTAAATTTAATTTCTAAATTTAAAAAAAATAGCACTTCCTCTAGGAAGTCCCTTGCACATATGAAGATTTAGTGCTTTATTTATTTAGTACATTTGTACTGATTTTCAGCATTTTTCCCCATCCCTAATAATAAGGTACTTATTACACTGTATTGTAATTATCCATTTATTTGCTTACCTTACTGTCCTTATAAATAAGCAACTTGAGGGCAGGTACTGTATATTAGCATATTTTGGGGGAAATAAGGTCACTTCAGATACTTTTTAATAAGTAGTAAGTGAATGGAAGATAAAATTTTATGATTGCAACCAAAAAGTCACTAAACTTGACATCTCAAAAAAAATCATCTGAAAAATGATAAACAATAAAGAGAAATTCTCAAAGTGTTAGTTTTAAAACAAAAGCAACATTTAAAAGAATTAAATTAAGCCTGGGCCAGATGGCTCAGTTGGTTAGAGCACTGTCCCCATTCGCCAAAGTTGTGGGTTCAACTCCTAAGCACAATCAACCAATGAATGCATAAATAAATGCAACAACAAATTGATGTTTCTCTTTCTCTCTCTCCCATCCTTTCTCCCTAAAATCAATAAATTAAAACAAAATAATTAAATTAAATGTTGCACATTTGTGAAAAAGAAACTTTTAAAGTATAAGAACACATTCTGTTGATGAGGCACTGGGAAAGGCAAGCATTTTCATACATTAATGGTACAAACATTTTGGAAGAGAATTTGACAAAACCAAATGAAACTATTATGTATGGATGTGAATATTGGACAGTGAAGGAGACTGATAGGAAAAAAATGGATTTATTTCAAATACAGTGCTGGAGGAGAGGTCTATGGATACCCTGAACTGCCGGAAAGACCAACAAGTGGGTCCGAGTGCAAATTAAGCCTGAAACATTGCTGAAGGCAAAAATGACAAAACTGAAGCTGTCCTATTTAGGGCACATCATGAGAAAGCAAGGTTCTTTGGAAAAGACAATAACACTGGCAAAACAGAAAGCAACAGGAAAAGCGGAAGACCAAACATGAAAAAGATGACTCTGTGAAAGAAGCCACAGGCATGAGTCTACAGGAGCTGAGCAGGGCTGTTGAGGACAGGATGTTGTAGATATCACTCATTCAGAGAGTCATCAGGAGACAAAGCTGATCACAAAATTAGAGACACATTTACCTTTTGACTCAACTATTCTATGAATTTACCCTGAGATACACTTACAACAGTAGAAAATATTTAGGCCCAAGGTTATTCACTGCAGCATGTTCATAATTGCTAAATATTAGAAACAGCCTAAATGCTCATAAATGGAGTAGTGATAAATAAGCCATGCTTCATCCACAAAACAAATAATGCAGCTATAAAAAGAGAATAAGAAAGATCCCTCTGATCTGACATGGATAAGTTTCCATGGTAAATGGCTAAGAGAAAACAGCAAAATGCAAGAGTATATCTACAGTATTGTGTCATTTGTGTAAGAAAAAGAAAAGAAAAAATAAGAAAATATACATGTATCTTCTCACTTTAACAAAAACACATATAGAAAAGATAAACCAGATATTAATGAAATTGGCTATGTACAAGGGGTGGGGACAGAATAAAAGAAATGGAGAAATAAGAACACAGTATATGGATGAGGGGATATCTCTATATTTTCTTATATAATTCTAATTTTCAGAACAATGGCATTGCTTTACACACAAATAATGATGAAAAGAAACTAGAATTTAGAGAAAACATAACTAGAATATAAACAGCAATAAATGAGCTTAACTCTATTGGGAAAGAATAACATAACCTTATTTAAAAGAACAAGGAAAAAAATAACCTAAGTATTGTACTTTGGAAAACAACATTTTTAATATATATTTTAAGTCTCAAGATAAAAATACTGTACAGAAGTACTGTATCATAATTAATAAATTACTCTGAAACTATATATATTTTATGATTGAACAAATAAATAGATTATATAATGAGAACCAGATCTCTATTTCACTGTTGAAGAAAAGACAAATAATGAAAAAGAGAAGGCCGTGGTACTGGACTGGACTTTGAGATTCAAATGCCACTAACCGGGATCCACCTGGCAAGCCCACTAGGGGGCTATGTTCCACCCATCTGGGGCATTGCTTTTCACAGCCGGAGCCATTTGAGCACCTGAGGCCGAGGCCATGGAGCCATCCTCAGCCTTGGGCCAACTTTGCTCTAATGGAGCCTTGGCTGCGGGAGGGGAAAAGAGAGATAGAAAGGAGAGGGGAAAGGGTGGAGAAGCAGATGGGCGCTTCTCCTGTATGCCCTGGCCAGGAATCAAACCTGGAACTTCCACATTCCAGGCCGATGCTCTTACCACTGAGCCAACTGGCCAGGGCCACAAAGTACACTTTTATAAAATAGAAATATTCAAAATATGAGTAATATGTAAATATTAGCAATGTTATACCACTATTATTTTCAAAATATTTTTCAATCATTAGAAGTGAAAGTATTGTAATACTGAAACTACATTTAAATAATTTTGGCTTACAAAGTTAAACAACTTACTTTTGTACTGGACATATCAGAGCCTTTGATATATGATGGGTAAAGAAATGTTTTCAGGTTTGTTTGCTGTATGTATAGTCTATGAAAGGCTACTGGTGCTTGCCCTCACGGCAGCAGACTGCAAATTGCAGATTGCCTTCCTGCTTAGGAGGGGCCATTGTTTGCTATGGTTTGCTGGAGAAGGTTTTCTTCCCCAGCATGTTTTGGCTGAAGAGTGCAGAGTGCAGACAGAGTCACAGGGTGAATACAGAGAATGAGTCTGGGTTGTGGAACTGGAGACCATGTCAGGGCTTGGGAGCCCTGATTTCCACCCGGCCTGTTTGACTAGAGACTGCTGAGACTGGTGGGGTCTTGAGATGAGAGAAGGGGAAGCAGTATTCCCTGCTTGTTTGCTAGTCCACTGTTACAAGATAAATGTTGGAATCCATGGGGGTCCGAAAGACCAGACTAACAGCCTTTATTGAAAGGAAGAAAGGAACCCTGCCAGGCACTTCTCCCGGAAAGAAGAGCACAGGTACAAGCTAGGGGGACAAATTATATGGGGTTAAGAAGAATTTTGAGCATGTGGGTGTTGAATCAAAAGTCCTGGTATGTCCGGAATGCTCCTCCTTGGGGCGGCTTGTCAGCTTTTTGGAATTCCTCTGTCTCAGGGGTGATAGTCCAGTAAGGGTGAGGTCTGACAGATAAGCGGAACATCAAGAGGGCAGTTTGGAATTTACATATCTATCATTTCTCAATTCTGTGGTTCCATATAAAAGAAAGGCAGTTATTAATTTTATAATATATAGAGAGGGGTGATGAGGAGAAAGAGGAGAAAAAATTGGAAAATTATTGCTTCTTCTGGAGAGAACTCAGGAAGGGAATCTTGCCAAGCCAAGTCCTTCATCCAGTTAAGGAGGTCATCAATTTTCATGCTGTAAGGTCTGAACCAGGCGATGTCCCTGAAAACCTGAGTGAGGAAGTAAAAAAAATTTGCAAGGAAATAATTGTGAATTCCTTGCTTTAAGTGTCGAGTGGACAGAGTGACATGGTGGTACATAGTCTCCTGGATGAGCCTCATTGAGACATGCCGGTCTGGTTCCTCTCGAATGGGAGGACATGTGGAGATTTTAAGAGACAGAAAACCTGTTGGTGTAAGTTTTTAGAAGGATTGAATATTAAAAGGAAGGAGGTTTGGAGAACATTCAGGAGGGAACTTCTCGGGCTGAGGGGTGGCTTCTTCATGCTGTCATCCCTACCTATTTGATATTTCCCTCATGAAGTTCTCCTTGGGATATTGAGGAATAGGAGTGTAGGAGCATTTGATTGTAGGTAATCCTAGAGCAGGGGTCCCCAAACTATGGCCCGTGGGCCACATGCGGCCCCCTGAGGCCATTTATCCGGCCCCCGCTGCACTTCTGGAAGGGCACCTCTTTCATTGGTGGTCAGTGAGAGGAGCATAGTTCCCATTGAAATATTGGTCAGTTTGTTGATTTAAATTTACTTGTTCTTTATTTTAAATATTGTATTTGTTCCCGTTTTGTTTTTTTACTTTAAAATAAAATATGTGCAGTGTGCATAGGAATTTGTTCATAGTTTTTTTTATAGTCCGGCCCTCCAACGGTCTGAGGGACAGTGAACTGGCCCCCTGTGTAAAAAGTTTGGGGACCCCTGTCCTAGAGATTTCTCTCATCCGGGCCTGTAGGAATTTGATTTAAAAAAAAAAAAAAAAGAAGCAAGGATTTGGAGATCAGGAATGCAGAGATAAGGAGGGTTGTATAGCAGGGGTGAAAGTTCTTCCATGGTAAAGTTAGAAATATTCTTTCCTGGAGGCCCTGGAGAGAGCAGTTAGTTTGAGCTAAAAGAAATGTTTCATGTCCATTTGTAGGCTCTTCTTCAGCCAAGAAGACCCAGCGATCTTGTCCCCTTACTATGTGAAAGATAAAAAGACTGAGAAGCGTTAAGAGGTGAATGTTTTTCATTCTCCTAGTTCTTCAGGGATATGGGAGAGCTTTAGGGTTAGGGTACCTGTAGGGGTTGAAAGATAGGATTTAGGAGGTTTGCTGATATAGGGTTTCATATTTTTCTGTTTCACGAGGGCAGGTTTCAGGGTTGGTGTGTAGGGTTAGGTAGATTTTTCCAATTTTCTGATTGTGAAGGTCTGCATGCAGTTCTGTAAGAAACTAGTAAAAAACATAAGAGGCAGGGTCCAAAAGTTAGAAAAATAAATAGGAGAGTAAGTGGACTAATGAAAGGTAATAGTCAAGACGCCCAGTTTGTGTGAAACCACTGATTCCATGTATACAAATTCACTAGGCTTCCTAAAGCAACAAGAAGAGAAATTACCTGTATAGCTCGTTTGGTCCTTAGATTGATGGGTATTGTACTAAGAATTGAAAGAGGCTCATGGGTGGGATTAGGTTAATATTTGGGGTGAGATAGATTAGGGTACTGGTTTCTGTTCAATTAGTAGGGAGACACATATAGGTGTTGGTCCCACACGAGTAGAAAGCACCTGATTGGTTGAGGCAGGCTGAGAGGTAAATAGAGAATGGAAGGACAAGGGGTCTGTTTTGTTTCTCTGTTTCTGAGCTCCAGATGGTCAGGGTAAAGGAAAGAGTCATCCCAATAAGTGGGGAGAGTAGAGGATTGTTAGCTAGGGTGACTGATTAAACATTCTTTGAAAACCAGTTTTCTGACATTACAAATTCTTTTTTCTCAGTTCAAACCTCCTACAACCTGCACAAACCTTCTACAACTTACATAAACCTTCAACTTTCATGAACTTTCTTATCCATAAATAACTGGCCATCATAACAACTTGCTTTTCCTTTTTTTTTCAAAAGTATTTCCATACCTTATACCTTCTATTATCAAAACTATACAATTCCTTTCTAGTCAGAACTCTTGATTTAAAAATCTTTAACCTTTAGTGAAAATTAAGTTGACTTTCTTTTTACCCTATTTTCCCTTTTTTCCAAAGCCTGATTAAAAGAGTCCTTAAGCCTGACCAGGTGGTGGCACAGTGGATAGAGTGTCGGACTGGGATGCGGAAGACCCAGGTTTGAGACCCCAAGGTCGCCAGCTTGAGCACGAGCTAATCTGGGTTAAGCAAAAAAAAAAAAAAAGCTCACCAGCTCAGACCTAAGGTCGCTGAGCAAGGGGTCACTCGGTCTGCTGAAGGCCCACGGTCAAGGCACATATGAGAAAGCAATCAATGAACAACTAAGGTGTCGCAATGAGAAACTGATGATTGATGCTTCTCATCTCTCTCCATTCCTGTCTGTCTGTCCTTATCTATCCCTCTCTCTGACTCTCTCTCTGTCCCTGTAAAAAATAATAATAATAAAAGAGTCCTTAATTTTATCATATATTCACCATACATAGACCAACCAGCTTCCAGTTTGTGGTTGGAGTAAGGCATGCCATCTTTCTTTTTTAGCAGCAGAGGGAGTTGTCATGATCATAGTGTGTGGACCTGTCCATGTGAAAGTCAGTCCTTGGGTGATGTAATGCTGGAAGTGCTTCTTGGACAATCTTTGAACAGCTTGCTGAGTAACCTATAAATCCTGCAAGTACTTAGGGAAAGGGTGGTTACATTTCCACACTTTGCAGTTAGAGTTTAAGTCCTAGTGACCACTGCTTCTAGCTGGAATTAGCAGCAGGTCCCAGCCTACAATAGGCATGGGGCATTGAGATAAGAGGAATAAAGGAGATACTATACATTAAATAAAGTAACAAAATCAAACTGTCAATACCCACAGTAGAGATCTTTGAGGGATAAATAAAACTTAAATATTCAAGCGAGGCATAGTAGATGGCCCTTGTGTTTACAAGAAATGAGATTAGATTATCTGCTATTTGGAAGAAATACCTTAGGCTCGTGAACGATGTCCTTGGGCCTTCAGTGGCAATTCCCAGCATGCTGGGCAAGGTCAGGTCACAGGTAGCTGGAGCAGGACTAGAAGAGACTGAACCCTCCCTCCATGGAGCAAGGGGGCAGCTTACCTTCTCATGTCCCTCTTTCCACAGCAGAGTGTGTCCCTTGATGGGGCCAGGAAGCCTGGCAGGCTTCAGTTCAGTGACCTTTGTTCCACTCTTGAAGTAGGGCCCTGATGGAATTCTATGAAGCCCTTTAGAGTGCTGGAGCCAAAAGCTGGTATTTCCTGACTTCTTTTGGGCCTTATTTGCCTTTTCTGTTATTTCCTTGGTCATTATAGACCTTAAAAGCCATGCTCAGAAGATCTCACTGAGGGGCTTGACTAAGAGCAAAATTGGGAATTCAGTGTTTACAGAAGCCTATTAGACTGAGAAAAGAAAAGATTTGATCTGTGGTGGTAGGTGGTTGGAGACTGTGGAGGGTCTGAGTTTGATTTAGGGTGAGACTTCAGGTAGTGGGGGTTAAGGGAATGCCCAGATAGACTACGGACTGAGAATGAAGTTGAGCTTTAGCAGAGAAGACACGATATCACTTCATAGCGAGGAAGTTAAGAAGGGTGGTGGTGAGTCTCCTTGAAGTAGGCAAGGAGGGGCTGCAGAGGAGTAGATCATCTACATATTGTAAGAGAGTACTAGTTTTGAGATTGCATGCTGTTAAATTCTGAGCTAGTGCCTGCCAAAACAGGTGTGGGCTGTTTCTGATACCCTGGGGTAAAATAGTCCATGTAAGTTGCTAGGCTGCATTAGTGTCCAGGTCAGTTTAAATAAAGGTAAACAGAAAGTAAGAGTCAGGGTGTAGAGGAATGGTAAAGAAGGCATTCTTGAGGTCTAGAACCCTAAAGTGAGTGGTGTTTGAGAAAATGTGTGACAGTAACTTATAGGGATTAGGGACTACTGGATGGAGGGGAACTATCACCTCATTGATTAGATGTAAGGCTTGTATGAGGCGATAAGCCCCTGAAGGTTTTTGAACAGGAATGGTGGGGGTATTGCAGGGAGAGTCCATGGGGATGAGTAAGCCTGGTTTAAGAGATGGATAATTATTTGTTTAAGGCCTTAGAAACAGATACAGTTACACATTAAACAAAGACTTCACATATTATGAATTAAGAAATTTAAATGAGCGCACTTTACTTGTTTCAATTCAAATTATACTAGAGATATTTTCTGACAAACAATGAGACAAGACGGATTATTCACTCACACAGTTCAATAAAAGTTTTTGTTTTTTTTCTTTTTAAGCTTTTCAAGATGGCAGGGTGTTGCCAGCATAGAGGGGAGGAAGAGAGAAAGCAGACAGATGGACAGTGTGAGCAGCTGGATTAAAAAAGAAGGAGGGTTAGAATCTGCAGGAGGAGGAGGAGGTTAAAGTATTGGTGTGGCACCACATGGTCAGAGGAGTCAAAAGGATTTAGAGCTCTGAGGAGAGGGGAGGGGGCAAGGAGGAAAGAGGCAGAGTCACAGTTTGTAAGGAAGGAGGAGGGGTCAAAGAGGATACATACAGAACTGCAGTTTGTAAGGAGGGAAGAGAGGTCAGAGATGAGACAAGCACCATGGCTAAGGAGGGGGGAGGGGATGAAGAACACAGTGGAGAAGGGCGAGGCCCCCGGCCAGCAGGGGAGGAGAAAGAGAGACTGGTGAATGAGAAAACAGGACTTAATGAAGGGAAGGTGTTTTCTGGAGGGAAGAGACTCCAGCAAAAAAGATTTGGTGTCCTTGGGGTATATTCCTAAAAGTGGGATAGCTGGGTCAAAAGGCAGTTCGATTTTCAGTTTTTTGAGGAATCTCCATACTGTTTTCCACAGAGGCTGCACCAGTCTGCATTCCCACCAGCAGTGCAGGAGGGTTCCCTTTTCTCCACATCTTCGCCAGCACTTATTCTGTGTTGTTTTGTTGATGAGCGCCATTCTGACTGGTGTGAGATGATATCTCATTGTAGTTCTAATTTGCATTTCTCTAATGATTAGTGATGTTGAGCATTTTTTCATATGCCTGTTGGCCATCTGTGTGTCCTCTTTGGAGAATTGTCTATTCATCTCTTTTGCCCATTTTTGGATTGGATTGTTTGTCTTCCTGGTGTTGAGATTTACGAGTTCTTTATAAATTTTGGTTATTAACCCCTTATCAGACGTATTGTCAAAAATAGAACGGCTCGAAAAGGAGAAATGCACCCCCATGTTTGTGGCAGCATTGTTCACAATAGCGAAGATCTGGAAACAACCCAAGTGTCCGTCAGAGGACGAGTGGATTAAAAAGCTTTGGTACATATATACTATGGAGTACTACTCAGCCAGAAAAAATGATGACATCGGATCCTTTACAATAACATGGATGGACCTTGATAACATTATACGGAGTGAAATAAGTAAATCAGAAAAAAAAACTAAGAACTACATGAATCCATACATAGAAGGGACATAAAAATGAGACTCAGAGACATGAACAAGAATGTGATGGCAACAGGGGTAGAGGGTGGGGGGAGGGGGGATGGGGTGAAGAAGGAGAGAGGGGTTGGGGGAGGGGAGGGGCACAAAGAAAACCAGATAGAAGGTGACAGAAGACAATTTAACTTTGGGGGAGGGGTATACAGCACAATCAAATGTCAAAATAATCTAGAGATGTTTTCTCTCAACATATGTACCCTGATTTATCAATGTCACTACATTAAATTTAATAAATAAATTTTAAAAAAAAGATTTGGTGAGGGACTAGAGAGGGGTCCCGAGAGAGGGGTGCCCTCAGGGGTCAGGCAGGAGAAGAAGAGAGTTGGGAGTCCACGGAGAAGGAAAGATTAGGAGCAGAGGTTTTAGGTGAGGTTTCTTTGGCCAAAACGGTCTGTGTGTAGAACAGAAGGCACAGAAATTAAGGACAGGAGAGAAGGTAGAAGAAAAGCCTGCATGTAAGGAATCTCTGATGCCCTCCCCGTCCAGTGGCAGAAATTGTCAAGATCTCTTAGGATATTGTAATCGAATGTCCCATTTTCAGGTCAATGGTACTGAGGCCATGCCGTGTACTGAGGCCATGCCGTGTTACAGAAGAAAATGAGGGGGTTTTTGGCTTAAGGACAGAGAGGCCCAACTTAGTGAGGTGTTTTATGAGACATCCTAGAGGAGTCTGGTCAGAAGGCTTAGACTCTGAAGAGCCCATAGTGGAGACAGGTGAGCAAGAGGGGGCATCCCCGTCTTTTGTCACTGTCCCAAGAGGAGAGAATCTCCGTGTGGGGGAGTCATCCCTGATAGAGGTTGTCACCACTGTCAGGGAGCTCCAAGGATAAGAAGTCCAAGAGAGTGGAGAGGTTTGGCTAGGCACCTAGTCTTTCGTGCAGTCCACTGAGACAGAAAGTCAAACCTCTCAAAATGTGAGGCATGTCAGAGAAAACCGTCCGACCAGAAAGGGGTGTTTTTAGAGAGAAATTTGGAGGCCAACCAGGGAAGGGGAAGGGAGAAACTCCTTACCTTTCTGGTCCAGCAGGGGTTCAGGACAGGGTTAGACTGCTAGCCAATTGGCCTACAATTACACGTCCAAACAGAATCAGGGAGTAAGCCCGGGATGAGCTGCCACTGCCCATTGCTTCCCTGGTTATAAGTTTGGATGGGAAAGAGGGATTGTCCAGGCAGTTAGTACCCTGTCCCAGGTTTCAGCACCAAATGTTGGAATCCATGGGGGTCTGAAAGACCAGAGTAACAGGCTTTATAACTTGATATCAGGAAGTGTGATACCTCCCACTTTATTCTTCTTTTTTTTTAAGATTCCTGAGGCTATTCGTGTTCTCTTTTGGTTCCATATAAATTTTTGGAATATGTGGTCTATATCTTTGAAGTATGTCATTGGTATTTTAATTGGTATTGCATTGAATTTATAGATTGCTTTGGGTAATATAGACATTTTAATGATGTTTATTCTTCCTAACCATGAGCACGGTATATGCTTCCACTTGTTTGTATCTTCCTTGATTTCTTTTATCAATGCTTTGTAATTTTCCGAGTACAAGTCTTTAGTCTCCTTGGTTAAGTTTACTCCTAGGTACTTTATTTTTTTGGTTGTAATTGTGAAGGGGATTGTTTCCTTAATTTCTCTTTCTGACTGTTCATTGTTGGTGTATAAAAATGCCTCTGATTTCTGAGTATTGATTTTATATCCTGCCACTTTGCTGAATTTATTTATCAGGTCCAGTAGTTTTTTGACTGAGACTTTAGGGTTTTCTATATACAATATCATATCATCTGCAAATAATGATAGTTTTACTTCTTCTTTTCCAACTTGAATGCCTTTTATTTCTTCTTCTTGTCTGATTGCTGTGGCTAGGACTTCCAGGACCATGTTAAATAAGAGTGGTGAAAGGGGGCACCCCTGCCTTGTTCCTGATCTTAAGGGCTTTTAATTTTTTCCCATTGAGTATGATGTTGGCTGTGGGTTTGTCATAGATGGCTTTTATCATGTTGAGGTATGTTCCCTGTATTCCCACTTTGCTGAGAGTTTTGATCATGAATGGGTGCTGGATTTTATCAAATGCTTTTTCTGCATCTATTGAAATTATCATGTGGTTTTTCTCCTTTTTTTGTTGTTTATATGATGAATCACATTGATTGATTTACGAATATTGTACCAGCCTTGCCTCCCCAGAATAAATCCCACTTGATCATGGTGTATGATTTTTCCCATATATTGTTGGATCCGGTTTGCTAATATTTTGTTGAGGATTTTAGCATCTATATTCATCAGAGATATTGGCCTATAATTTTCTTTCTTTGTGTTGTCTTTGCCTGGTTTTGGAATCAGAATTATGCTCGCCTCATAAAAGGAGCTTGGAAGTCTTCCTTCCTCTTGAATTTTTTGAAATAGTTTGAGAAGGATAGGAGTTAGTCCTTCTTTGAATATTTGGTAGAATTCCATTGTGAAGCCATCGGGCCCCGGACTTTTCTTTGTTGGGAGTTTTTTGATAACTGTTTCTATCTCCCTTGTTGTAATCGGTCTGTTTAGGTTTTCTGATTCTTCCAGATTGATTTTTGGAAGATTGTATGTTTCAAGGAATTTGTCCATTTCATCTAGGTTGTCTAGTTTCTTGGCATACAGTTCTTCATAGTATTTTCTTACAATATTTTGTATTTCTGTTGTGTCAGTTGTTATTTCTCCTCTCTCATTTCTAATTTTATTTATTTGAGTCCTCTCTCTCTTTTTCTTGGTGAGTCTACTTAAAGGTTCATCAATCTTGTTTACCTTTTCAAAGAACCAGCTCCTAGTTTCATTGATCCTCTGCATTGTTTCTTTAGCCTCTATATCATTTATTTCTGCTCTGATCTTTATTATTTCCTTCCTTCTACTACATTTGGGCTTTACTTGCTGTTCTTTTTCTAATTCTTTTAGATGCAGGGTTAGGTTGTTTATTTGAGCTTTTTCTAGCTTCTGAAAGTGTGCCTGTAGTGCTATGAACTTCCCTCTCAGCAATGCTTTTGCTGTGTCCCATAAATTTTGAGTTGTTGTATGCTCATTGTCATTTGTTTCTAGGAATTTTTTTATTTCTTCTTTGATCTCATTCTTAATCCATTCATTATTTAACACCCTGCTATTTAGTTTCCATGTGTTTGAGAATTTTTTAGCTTTTCTGCTGTGATTCATTTCTAAGTTTCATGCTGTTGTGATCAGAGAAAGTGCTTGATATGATTTCAGTCTTCTTAAATTTGTTGAGAGCACTTTTGTGCCCTAACATGTGGTCTATCCTAGAGAATGTACCATAAGCACTTGAAAAGAATGTATATTCTGCTGCTTTAGGGTGAAAGGTTCTGAAGATATCTGTTAAATCGAGTTGATCTAGTGTTTCCAATAAGTCTGCTGTTTCTTTGTTAATTTTCTTTCTCGCGGATCTATCTAGTAATGTTAGTGGGGTATTGAAATCCCCTACTATTATAGTATTGCTTTTGATCTCGCCCTTTAAATCCATCAAAGTCTGTTTTATATATTTGGGTGCTCCTATATTAGGTGCATAGATAGTTATAATAGTTATATCTTCCTGTTGGATTACTCCCTTTATCATTATGTAGTGGCCTTCTTTATCTCTTACTATATCCTTTGTTTTAAAGTCCAATTTGTCTGATATAAGTATTGCTACCCCAGCCTTTTTTTTCATTTCCGTTTGCATGAAATGTTTTTTTCCATCCTTTTACCTTCAATCTATGTGTGTCCTTTGTTCTAAGGTGTGTCTCTTGTAGACAACATATGTATGGGTCCTGTTTTCTTATCCACGCAGCTACCCTATGTCTTTTGATTGGATCATTTAATCTATTTACATTTAAGGTTATTATTGATATGTAGTGTAACAGGCTTTATTGAAAGGAAGAAAGGAACCCTGCCAGGCACTTCTCAGGGGAGAAGAGTGCTGGTTACAGACTAGGGGCAAGTTATATAGTGTTTGGGAGAGCCTGAGGGGATACTGAGGCAAAAGTCCTGGTATATCCGGAATGCTCCTCCTTGGGGGGCTTCGAGCATGTGGGTGTTGAATCAAAAGTCCTGGTACATCCGGAATGTTCCTCCTTGGGGCGGCTTCTCAGCTTTTTGGAATTCCTCTGTCTCAGGGGTGATAGTCCAGTAAGGGTGAGGTCTGACAGATAAGCGGAACATCAAGAGGGCAGTTTGGAATTTACATATCTATCAATAAACAGAATGGCCCACCATTGTCTGGCTCCACAGTTCCTTTACTGTCTACCCAACTCCAATGAGAACCTGCATGGCCACAGCAGAGTCCCCTGGCCTTACAATATACTAATGGGAAATGTGAATTTCCAAAAGGTGACTGAATTAATACCGAGTATGGAACCTTTTGGAGGAGCAGCTTACAAAGCTAACACTTAAAGACAGCCAGAGGAAAAGAGGGATGAAGAGTAGGGGAGATGGACAATGAAGACATAAATAGGGATAGAAAAGACTGCTTGGGGTGCTGGGTGCATGATGCAGTGTGCAGATGATGTTTTATTGAGTTGCATACCTGAACCTGTACCCCAATAAATTCAATTAAATAAAAAAAAAAATTTTTTTTAAAGCTAACTGTTGTGGACCGTAAATGGCAAAAAGCCATTATAGATTTGAGGCTTAGCAAAAGGCTAAGTTCTCCCCCCTCCATCTCCATATTTGCCTTTGATGCTGAGTATTTGCACCCACTCCACTTGCTTCCTTGGGTTGCTGGAAGCAATATACATGCCCTTCCTCTGACTCTGTTTGTTTCAGATGTTTGTAAATTTCACTAATGTATCCTGTTTTTGCTTTGGGAGAGTTCCTGTCTTAGCCTTTGATGTGCAACTTTGTATCAAGGTCCTTGATACAAAGCGAACTGGGGCTATGAGGCACTTGGATACTGCCAGGCAGTTTGAAGAGTCCTCCCCATCCCATCATTTTTGTTTTGACCAAGTGTATTTCCTTAATTCCGCACCATTATTAGGAGCTGCGCTGGTCCGTGGCAGCTAACACTCTAGGCTAGCCTGTGGTGGTGCAGTTGATAAAGCGTCAGCCTGGAATGCTGAACTCAACACCCTGGGCTTGCCTAGTCAAGGTGCATAGGGCAAGCAATCACTCAACAACTAAAGTGAAGCAACTATGAGTTGATACTTCTCACTCCACTGATCATCTCCTCTCTCTGTAAAATCAATAAAGAAAAACCTTTAAAAAACCTAGGAAACATTGCCCTATTTTAAATTGTTAACAATTTCTTCTTTAAATTTGAAATTATAAGTAAATTGTTTGATTTACAAAATATATCTCTCCTAGTGGTATTTATATCATTATTTCAAATACTTTCTTCAAACTTAATACCATTCTTATTTTTATATGTTATATATCCACTGATATTATTATGCACAAAGTAATTATTATTATTATAAACTACATTTGGTTGTTAAAATGGCATGCCCAAAATCACATAAATATTTGCCCTTTATATTATTAATTTAAATACAAGCCATATAGAAGTATCTTTAACCGCTATAACAGCTCAAGGAAACAGTTTTCTAAACTGACTGTGATAGCCAAATATTTTGAGAATATACTAATAATCTATTTATCTGTACTAATAATGCACTAAGGCAATGGTTTCCAACTTTCATATGCACATACACATTCCAGTTTGTGAGCCTCTTTCTCTGAAAATAAATATTTTACTTCATCCAGAGATTGGTCTTGGTACCTACCTGTTACTCGGTCACTGTTACAATGTCACTGACCTGGTTCCATAAGCCACAATTAATTGAGCCAGATTTGGATATTAAACTAAAGCAGGGGTCCCCAAACGTTTTACACAGGGAGCCAGTTCACTGTCCCTCAGACCATTGGAGGGCTGCCACATACAGTGCTCCTCTCACTGACCACCAATGAAAGGTTCCCCTTCCGGAAGTGCGGCAGGGAGCCAGATAAATGGCCTCAGGGGGCTGCATGCGGCTGTGGCCATAGTTTGGGGATGCCTGAACTAAAGCCTGTCTAATCAGATTCTTTTTCCAGGAAGTTGTACTTAGGTTAAGCAATTCTAGTTCATCTCTGCTGGTGGTAAAGCTAAGTGACTTTGAGTTGACTATTTAGATAAAAAAGGAAAAATATCAATCTGCAGAGAAAACCAATGTTGTAGTAATATAATGTAATAGTAATTAAATATATAGAAATATAAAAAAATATGGAAGATATATAAAAATAATTAAGATATAATATCAATGGCCCTGGCCGGTTGGCTCAGTGGTAGAGCGTTGGCCTGGCGTGCAGAAGTCCCGGGTTCGATTCCCGGCCAGGGCACACAGGAGAAGCGCCCATCTGCTTCTCCACCCCTCCCCCTCTCCTTCCTCTCTGTCTCTCTCTTCCCCTCCCGCAGCCGAGGCTCCCTCCATTGGAGCAAAGATGGCCTGGGCGCTGGGGATGGTTCCTTGGCCTCTGCCCCAGGTGCTGGAGTGGCTCTGGTCACAACAGAGTGACGCCCCGGAGGGGCAGAACATCGCCCCATGGTGGGCAGAGCATCGCCCCCTGGTGGGCGTGCCGGGTGGATCCGGGTCGGGCGCATGCGGGAGTCTGTCTGACTGTCTCTCCCCATTTCCAGCTTCAGAAAAATTAAAAAAAAAAAAAGATATAATATCAAAATTAATTAAGGAAATTAAAGTTATGTCATTTGGATAGGAATTAATATAGTGAGTGCAGATGTAATAAACAGACTCTGACTTTTGAGCAGGGCCCAGTTAGTATGTGTGTGAACTTATACATAGATAAGAAGTGGCTTGATGTCATAACTCTGTAAGTTAACATAAACAAGAAGCTTCCCTAGGAACATCTTAAAAGTGGCTTGATGTAACATTTCAGTAGATTAACATAAAAAGGGCTCCCTTCAGGAACTCCTAAATGGTGGTTTGAGGTGATAATCCTGTAGATTGACACCTGATAGAAGGCATTGGCCAGAAAAGGTACTAAAGCTTAGGGGCCCCCTGCTGAGGTAGTCGCCCAGACTCCAACGTGAACATGGACTGTCTCCACGCCACTGTGAGCTCTGACCAAAGACAGCCAAGAGGAGCATGCCAAGGGGGCCCCTTAAATTGTACCCACGCATGCGAAAAGGATTTGTGAGTAAATGAATTGCCTGTGTGATTCCTGCAACTAACCTTGTGTGTTGGTCTCGTGTTTTTCCTCTGGTGGCAGTTAGTGTTGGCATTGATAAATAGAATCCTCATAGTTATCTCAAGAATAGTCTCAAAGAGACTGCCAGCCTGCTGATAAGCAGGAGTGTCCCACCATACGAGAAAGTCGAATCAGGGATGCCTGATTGACATCGATGTAGAGCTTGGGCTCTTCTGGGACAACCAATATAACAGACATACCAAAAAAAAGTGTGTATGATCTTAGAAAGGTGCTTCATAATTATTTATTTTATAAAATATGTCATTTCTTTATAATGGATACTTTACTGATTTAACAAAGAAAAGTGTCACAACTTATCTGAAATATAATACGATGGTTCTAAAGCAGAAGGTAATGATGAATCAAAGAATTCTACTGAGAAACTTCTAGTTTAGTATAAATAAAAATAAATGAAAAAGAAGCATTCTCCATTCTCCAAGGTCAGGGTTTCAAATATCCTTTACCCACATCTAACGCAATGGCTCTATTTTTGTAGATGGCTTTTGTGGCTGAGCCGCAAAAGAACTCACAGGCTGCTCTCTGCCCCTCTATCAGCAAATTTAATTGAGCATAATGGGCCTTCTGTAAGGAAAATCTTAATTCTGTGTGTTTCTCCTTTACTCTCACACACTACCACACTTCTGACATCAGATGTGTGGGGTTTTTTCTTACACCAAGCAATTTTCAGCTGTGTGTCCTATATCAGTACTAACCAGAGTTAGTGCAGACTCTACATGTTAAAGAAGGTCCCTAACCCCCAGGTCGTGGGCCGGTACCGGTCCATGGGCCATTGGGTACGGGTGCGCAGAGAAAGAATAAATAACTTACATTATTTCCGTTTTATTTATATTTAAGTCTGAACGATGTTTTATTTTTAAAAAATGACCAGATTCCCTCTGTTACATCTGTCTAAGACTCACTCTTGATGCTTGTCTCAGTCATGTGATACATTACCGCTAAAATTAAACCTATAAACTAGAAAAATGAGTGAAAAACAAAATTCCATCGAAAGTTTTTTTGCGAAGTGGAAAAGGGCCAGTGAGGAGACAGAAAAAGAACCTACAACCTTGAAGAAAAAGAAGGCTTCATTTAACAGACAAGACCAGGAGTCCTACTTGAAGTATGGATTTAAATCGCAACTGGTGATTATTGAGCACCAAGGCCGCTCTGCATAATATGTGGCGACCGGCTAAGCAATGAGGCAATGAAGCCTTCAAAACTGCTTTGCCACTTGGAGACCAAGCACCCTACTTTAAAAGACAAGCCTTCTGAGTATTTTGAAAGAAAAAGCATGAACAAGAAGGACAGAAATAATTATTGGTGGCCACAACATCAATAAATGAGAGTGCACTGAGAGCATCGTACTTGGTGGCTAATCGTATTGCTAAGGCTAAGAAGTCATTCACCATTGGTGAAGAATTGATCCTTCCAGACACTAAAGACATTTATCGTGAACTTCTAGGAGAGGCTGTGGTTAAAAAGATAGCACAGATGCCGCTTTTGGCTACCACCGTCACACGGCGCATTGAGGAAATAGCAGAGGACATGGAATCACAATTGTTGGAAAGGATTAATAAATCACCATGATACGCTTTCCAGGTTGACGAATATACAAATATTGACAACAAGGCAATGCTAATTGTCTACGTGCATTATCTTTATCAAGAGGATGTGCATGAGGATATGTTATGTGCACTACCATTGCCAACCAAAACCACAGCTGTAGAACTATTTAAATCGCTGGATGACTATATATCAGGAAAACTGAAATGGTCTTTTTGTGTCAGCATATGCACAGATGGAGCTGCTGCCATGACCGGAAGGATGTCTGGTTTAACTACTTGGATTAAGGAGGTTGCACCTGAATGCGAGTCTACGCATTGTGTCATTCACAGGGAAATGCTGGCTAGCCGAAATATACCACCGGAACTTAACAGCGTATTGAATGATGTCATTAAAGTTATTAACCACATCAAAGCACACGCCCTTCACTCACGCCTGTTCGAGCAGCTTTGTGAGGAAATGAACGCGGAGCACAGACACCTTCTCTTATACACAGAAATAAGATGGTTATCCCGAGGGAGGTCCCTGGCCAGAATGTTTGAATCATGAGAGCCGCTGGAGAGATTTCTCTCAGAAAATAAGTCACCACTAGCAGCACATTTCAGTGACGAGGAATGGGTCACAAAACTCACTTACTTATGTGACATATTTAACCTCCTCAATAAACTCAATCGGTCACTTCAGGGGAAAATGACAACTGTCTTCAATTGACAGATAAAGTAGCTGCATTTAAAGCCAAACTGGATTTGTGGGGACAATGCATGAGCAGGGATATATTTGACATGTTTCAAACATTCACAGGAATTTTGGAAGAGACTGAGCCCAAGCCTTCATTGACCCAGCTGGTGCATGACCACCTGTATTTGCTTTTAAAAGAGTTTGAACACTACTTCCCAACCACAAAAGACCCACGAATTGCCAAGGAATGGACCCACAATCCATTTGTCAACAAACCAGGTGAATCCAGCATGTCTATGCAAGAAGATCAACTACTGGAGATAGCAAATGACAGCAGCCTTAAAAATATGTTCGAGTCTACAACTCTGCCAGTGTTCTGGATTAAAGTCATGGCAGAATACCCCGAGATCACCACAAAAGCATTAAAAACCCTGTTGCCATTTCCGACATCCTGTTTGTGTGAAGCGAGATTTTCTGCAGTGACAACCAAAACAAAATTACGGAATAGACTGGACATAAGCAACACACTTTGGGTGTCATTATCTCCCATTACCCCTAGATGGGACTGTCTCATTGCAGAGAAACAAGCTCAGGGCTCCCACTGATTAAGTGTTATGGTTGTTGAGAGATAGGCTACCATCTCTCAATCTATATAAACATTATAATAAATAATCCACAATACTCATAACAATGGTGAGTTGTATTTTTCATGCCCTTTATATTTGTTTTTATGTTGTATCTTATTTTTAAGGCATGTTTAAACATTACCATAGCGACTGGCAAGTGTTTGGAGAAAAGAGGATGTTACTCATGTTATGTTGTTGGTGCGATGTTAAGAGGACGCTACTAATAAAGTTGCATACAAGTACACAGTGGATTCATGTTTATTTTTATTGTTGTAGGTTCATGATTGGTAGCGAGCCTGAACCTATCATATTATATATTGATGTCAGACATGAAACGTTGTCAGAATAACAAATTTAAATACAGCCTGAATAATGAGGACATGCTTGTTCCTCCTTTAACTTAGCCCAATAAATATCATAAGTTTGACAATTATATTTTAAAATACCACAGGTTTTACACCAGTCGCATAATTTTATTTTGTGCATTTATCTGTTCCACCCTAAAGGCCGGTCCGTGAAAATATTTTCTGACATTAAACCGGTCCGTGGCCCAAAAAAGGTTGGGGACCACTGTGTTAAAGGCTCAGTCTTAAAATACTGCCGCCAACTTAAGATGTCAATTAGAAGTAGTAGGTACCCAGGTTATCTACAACTCTAAGTTGGCTACAAATTATAGATTTCCATTACCCCTTCTCCTCCTCAAATTCAATCATTTGCTAGAACAGCTCACAGAACTCGGAAAAAACACCTGTGTCTACTAGTTTATGATATTTTATTGTATGATAAAGGGTACAGATGAACAGTCAGATGAAGAGATACATAGGGCAAGATGTGGAGTTGAGAAAGTGCTACCCACTTTCTGGGTAGCAATGTGTTGGCCAACCCCGAAGCTCCCTGACCTGGAACTATGGGAATTTTTATGGAGGTTTCTCCACATAAGCAGGATGAAATATTAATTATGTTTCCAGCCCCTCCCCTATCTCTGGAGAGTAAGAGGTGAGACTGAAAGTTTCAAGCTTTGAATCATGGCTTGGTCTTTCTAGTGATCAGTCCCCATCCAGAACCCCACCTAGAATAACTTCATTAGAACAAAAGACATTCCTGTCACCTAGAAAATTCCAAGGGATATAGGGTCTGAGTGTCAGACAATCCTATCACTCAGGATATTATAAAGGTCTTAGTAGCTCTGTGTCAGGAACTGGGGTTAAAGATAAATGTTGGAACAAAATATTCTCCTAGCACTCCTATTCATAAGAATTCTAGGAGCTCTATAACTGAAAGGGAGGAGGGAGAGGTACAGAGATCAGTTTATGTTTTTTATTATTTCACAGCCCTGCTGGAACAACTTCCACCATCTTGTGAATTGCCTGTAACTGACAGAAGCCATGGAGAAAGCTCAAGTTGAAGCCTAAAGATCAGCGGTTCTCAACCTGTAGGTCGCGACCCCGGTGGGGATCGAACGACCAAAACACAAGGGTCGCCTAAAGCAGTTCAGAACGCTGCTATAGATACTTAATGCTTAGAAGACATGGATATTGGAATTATAAACTGTTTGACGTCTGCAGTTTCAACCCTTCTTGTCTCATTAATGTACAATAACCATTTGGGTTAAAAAAAAATCAAACTATTCATTTGAAAGAACAACTATTCAATGAGTGGTCTGTGGATGAAAATCTGTGTTTTCTAAACATAATTTGCATTTACTTTTTTTTTATTGGTTCAGTGAGACTGGACTGTGATAATAACTTCCAAAATATAGTACCTTAACACAAGAAGTTTAATTCTTTCCATGATAAATATTAAAGACCTATCACAAGAGATTTCAATCCTGTAACTAAGTCACTAAGAAACCCAGGTGATGGAAGGTCTTTCTTAACACAGAGCTTCATGGTCATCACAGCAAAAGAAAACCATATATTGCACACAGGTTCTTACCACTCCCACATCTTGGTATGTTAAAACATATTACTTCTTCTCTTATTTCATTAGTCAAAACATGTTATATAGTCCACCTAATTTCAGATTGGGGGGGGGATTCAATCCTTCCAATATGCCTAAAAAATAACCAATACTTATGAATACATTACATATTTTGCATATGAGCACCCAACAATTCACATTTCTTGATAAAAAGTAGTAAAGGACTTGGGTTCCCTTCATAGTTTCTTCTCATTAAGGCCCACATATTTCCACTCATACCCAGCACTTCAAACACTTCTGAGCTAGCTTCTTATAAGTCAGAAGAATCCACTAAGGGATTCTGGGATAGGCACTAACAACCTTTCAGAAATCAGGGGAAGATGATTTGTGTGAGCAAGGATATAGTGAGGCCTTGCTTTTCACAAACTTCTCCCCCCCCCCCCATAGGCTATCCAGTTTTGTATCTTTAGATTAAAAGGACCTTAAAAACATTTTTATTTTAAAAAGTGATGCATGCTTGGAAACTTCAGAAAGGGCAGAAAAGCATCAGGACAATTAAAGTATTCCTATTCAAGCCCTGGCCAGAAGGCTCAGTTGGTTAGAGTGTTGTCCCAACACACTGAGGTTGCGGGTTCAATTCCTAGTCAGGGCACATACAAGAACCAACCAATAGCAGGCATGAATGAGTGGAACAATGAATTGATATTTCTCCCTCCCATTTCCTCTCTCTCTAAAAATCAATCAATAAATTTTAAAAAGGTATTCCTATACACTAGCCAGAGATACCCATTTCTTATAAAGAATTTTAAAACATATGCAAAAGTATCTAGGTATTTGATAATGATGTGGTGGAAATTCATACACATCAATCTTAAGTATATATTTATCAAATTAGATTAATTAAAATATAACTAAATCAAAAATTGTAGATATTTTTTAATGCATATTGCTCATTCATAAAATCTAAGAGATCAGGAACTTTATCTTTTTCACCTCTGGGTCAGCAGAGCCAGAAAAGTGACTGGCCAATAGTAAACATTCACTAAGAATGTGCCAAATGAATGAATGTATTGCCCAGGGGCTTTCCAAAATAAACTGTACTTTCAAATGTAATTATTCCCACAGAAAGTTAAATCTATCACTTGTCACCATTTTGGTATAATTTATTTATTTAGCTAATTTACTTCTTTCTGATACTCACTAAAGGAATAGTTATAATGAGAGACATTTCTTGGGAAGTACCAGATGGAGGGAGAAGAATACAAAATTACTTTTCGAACCTCTAATTCTGCACCCCCCCCCCCAAATTTCCCTGGGAAATTTTGCTATGTGTCCGTATGTGTGTGTGCACTTACTAATGGCCACAATAGCAGCAATTACATTTTGTCCCAGATAAAAAATTGTTCATATTCCTCAAATTAATCCACATCCAAAATCCACATATTGTTTCCCATTTCTACATGTACTACAACCCCAGAATAGCCTTTGGCAAACCCCTTAGCTTGTCTTACTCACTTTAATAACACAAAGTATATGTATAGTACTGTGATTTGATATACTTCTATATCTCAGTTTCTAAATTAAGGCCTCTCACAGAGCTTTTAATAATATAACCCCACATTCCTAAAATTATAGGCAAGTTAAAAAATCATCCCTCCTTTATTTTTCAACAAATTTCAGTTCTCTGCTCCAGCTGTGTACATGTAAATACTATTAATGCTAATGGAGACAATGCCCAAGCATAGAGTGAAATATATCTTAAATCACACTTTAATCTTTAGCTACATAACTCTGTTATGTATCTCAAATGATACATGTGCTCAAACACTCACTGTAAGTCTGTTGTTTCCTGTCTGGATATTAAAATTTATTCATGTATTTTTAGTAGCTATTACAACATTAGGGCCAATATATTTTCTTTTTTTTTTTAATTAAGCAAAAGGCAGTGAGGCTGACAGACGCCTGCATGCACTCCAACCATGATCCACCCAGCAAGCCCTCTACTGGTGAAGCTCTGCCCATTTGGGGCCACTGTTCTGTTGCTTGGCAATGGAGCTATTTTAGTGCCTGGGGTGAGGTCATAGAGCCATCCTCAGCAGCCAAGGCCAACTTGCTCAGGCCAACTTGCTCAAACCATTCGAGCCATGGCTGCAGGAAAGGAAGGGGGGTGAGGAGAGGTGGAGAAGCAGATAGTTGCTTCTCCTGTGTGCCCTGACTGTGAATTGAACCCAGGACTTCCACACGCCAAGCCAACATCTACCACTGCACCAACCGGCCAGGGCCTGAATTTTTTGTTGTTGTTGTTATATATGTGTTGAGGCTTAACTGGGTGCTAGATTCAACGGTAACATTCCTGGTTTATTATAATGCAATTAGAATATAAATTCAATTCCTGATCAGGTTATATTTGTTTTCAAAAACAGAAATTTTCCACCTGGTTAAACATATGTAGTAAAGTGAAAACATAATGCAAACATAATAAATATAAGTAACCTAGCTGACTTTTTCTGTACTGCAGCATGGTTATCTTTACATAATAAATAACATTTTAATGCCTGCATTTAAAAAAAGTTAAATGACATCATACTTGGTTTACTTATACTAAAAATACTTTATTTACCATATTATTTTCCCATGTATAAGATGCTCCCATTTATAAGACACACTTAATTTTGAGGCCTGAAATTTGAAAGAAAATGTATTACATAATGTTATTGAACTCAAGTTTTACTCATCATAAAATTCATACAACTCCTCACCACTGTCAAAACTCCCTTCCATTAGTTTGTGCTCATCTGTGTCTGATGATGAATCACTGTCTTCATATATTGCCTCATCCTCAGTTCCACCTACGGCATTTGAAATGCAACCACCACTGTATAAGACACACCCAGTTTTTAAACCCCAAATTTTTCGGAAAAGGGTGTGTCTTATACATGGGGAAATACAGTAACTTTTTAGAGCTAAATACTTTTACATCATTTTTGTATAATCCTAACTGACACTCTCTAAAACCATGTAAATCTAGCATCAGCCATTTCTCCAGAAGACCCTGCATATCCCCATTTTCACATTCCTTCTTTCCTTTTCTACTTTCCCACAATGTTCACCCAAAAGGTGAAAAAAGAAAGATAACGCTGAAATATGTAAAATATGGAAAGGCCTAAATTCAAATACATTGAGGGGAGGAAAAATGGTCATTTTTCTCTATAACTACTCCTTTTATTCTGGAACCCCATTCAATAGATGATAGAAATTTGCCTATTAAATATAATTCAATCTATTTACATTTTAAGCTGTGAATACTCAGTCCAAGCAAAGCTCAAAGTTCCTTCCTATCAGGACTTTTTCACTTCACTTCTTTCCTCTTCTTTCTCCTTTCACCTTCTGGAGAGATTGGAGGCCAAGTGAAGCTTTCATATCCTCAGGCAGTAGCTTACAGGAGCTTTGGATGCCGCCCAGAAAGTCACTGGTCTCAACCAGTCTCTAGGTATAAAATCCGCCTTCTGCAGGAACTCCACATTCTATGGAACCCACAGACAATACCAGCCCCTTCACCTCACCCCATTCTTCAGCCATGTAATCTCTTACACAGAGACTTACTGGCTGTGGCTTCATTCCAATTTTAAGACTTCTTTTAACTTGCAATTTCCTAGTGTAAACCTGAAGGTGGGGAGCCAGGACATTCATCTCTGACCTTTTGCTCTCTTGCTCTCTCTCTTTCAGTGAATTTTTAATTTTCCCTTTCTATCTCACAAAACAGTCACTAAATTGTATATTTCTTCTTCCATGGAATTTTTTCCTTTCCTCTCTTATTCCTTGCTAATATAATTCTGACTTCATCCAAGTGTGGGTCATAGGAGCCTGGGTTTTAAGGTGCCTGATCCTTTCCCCAACTTCAGAGAGTGACTATTATTTGGATTAAGCCAGCCCTGGTGATTCCATTACTCTGACTACTCAGTTTAGAAATGATATGTGATGCAGATGATAGGAGAAACATGACGGGGGCTTCTGATAAAATGTTCCTTTCTTAAAGAGAAACATCAATATAGAAGTCCTTTTCTCCCATGCAGCCTTTGGCTACTGTTTCTGAGGACACAGGCCTGGAACTCTGTAGTCAGTTATCTTGCACATATGAGGACAGTAGCCAGCCTGTTAAGAATGGCATTCCACAATAAAGATGAAAAACCTGATCCCTAATAATGTCATTGAACCATTAAGCTAGACACCCTCCCTAGAACCACTGTTTCAAGATTTCTTTTTATGTGAGAGCTTTCCTTATAGTTAAATACTTCTATCTGGCTTTTGGTTACTTGTAACCAAAAGCACACTAACTGATTATACTTTTCCTGGGATAAAAATGAAAAGGGCCACAGGAAGAAAAAACGGATATATCAAAGAAAATATATAGAACTCCAGAAAGTTCTTAATCACTCAGATAAAAAAAAGAAAAAAAAACCAAACAGATAACTGATTTATAAGACTTTAAGCTTCCAAAGACAAATTGGGAGGCAAATGTTTTGAGACATCATAGGTCTCAAATGTCTTTATGCTAGTTTGTACTTCTTTAGCTGGGTAGAGTATTGACTTGGAAGTCATTTTTATTTCCACCAAACATACCAATTCATAGTCTTCTGGCTTCCAGTATGTTGTTAAGAAGTCATTCTGATTCTCAATACTTTGTATGTGATCTATCTATTCTCTCTGGAAGTTTACAAAATTTTCTTTCCCCAGTCTCCTCCAGCCCATGTTCTAAAATTTTGCTATGAGGTTTCCTATATACATAACTGGGCCAAGCACTCAACCTGGAAACTTATATTCTTAAGTTCTAAGAAATGTTATTGAATTATTTTGCTGATGATTGCTTTCCCATTATTCCAGGGGTCGGGAACCTATGGCTCGCGAGCCAGATGTGGCTCTTTTGATGGCTGCATCAGGCTCGTAGACAAATCTTTAATAAAAAAAAATAATAATGTTAAAAATATAAAACATTCTCATGTATTACAATCCATTCATTTCCTACCACTCATGTTCATGGTTGTAGGTGGCTGGAGCCAATCACAGCCGTCTTCCGGGACAACACCAAATTTTTATTGGATAATGTGTTATGTACACGGGTCATTATGAGGTCAGGAAGTAAACTTCCCTCCTTTTAATCAACTAGTCAGCTAGCTAATTGCAGAAACCCTTTTGACAAAGAAGATGGCTAAAAGAAAAAAAGATGAGGAATATCGTACTTTTCAGCAGGAATGGACAGAGGAATTCACCTTTGTGGAGAGAGCAGGTTCTGCAGTGTGTCTGATATGCAATGACAAAATTGCATCAATGAAACGGTCATATATAAAGTGGCACTTCGACACACACCATTTGCATTGAACTATCCAGCGGGGGACAGCAGGAAGAAAGCATGTCAAGAGCCACTGTGCAGAGTGCAAGCTAGTCAGCAGCAACTCCATGTTTGGACCCAAAAGGTGACTGGAATTTGGCTAGCTTTGCTGGTGCTTTAGCAATTGTGAGAAATGGAAAGCCATTCACAGATGGGGAGTATGCCAAAACATTCATGCTTGATGTTGCCAATTAACTTTTTGATGACTTTTCAGATAAAGACAAGATAATCAAACGAATAAAAGACATGCCTCACCTGACCAGGCAGTGGCACAGTGAATAGAGGATCGGACTGGGATGCGGAAGACCCAGGTTTGAGACCCCAACATCGCCAGCTTGAGCGCGGGCTCATCTGGCTTGAGCAAAAAGCTCACCAGCTTGGACCAAAGGTCGCTGGCTCGAGCAAGGGGTTACTCGATCTGCTGAAGGCCCACAATCAAGGCACATATGAGAAAGCAATCAATGAACAACTAAGGTGTCACAATGAAAAACTGATGATTGATGTTTCTCATCTCTCTCCATTCCTGTCGGTATGTCCCTGTCTATCCGTCTCTCTGACTCTCTCTCTCTCTCTGTGTGTCCCTGTAAAAAAAGAAAAAAGACATGCCTCTGTCGGCAAGAACTTTTCATGATCGTACCATCATGATGGCAAATCAAATTGAGGCAACACAATGAAGAACATAAATGCAGCACCATTCTTTTCTCTTACTTTGGATGAGTCAACAGACGTAAGCCATTTATCCCAGTTCAGTGTGATTGCAAGGTATGCTGTTGGTGACCCACTACGTGAGGAAAGTCTTGCTGTTTTGCCTATGAAAGAGACAACAAGAGGGGAGAATTTATTCAAGTCTTTCACTGAGTTCGCTAAAGAAAATATCTACCAATGGATAAACTTATTTCAGTGTGTACTGATGGTGCTCTGTGCATGGTGGGGAAAAACAAAGGATTTGTACCACTTCTTCATAAACATGAAAAGAGACCCATCCTAAGTTTTCACTGCATCTACATCAGGAGGTGCTTTGTGCTCAGATGTGTGGTGAGCAGCTTGGTGAGGTGATGTCGCTGGTCATTCGAGTAGTCAACTTTATTGTTGCCCGAGCTTTAAATGATTGCCAGTTTAAAACACTGCTGTATGAAGTTGGGAATAATTATCCTGGTCTGCTTCTACACAGCAATGTGCATTGGTTGTCAAGAGAGAAGGTTCTCAGCCGTTTTGTGGCTTGTCTGAGTGAAATCTGAACTTTTCTTGAAGTGTAAAACGTCGAGCATCCTGAGTTAGCTAACACTAAGTGGCTCCTGAAATTCTCTCATGGACATGACTGAACATCTGAACCAGCTCAATGTGAAAATGCAAGGTGTTGGAAATAGTCTTATCCCTTCAATAAGCCGTGCTTGCATTTGAAAACAAGCTGGAACTCTTCATCGCCAACATTGAAACAGGTCGTTTACTACACTTTGGAAAACTGGGAGAGTTTAAAGATGCATGCACAGCAAGTGACCCCACTCAACATCATGATCTCCAGCAGCTAGCGGGCTTCACATCTAATCTCCTGCAGTCATTCAAAGCGCACTTTGGTGAATTTCATGAGCGAACTTGTCTTTTTAAGTTCATCACCCATCCACACGGGTGTGCAATGGACAGCGCTGACCTGAGTTACATCCCGGTGTCACTGTCAGAGATTTTGAACTACAAGCTGCTGATCTGAAGGACTCAGACATGTGGGTGAATAAGTTCAAGTCACTGAATGAGGATTTGGAAAGACTTGCATGAAAAGTTGGCGAGCAAACACAAGTGGGGAGAAATGAAAAAACTTCAACCTACGGATCAGCTGATTGTCAGAATTTGGAACGTGCTTCCTGTCACATACCACACACTGCAGCCTGTGAGTATTGCTGTACTGACAATGTTTGGCTCTATGTATGCATGTGAGCAGTCTTTCTCACATCTAAAGAACGTTAAGACCAACCTAAAATCACGTTTAATGGATGGAAGTCTCAATGCCTGCTTAACCTCACCACGTATCAACCAGCCATCAGCAAAACCATGCAGCACCAGAAGTCACATTTATGGTAAGACGTACTTTATTCATCATTGGTTAGCAACAGCATAACGTTATTAAAAAGAATTCAGAGACTTATTGTACTTTAAAAGTGTTGGTCTTACATAAAATGCACACATTTACTTGTATTTAGTGTTAAACATATTGTATGGCTCTCACGAAATTACATTTTAAAATATGTGGCATTCATGGCTCTCTCAGCCAAAAAGTTTCGCGACCCCTGCATTATTCTCTTCCATGACACCTATTTTCCCTGTTCTTTTTCTGAAACTTCCTTTATTCAGATGCCAGATATTTAGATTAACCTTCAAAACATCTTTTCTTTCCACTTTTTGCTCCACTTTCTTAGATTTCCTTAACTTTATCATCTGACTTCTCTATTGAGTTCTTCATTTCTGCTACTTTTTTTTTTAATTTCTGAAAGCTTTTTTCTGTTCTTTCAGTTTCTTCTATAACGTTTTGTTTTTGTATAATGAATGTATTATCTTCTCTTAGTTGTTTGACATTATTAATCTTTTTATTCCCAATTTTCTCTATTTATTTGGAGTAAGGGTTTCCTGAGACCAAGACTGAGGAGCAGGTGTTTAATTGAGGAGCACATTCATAAACAATACCTTTAAGGGAGTGAGGAAGGGAGCAGTAGACCAAATGAGAAGCTAAATTGCAATGCAGTTATAACATCCAATCCCACAGGGAGCTCTGGAGCTGAGATATCACTTTAGGTTGTTCTCATTAAGGCAGGTGCACATCTTTTTTCTTTCTTTTATTTCTTCTTTCTTTAGTTCTTTATTTTTTATTACTTTCTTTAAATTACTATTAACATGGATTCAAGTGTCCCACCCAATACAACACCCTCACCCCCAACCACGTGCCCTCCATTATATCCACTTTGTCCCCTTTTCCCTAATTACTCCCCGTCCCTCTAGATTTGATGCCTATTATTTGTATCTATGTGTTATGTATATATAATTTTACTAATCCCTTCACTTCTCTGATACCACTCCCTCATCCACCTTCCCTCTGACAGCTGTCCGTCTGCTCCCTGTGACCCCGCCTCTGTCTCTATTCCGTTCCTCAGTTCACTTTCTTCATTAGATTCCACATATAAGTGACATCATATACTATTTTTCTTTTTCTGCCTGGCTTATCTCACTTAGCATAATAAACTCCAGGTTCATCCATGGCATCACAAAAAAAAAAAAAAAGTTTTCCTTTTTTCATGGCCATGTAGTATTCCATCGTGTATATGCACCACTGGTTTTTTATCCACTAGTACACTGATGGACACTTGAGCTGTTTACAGATCTTGGCTATTGTAAACAATGCTGCAAGGAACATGGGGGTGCATATCTTCTTTTGAATCAGTGTTTTGGGATTCTTATCATATACTCCAAAAAGTGGAATAGCTAGATTAAAAGGCAGTTTCATTTTTAATATTTTGAGGAAAGGCCATACTGTTTTCCACAGTGGCTGCACCAGTCTGCATTCCCACCAGCAGTGCAAGAGGGTTCCCTTTTCTGCACACCCCCGCCAACACTTACTGTGTGTCAATTTGTTATTGAGCACCATTCTGACACGTGTGAGATGGTATTTCACTGTGGTTTTAATTTGCATTTCTGTGATGATTAGTGACATTGAACATATTTTCATATGCCTCTTGGCCATCTGTATGTCCTTTTTGGAGAAGTAATTATTCAGTTCCCTTTGACCATTTTTTAATTGGATTGTTTACTTTCCTGGTGCTGAATTTTAGAAATTCTTTATAAATACTGGTTATTAACCTCTTATCAGAAGTATTGGCAAATATGTTCTCCCATTGTGTGGGTTGTCTTTTTATTTTGTTAATGCTGTCTTTTGCTGTGCAAAAGCTTTTAAGTTTGATACAGTCCCATTTGTTTATTTTATCCTTTTTTCACTTTCCCAGGAAGATATAACGGCAAAAAATATTTTTATGAGACTTATCAGAGAGTTTACTGCCTGTTTTATTCCAAGATATTTATGGTTTTGTGACTTAAATCTAAGTCTTTTATCCATTTTGAGTTTATTTTTGTGAATGGTGTAAGTTGGTGGTCTAGTTTCATATTTTTGCAAGTATCTGTCCTATTTTCCCAACACTATTTATTAAGGAGACTGTCTTTACTCCATTGTATGTGCTTACCTCCTTGATCAAATATCAATTGACCATAAGGGTGTGGATTTCTTTCTGTGTACTCTGTTCTACTCCATTGATCTATATCCCTGTTCTTATGCCAGTACCAGGCTGTTTTGAGTACAATGGCCTTGTAGTATAACTTGATATCAGGAAATGTGATACCTCCCACTTTGTTCTTTGTTTTCAAGATTGTTGAGACAATTTGGGTTCTTTTTTGGTTCCATATAAATTTTTGGAATATTTGTCCTATATCATTGAAGTATGCCACTGACATTTTAATAGAAATGACACTGAATCTATAGATTGCTTTGGGTAATATAGACATTTTAATGTTTATTCTTCCTATCCATGAACAAGGTATATGCATACACTTCTTTGTATCTTCCTTGATTTCTTTTTTCAGTGTCTTACAATTCTCTTGAGTACAAGTCTTTTATCTTCTTGGTCAAATTTATTCCTAGGTACTTTATTTTTTGTTGTTATTGCAATAGTGAAGGGGATTGTTTCCTTAATTTCTCTTTCTGATTGTTCGTTGTTGGTATATAAAAATACAACTGATTTCTGAATATTAATTTTATATCCTGCCACATTGCCAAATTCATGTATCAGGTCTAGTAGTTGTGTGTGTGTGTGTGTGTGTGTGTGTGTGTGTGTGTGTGTGTGTGAGAGAGAGAGAGAGAGAGAGAGAGAGAGAAAGAGAGAGAGAGAGAGAGACTGATAGGGACAGACAAGAAGGGAGAGATGAGAAGCATCAATTCTTTCTTGTGGCACCTTAGTTGTTCATTGATTGCTTTGTCATATGTGCCCTGACAGAAGGCTAAAGCAGAACAAGTGAGCCCTTACTCAATCCAGTGCCCTTGGTCTCAAGCCAGTGACCATGTGGTCATGTCTATGATCCCATGCTCAAGCCAGCAACCTCGTGCTCAAGCTGGTCAGTCCATCCCCAAGCCGGATGAACCCATGCTCAACCTGGCAACCTTGGGTTTCAAACCTGGGTCCTCTGAGTCCCAATCTGATGCTTTATCCACTGCACCACCACCTGGTCAGGCAAGACTAGTAGTTTTTTGACTGAGACTTCATGGTTTTTTATGTACAGTATCATATCATTAGCAAATATAGTTTTACTTCTTCTTTTCCAATTTGAATGCCTTTTATTTCTTCTTCTTTCTGATTGCTGTGGCTAGGACTTCCAGAACTATGTTGAATAAGAGTGGTGTAATGAGGCACCCCCGTTTTATTCCTGATCTTAAGTGGATTGCTTTCAATTTTGTCCATTGAGTATGTTGTTGGCAGTTGGTTTTTCATATACAGCCTTTATTATTTTGAGGTATGCTCCCTGTATTCCCACTTTGCTCAGTTTTGATCATAAATGGGTGCTAAATTTTACCAAATGCTTTTCTGCATCTTTTGATATAATCATGTGATTTTTATCCTTCCTTTTATGTAATGAATCACATTTATTGATTTCCAATTATTGTACCAGCCTTGCCTCCCTTGAATAAATCCCACTGGATCATGATATATGATCTTTTTTATGTATTGCTAGATCCAGTTTGCTAATTTTTTTTTATTTTTATTTTTTACAGGGACAGAGAGAGTCAGATAGAGGGATAGACAGGGACAGACAGACAGGAACAGAGAGAGATGAGAAGCATCAATAATCAGTTTTTTGTTGCGACACCGTAGTTGTTCATTGACTGCTTTCTCATATGTGCCATGACTGCGGGCCTTCAGTAGACTGAGTAACCCCCTGCTTGAGCCAGTGACCTTGGGTCCATGCTAGTGAGCTTTTGCTCAAGCCAGATGAGCCCGCGCTCAAGCTGGCAACCCCAGGGTCTCGAACCTGGGTCCTTCTGCATCCCAGTCCGATGCTCTATCCACTGCGCCACCGCCTGGTCAGGCAGTTTGCTAATATTTTGTTGAGAACTTTAGCACCTATGTTCACCAGGGATATTGACCTTTAGTTTTCTTTATTTATAGTGCCTTTACCTGGTATTAAAATGAGGACAATGCTTGCCTCATAAAAGGAGCTTGAAAGTCTTCCCTCCTCTTGAATTTTTTGAAATAGCCTGAGAAGGATAGATGTTAGTTCTATGAATGTTTGGTAAAATGCACCTGTGAAGCCATCTGTCCAGGACTTTTGTTTGCTGGGAATTTTTTGATAACTTTCTATTTCATTTGTTGAAATCAGTCTGTTTAAGTTTTCTGAGTCTTCCAGATTGAATTTTGGAAGATTGTATCTTTCTAGGAATTTATCCAGTTTACCTAGGTTATCCAATTTTTTGGCATATAGATCTTCATAGTATTTTCTTACAATCCTTTGCATATCTGCGATGTCAGTTGTTACTTCTCCACTTTCATTTCTAATTTTGTGTCCTCTCTCTTTTTTTCGTGAAGAGTCTGGTTAAAGTTCATCAATCTTGTTTACCTTTTCAAAGAAGCAGCTCTTGGTTTCATTGATTTTTGCTGTTGTTATTTTGGTGTCTATGTCATTTATTACCATTCTGATATTTATTATTTCCTTCTATCTGTCTGGGCTTTATTTGTTGTTCTTTTTTAGTTCTTTTGAATGTAGGGTTAGGTTGTCATTTGAGCTTTTTCTTGTTTCTTAAGATATACCTGTAATGCTATGAAAACCATCTCATGACTGCTTTTGTGGTGTCTCATAGATTTTGGGTTGCTGTATGTTCATTTTCATTAATTTCAGGAAATTTTTTATTTCTTCCTTGATCTCACTGTTAACACATTTATTATTTAACAACATGGTATTTATCCTCTAAGTGTTCAAATGTTTTTTAGTTTTTCTACTGTAGTTGATTTTTTGTTTCATGCCATTGTGATCACAGAAGATGCTTGATATTAGTTCAATCTTCTTAGATTTATTGAGACTTGTTTTGTGTCCTAACGTAGTCTATCCTAGAGAATGTATCATGAGCACTTGAAAAGAATGTATATTCTGCTGCCTTGGGGTGAAAGGTTCTGAAGATATCAATTAAACCCAATTGATCAAATGTGTCATTTAAGGCCGCTGTTTCTTTGTTAATTTTCAGTCTGGAGAATCTATCCATTGATGTTAGTGGGGTATTAAAACCCCCTACTATTAGAGTTTGCTGTCGATCTTGCCCTTTATATCCATCAAAATCTGCTTTATATATTTAGGTGCTCCTATATTAGGTACATAAATATTTAAAATGGTTATATCCTCCTATTGGATTGCTCCCTTTATCATTATGTAGTGACCTTCTTTATGCTGCTCTGCTTCTGTGCTTTCATTTAGCTTGTCCTCTAAATTGCCCATTTGATTTTCAGCTCCATCTAGCCTGCTGTTGATTCCTTCTTGTGCAGTCTTCATTTCTGACATTATATCTGTCATTTCTGACTTATTTTTTTATTTCAATGTCCTTTTTGATACTTGCTATCTCTTTAAGTTCCCATTGTGACCATACATTTTTCCTCTAAGATCCCTGAGCATCCTAAAAATTATTTAAAACTCTGCATCTGGTAGTTTGGTTGGTTCCATTTCATTTAGTTCTTTTTCTGGGGATTTCTCTTGTGGATTGACTTGGATCATATTTCTTTGCCCATTTTGTCTGTGCATTAGGTAGCGCTGACTTTGAAATTTGTTGTGGTGTCTTTATGAGGAATATGGACTCAGTGGTACTGACCTCCAGGCCTCCTGATTTCCTTGTTCTAGGAATTCTTCTTGAGGGTAGTCTTTACCCTCCTGTGGTATGTGAGTATTGAATGTAGTTGGCCTTTTCATAGGTGCAGTTAATCAGTCAGGCTGGCTGGCATGAATATTAGACAATCTGCATTGTCTGTCCTGTTGGGAGCATTTATTCTCCACAGTGTCTGGTGCCTGCTAGATTCATCCTTTGAGTGTGCTGCTTCTGTAGCTAGCTGCGTCTAGCATTGGTTCTGTCACCCACTACTGGTTGTATCGGTTCTAGGTCTTCTCGGGTTGGCATCAGCTGTTGTTTGTAATCTTCAATGGGCTATCTGTCTGCAGCTACTGCTCTCTTCGCTGTTTTTGTGTCTTCTCTGCCTGGGTAGTGTGGGAGGGGCCAACCTGTGTATAGGATCAGTTTCCTCCTGTTTAAAGGTGACAGAATCTGTATAAAAGCCTCAAGCTCTGTAAGATTTACCTCCATTTTTCAACTCCTCCACCTCCTCTTGCAGCTGCCTGGTCTTCCCACAGTCTTCTGTAGAAAAACTGTGGTGTAGGCTTAGACTGATCTCACCCCACCAACCGCTGTGCAGGTTGCAAGCTTGGTGGGTAAGTGCAGCTGAGTTTGGGAATATGTGAGACCCCACACACACACTTCAGAGGTCTCTTGGTCAGGACCTCAGTACGGGAAAAGTGTCCTCTACTCCAGAGCCTAATCCTCAGCCACTGCTGGATACTCAAAATTTTATTCTCCTCACCAAGGTGAGCAGCAGATTCAGATTGAGTAGGGTCAACAGTCCCCTCTGCAGAAGTTCTTCCAGCTTTTGAGACCCTGGTCTCAGGGAAGAAGACTAAGAGAGCCCTCCTCTGGGGCTAATTCTTCCCCCCAGAAAGTGGCTAATCCTCTCAACCAGACCCAACAATAAGCCCACAAGAACCCACCTTTTAAAAGTCCATGCTCCAAACCTCTCCCCTTCCCCCCTGTGAAACCTAGTCCAGCAGGGCAGGATATCCAGCACCCAGGCCAGCAGAATGTGAAGTTCCACCCTGTCCAATGTATATGAGCTGCTGTGCTGGAGCTCACCTCAGGCTGGCCAGGTGTGAGGAACCCTTCCTTAGGACAAACCACCAGCACGGGTTGTTAGGTCCTGAACCGATTCTCTCCACAGCTGGCCACTGGATGTGCCAGCGCTGGGCCTCCCTTGAGGGAACTTGGTGCAGACCACTGGGCAACATGGCAGGTGAACCCCATCTTTATGCCTCCAACTCATACCCCACCTCTCAACTAGACTGGATGTTGTTTGCTCTGGGAAGGGGATGTAACCCTGGGTAAAGTGACAACTTTTAGCCACTCACCTGTAACCCCTCAGTAGTCAATATTACCAGTAGCTGGAGGAAAAACTGCCTCAGTTCTTGAAGGGCTGATCTGAGCAGTACAACACAGCATCTATACAGTCTTTGCTTTCAGGTTAAAAGCTCTCCACAGTTATTTAATGATCTTCGGTTTTGCATATTAAGAGTGAGATACTTTTAAACGTTTTTTTAAAGCTCTGATTTCATGCTAGCACTTGTCAATTGTAAATTTTACTGTACAGTATTCTAGCTGGTCATTTCATTGGGTTCCTCAAATGTCTTTTTTTGACTGGTGAGATTTTATAATGAAGCATCTTCAGCCTGGACTAGATTTTCAACAATCGGGTTGCCAAGAGGGAAAAAAGAGGTAAGGGAGGTCTTGATATTCAGTATGCAAATTCTCAATCACCTTGTTTTCAGCAAGTTATTGTCCCTTCCTCACCTCTTCCTGGTACATTTCAATGTAGAGATTTTTTTTTACCTCCAACTCCAAAGACTAAATCTGAAGATTGGGAAAGGGAATTTTCCTGGCTGAGCAATTAGAGATTTAACTGTTTCTTATAGAAGCCATCAACTAATCCTCCTATTTTTAGCCCACCCTTCAATCTCATTTCCAGAGGTACCTGGAAAAGCCAATTTTTAAACCTTTTGGATATTCTACAATATGAAGGCTTTTCAGTTTTTTTCCTCTGTCAGCAAATAATTTAGCTTTCTAGGTCTGCTGAGTCAGTAACATTCATTCATCTGCTTTCTGGCTTCCAAAAATTTGCTTTCTTCCTCTCACATTCACTCTGTCCTATGAGTGTATGACTTTTTAAAAATATCCCTTTACTGTCATTTTAGGAAGCAAAGTATATGCAAGTACTTAATCTTTGACTTACATATTTTTTTCTTTCTCTTTCTCACACATACATTTTTAAAATAGGTAGAATATTCTCATGGTTCTAAAATAACTGTCTCTATTACCCATTTCTCAGGTACCCTGTTGCCTCTTTCAACCACAATCCCAAGTAGGTAATCATTTTTTATAGACCTCTGTATATCTTTCAAGGGTTTCTTTATAAATGTAAAAAGAAATATGAACATGTCTTAAGTTTTCCCTTTTCACATAAAACATAACGTAAGACTGTTCTGCATCTTAAGTTTCCATTTAATATCTCAAAAGCTCTTAACCTATCAGCATAGTGCTTTCTCATGCTTTTTAACAACTGTATAGTATCCCATTTAAGCAACCACCTATTAAGGGGTATTTCTATTTTTTGCTATAATAAACCCATGTTAATAGACATTATCAATTGCCCTCTATGGTGGATGTACCAATTATTAATTCCAACAGAATAATATCTGCTTTACTTCCCCAACCTCCTAGCATTAGAGTGTATTAGAAAAATAAGTGAATAGGTTAAAATGGTAACTCTGTGTACTTCCAACTTTACTTTTCTCTTAGTACAAGTAAAACTTTTCACATGTCTATGACACACCGTCATTTCATTTTGCTTGAGTTGCATTCCATTCTTCATAATGCAAGTTAAAATTTTTCTTTGGGGAGGAAATGAGTGTGTGTGTGTGTGTGTGTGTGTGTGTGTGTGTGTGTGTGTTGTGTAGATGCATAGGAAATTCAAAGGCATCATTACAATATTGAGACAAATGTATTAGGGTACCTGGTGAGGTTGAAACTATATTTTGTCCTAATTTTCTCTCTTTCCAAACCCTGGTGAGGTTGAAAATATATTTTGTCCTAACTTTCTCTCTTTCCAAACCACTATTCTAATATGAACAGTAAGATCAAGTATATTCTTCCTTGAAGTAATGCATAGGGAAGGGTTGAAAAGAAGAATTATCTGACTAAAGAAAGAGTTAGAAGGCCTGTGGTTTGACTTGCATCTGTTCTACATGTAAATTTGTTCTTAATGCATTCATAATTACAAGATTCAAAACCTCTTTCCCTAAAAAGAACATCCTCAAAACAAAGATTTAGTTAATAGATTTAACAAGTTGAATATGCACCATAGGGAAGCTTTAAAAACCTGGAATGCTGAGGTCACTGTTTCAAAACCCTAGACTTGCCTGGGAAAGGCAAATACAAGAAGTTGATGCTTCCTGCTCAACATCCCCCTTCTCTCTCTCTCTCTCTCTCTTATCTCTAAAATCATTAGGTTAAATATTTTAAATTAAAGAGAGAGGGAAAGGAAGGAAGAAAGGGAAGGAAGGGAGGGAGGGAGGGAGGGAGAGTAGGGAGGGAAGGAGGGAGGGAAGGAGGGAGGAAGGGAGGAAGGAAGGAAGGAAGGAAGGAAGGAAGGAAGGAAGGAAGGAAGGAAGGAAGGAAGGAAGGAAGGAAGGAAAAGAGGGAGAAAGAGAGAAAGAGAGAAAGAAAATTCTTAGAATCCAAATCTTGCTTTCTTTTTTCCCTTTAAGGGAGTTATTATTTTCTTTTTATTGCCAATATTGAACAACATCCACCATCCCTTATGACTTAAATTAGTAACAATTATTTCCCAGCAACACAGGTATAGAAAAAGTCTCCTAGAAATTCAGTTTGGCCAACTATTTCTGATTTAATTGAATATTTTCATCTTAATATAAAAGGAAAATGTGGACCTTGCTTAATATGGCTAAGTCTACCTGCTTGGTAGAGACTTTAAATATATGAACTTTCAATACAATAAAATTTACTATTTTCTAATGAAAGATTGCTCTTCAGCAGGCCAACCCCAAATCTTTAACCTACTGTTAAATTTAAGGAGGTCCTTGAGTTCAATAACTTTATGTAATGGTAGGAAATATAATATTTTTGTCTCTTAGCATTTAACTGATATATGTTGAATGATTTTTACTCTAAAGGGCCATCCATCAGGAATAGACTTCCATCAATAAATTGCAAGAATTGTGTTCTATGACAGTTCATGTCTCCTAGCTGTCAGGCTTACAAGGACCTTCTGGAAGACCTTGAGGATACAGTCCATGGTAGCACCATAAGAGTGAAAATGAACACTCTTTTCAGAGAACACAATGGTGTGAACAAATGCTACAAGTATATTAAAATTAGAAATGTTGGACTCCAGAGATTCTATTAAGCATCCCTGATAGGAGTAACCCTGATGATATTTGATTCTATAAAAGATCAGTAAACTTCCTAAAATTATATAATAAAAAAATATTTTATATACCATATTTCCCCATGTATAAAACACACCCTTTTTCAAAAAATTTGAGGTCTAAAAACTGGGTGCATCTTATACAGTGGTTGTAGATTTTTTTTACTTGCACTTCCCACTTTTTTGCACTTGTTGTCTTTGTGCTCATTGTTTAATGATGATTAAAACTTGAGTTCAATAACTTTATGTAATACATTTTTTTCAAACTTTGGTCCCCAAAATTAAGGTTCATCTTATACATGGGAGCGTCTTACACATGGGGAAATACGGTATTCTCAGAATAACACAAGACACAGATCTCCAGAGTTCTAAAGAAAAGGATAATCTGGGTTGACTAGACAATTAGATATTAATAATTCTACTTAATATTTAGAGTACATAGAAGTAACTCTAATGTAAATATCATATATATTTTCAAACAAACCAGAGATTTGGTTTTACTAGTTTTAGATTTAATTTGGCAAAGTTCCATAGGGTTTTTGGGTGACGTTCCCACTGAATACTTTAACTACAGGATAGCAGATGACTGAACTCAGAATCAGGAAACAAACAAATTACCTATATCAATTGAATGGGTGAGCCAAGTCTGTTTAACCAGGATCTCCAAGATTCAACTAAGCTGTCATCCAGATGACTATATTTCATTCCAATAATTCCTGCTTGCAAACCAAATACTGAACAATTCATCATTCTACTATTAAAATGATCCCCTGTTTGACTAATGCACCTCCACCAAGACCTACCAAGAGTTTTGCTTTAGACTTTAGATCCAGGGCCATAAAACCCTACTTCTCTTCTTTCTGGCTGGATTCCTCAAAGATACTCTCACACATCCTTTTACCAATTGTACTCCTAAACCCAAGGTTCCTTCCATTTCCTACTAATAATTTAAGGATACTTTCTTCATTCAAGCAATCCTCTAAAATAAAATCTTCTCCATAAAGGCTCTTTGGAAAAAATGTTTTCCTAAATTTTACTCTCAAATGCAAATTGTATAGCCTTCACTACTCAATACATATTTCTATGTTTTGCTTAATATTGTACTTGTAATTTATATAATTTATAAAACATCTATTTTCTATTATTATTATTGCAGGGAGGCAGACAAACAGACTCCCCCATACACTCCGACCAGAATCCACCCAGAAAGCCCTCTACGGGCAATGCTCTGCCCATTTGGGGCCACTGCTCTATTGCTTGGAGCTGTTTTAGCACCTAAGGCAAGGCCATGGTGCCATCCTCAGCGCTCAAGGCCTACTTGCTCGAACTATTCAAGCCATGGCTGTGGGAGGCAAAGAGAGAGATAGAGAGAGAGAGAAGGGGAATGGGGGATTTAAAAGCAGATGGTCGCTTCTCTTGTGTGCCCTGACAAGGAATCGAATCCAGGACTTCCACACTCTGGGCCGATGCTCTACTGCTGAGCCAACCAGCCAGGGCCAACATCTACTTTTTTATATGTTCCTTCATGGCTATAAAAATTTAGGCTACCTAAGATTAGCTTGCAGAGGCCTGGAAATAACTCACATGAAATAACATAATATAATGACTGCCATGCTAGATTAAAAAAAAGTATTTAATAAATGCTTGTGCTGCTAAGCTTATCAATTCCAGATTCTTTTTACTTTTGTAGTTTTAAAGGTCTGATCCTTTCCATCTTGAAATAGTCTACAAAACCACTATAAGGAGACAGTAAAATCTAGTGTTTATGGGTGGGCTCTGGAGTCAGAAAGCTCAGGATCACATTTCAATTTCTGTTACCACCAAGCTTTGATTTTCTTGTGTATAAAATAAAGACAATCCAAGAGTATCTACTCCAGGTTAATAAGATTAAAATATATAATGTACATAAATGCCTGAAATATAGCAGCACTTAATATTACAATTTTTTTTTAGGTAAGAAACTGGGAGATAGTGAGGCAGACTCCTGAATGTGCCTCGATTGGGATCTACCCAGAAACCCCATCTTGGGCCAATGCTCGAGTACCAAGCTATTTTTATTTTTAGCACCTGAGGTTGATGCATTCCAATGTAGCTCAGCATCCAGGGCCACTGGCTGCAGGAGGAAAAGAAGGAGAGAAGGGAGGCAGGGAGGCAGGGAGAAGCAGATGGTCGCTTCTCCTGTGTGCCCTGACCAAGAATCAAACCAGGGATGTCCATACGCCCGGCCAACACTATCCCTGAGCCACTGGCCAAGGTCAATATTACTAAATTTTTTAAAAAGTATTTCCTTTACAAAACTTAGCTGCAGAGCACGTAATATTCATGAAAAAAAACATCTTATTTCTATACTTTCATATAGCACAAAGGAAACAGGTTGAAATAGTCTTCTCTAAAATAACAATAATTACTTTTCCCACAAATTAGGGAACTATGTCTCCTAGTTTTGACCAGGATAGTTTTGAATTATACCTGTTGTCCCAAAGTAAATAATAGTATCCCAAAAGCCTCTTCACTCAAATAACCTCGAGTTCAGATGATAAAATACGTAGTCAATTGTGCTGGTTATCAAAATATTTTTTCCCCATAGCTCCAAACCACTATTCTATACTCAACTGTGTAATACTGAGATTGGGACTGTGTAAACTATACTGCTCACAAAAATTAGGGGATATTTCAAAACTGCATTTCAAAACTATAAAATATCCCCTAATTTTTGTGAGCAGTACTATATACATTTCCCTGCCAGCTGCATTTTCGTAAGGCTCCACTAATAGGACTAGAACAGTGAAATAGGAAGGCAGGGGATGGAAAGAACTTTGCTGTTTCCTGTTTGCTTATTGTTTCAATCAGCATCTCCAGGGCAATTGCTCTTCATCCAATAGACAGTTCTTGGTTCCAGTCTCCAGCTTTTTCTCAGCGTTCTGCAAACCAGCCTCATCATTCCCTGTCAATACTAAGCACCACCTATCAGTGTCCCTGAGTCCCAGCAGGAAAAGACCTCTCCTCCAAACTTCTTGTTTCTGTTCCCTTAACTCTAGTGGTGGCAGCTGCTTCTTGCAGATAACTATATACTTCAAAGTTCACTCGTTATTGGGTTCTCCAGTCCCAATTTAACCTGTTTCTTATATTACAATTGTATTACAATTATATCGTGTTCTTTTCTTATTCCTGTCTAAAACCTGACACTAATACTATTCAAAAAGGAATGGAAATGGGATTGGGGCTTTAAAAAAATACTTTTTGCTTTTATACAAGGTTTTTATATATTACTTGTGTACTTTAAATTAAATTACATATCTTAAGTGATATTTGAAATTACTGTATCATCTTCACATTAGTCTTCAGAACACTGTAAATAACCTTTTTAAAAAACACATCACTAGTAAACAGAAAATTTACTTCCAGATTCTAGCATCAGATAGATGACTAATGGAGTTGAGGACATTATTTAAAAGGGGCCTACTCATCATGGTGTTTGCTATCTGAAGGCCATTAACACTAACTCATCAACAAAACATAAAAATCACCCACTAGAAGTGCTGCATGGATTCCTACAATAAAAGATTAAATAGCCTACAAAACCTACAACATATTAACTATTGATACATAACAAATATGTCTATTTCCCCTCCATCATAGCTACCTACCTCCAGATGTTTGCTAAGAGCTGTTAATAGGAACATAGCTTCTTTAGAAAGTAAACTGTGTTGGCTTAAACAAAGGTAAAGATCTTAGCTGACAAATCCTAAATGAGTAAAGCTTACCAGGACATCAAACAGCAATGTACTACGAAAGTTTAGCAAGAAACAACTATTTTCTCACATCACAAAATGCTACTGCATGATAAATATAACTATAATAATAAATATGACTAATAAATATGACTAATACCAACCTCCACTTCCTTCTTTTTAAAAGCAAATTCACTCCTTCCTTCTTCCTGCCACATCTACTAAGACAATTTCACTGGCCTTTCAACTCTTCAGTAACTGATTACTAACACTGGAAAAACTTGAGCATAACTCAAACCCTCTGTAAGAGAAACTGTCCACAAACAAAAACAACGCAGGTGAGCACTCTTCCCTCAACTTAGGAGGAATAAAAGAAACAAAACTACTGATATCCCAAGAAGCATTTACATTAAGAATAAATAAGCCCTGGCAGTGGCGCAGTGTATAGAGCATTGCCCCAGGGCACGGAGGTCACCAGTTTGATCCCAGGGTCTCTGGCTCCATCCCAAAGTCACCAGTTCAAGTCCCAGTGAGGGCTTGACCCTGAGAGGGCCAGCTTAGTTCCAAAAACATCCTGAGGTCATTGGTTCCAGCCCTGGTCAGAACACAGGAAACAACCAATGGCCGCACAACCAAGTGGCACAACTTGATGCTTTTCTTTCTCTCACGCTAAATAAATAAATAAAATAAATGAAAGAAAGGAAAGAAGGAAGGAAGGAAGGAAGGAGGAAGGGGAAGGGGAAGGGGAAGGGGAAGGGGAAGGGGAAGGGGAAGGGGAAGGGGAAAGGGAAGGGGAAGGGGAAGGGGAAGAGGAAGGGGAAAGATCTCTAAGTAACAAAAAGTAGCTTGGGTTATTTTTCCCAATAAAGTGGTAGACTAGGAAGCCTATATTTATTTTTATCTGTTTTATTCTTCACTTTCTTTATTCTTCAATTTCATGGAAATCAACATTTTGTAATCAAAATATAGGAAGCATTTCATCAGTAAGACTGATAAAAACCTTAAAAAAAATTTTTTTTGTATTTTTCTGAAGTTGGAAACGGGGAGGCAGTCAGACAGACTCCCGCATGCGCCCGACCAGGACCCACCCGGCATGCCCACCAGGGGGCGATGCTCTGCCCATCTGGGGCGTTGTTCTGTTGCCACCAGAGCCATTCTAGCGCCTGAGGCAGAGGCCATAGAGCCATCCTCAGCACCCGGGCCAACTTTGCTCCAATGGAGCCTTGGCTGCGGGAGGGAAAGAGAGAGACAGAGAGGAAGGAGAGGGGGAGGGGTGGAGAAGCAGATGGGCGCTTCTCCTGTGTGCCCTGGCCGGGAATCAAACCCAGGACGCCCGCACACCAGGCCAACGCTCTACCACTGAGCCAACCGGCCAGGGCCAAAACTTTAAAATTTTTAAGTCTATTTGTTGCCTTGGGTATCATACTACTATAAACATTGATTTTATATTCAAAATTAAATTTTAATGTGAACAATGAACTTGCTTTCTAGATAACTATTGAAATGTCACCAATGTTATATTACTTCTTACTGATTTTTTGGTATATTTCTAGTTAATCTCTCTAGGAGGTTCACAACATTTAAAGTGCTTCATATTATTACTGTACTTCACATTTAAAATAAAAAATCTAGGAAAAGATCACTGGAATAGACAACTTTCCTCCTGGGGAGCCCATACCACCATGAACCAGATTATTAATGAAAGGTCAGTAAAAATATCATTTCCCTATGACCTATTTCCCATGCCACTTGTTCCCCCTAACATAAACTTTTATAGGCAGAAGAGCCCACCAATACCTGCAGATCTGTCTCTATCTCCTGGTGAATCACAGGATGTTCCTTTGTACAGGTAAAACATAGTCTTAAATGATTTCTGTGACTTATAAATTTCTATTTTCACCACTGAGACATTTAACTGAATAATTATCTTAACAGATCAAAATTCCAAAGTTTAACAAACAAGTGATGGCCAGGGTGTGGAGAAAAGGGAACTCTCCTATACTGTTGGGAATGCAGACTTACGTAGCCACTGTGGAAACAGTATGGCGTTCTCTCAAAAAATTAAAAGTGAAACTGCCTTATGACCTAACTATCCATCTTCTAGAAATATATCCTAAGAATCCCAAAACACTAATTCAAAAGAAGATACAAACCTCCATGTTCACTTCAGCATTGTTTACAATAGCCAAGATCTGAAAACAGCCCAAGTGTCCGTCAGTGGATGAGTAGATAAAAAAGCTGTGGAATACTATGAAGCCATGAAAAAGAAGGACCTCTTACCTTTTGTGACAGCATGGATGGATCTGGAGATTATTATGTTAAGTGAAATAAGCCAGGCAGAGAAAGAAAAATATCATATGTTCTCATATATATGTGGAATCTAATGAACACAATAAACTGAAGAACAAAACAGAAACAGGGTCAGGGTCACAGGGAAGAGATGGACAGCTGTCAGAGGGAAGGGGGACAAGAAAATGGGATCAAAGAAGATGAAGGGATCAGCAAAATTATATATACATAACTCACAGATACAGAAAACAAGGTAATAATTCACAGAAGGGGACATGAAGTACAGCGGGTTAAGCAGGGGAGAGCAAAGGGGATGTAACAGGAATGGAAAGAGACTGCATGGGTATGGGGGCATTATGCAGGGGGTTGAGGTAGATATACTGAGTGGGACACTTGAAACTATGTCAACAAAATAAATATTAAAATTTTAAAAAATTCAAAATTTAAATCACTTTGTCAAGAAGTTAAATGATTCAAACTGTATTCAATTAATTAAAGAAAATATCCATATTTAACTGTCACAACTTATGTTTACACACCAAAAGTGTTATAGAACATAATATGTGAGGATAAATGGATCTATATGCACAATACTTTTTTTTCCTCCAAACTGACAGACATGACTCTTAAAAAAGTAATTCTGCTTACACTGAGTCATCATCTTGTATGAAAACATAAAATGTCAAACTTGTAGTGGAAAAGTGTGCTTTCCATTGCTATTTGTATTTCGATTCTGTTTCTGAAACCAGTAGTATAAAGAAAAAAGATTTAAGAGAGATACCACTGAGGGTTAATACATATTGGGAACCAAAATAAAACAAAATTTACAAAACTTTACAATACTAATAAAATAAAGATTTTATTAATGAAAGTCTGAAAAACATGTGAACCAAAACAAGTGACTAATGCTGAATAAAGAACCTTCAAATAATGTGTACCACATGATTCAATTTTTTAAATTTTATATACATAAAAGCTATATCATTACAAAGCTATGAACTATTAGAGTGCTAACAATACTTCTCATACAAGGAAACTTAACAGTGGTAAAATATGAATACATAAGACACTTATTTTGCTTGGTCCATTTGGAAAAAAGAACTATGTTGGGGGTTTTTTTTCATGCCTCCAAGCACAAAAATAGAATATAAGATGATAACTGCAACATTCTCAATGCTTTTCCTTGTAATTCTTTAAATGTCACCCGTCATAATAGCAATGAACTCCTCTTGATTTACTGTGGTAAGAAAGAAAATGTAAGTCAGAAATACAAATTTTTTCAGAGAAGAATACTACTATTTTACAGTAAGTATCCTTAAATTTTATATTATACTAATTCTTAAACCAAGACATAGCTTTCGCTTTTACTTCTTTGCTAAGAAGTTGAACATGTTTATTAAATAGAATTTCATGATGCAAAAACATATAAAATGTGATAGACAATAAAATTGGTTTTCTATAGTATTAACTAGGAAAAGACATAATACTATATGTTACAAAAAAGGCTCACCATAATCATAATATTTGTATATACTTGCAAGATAGTTTTTAAAGCTTGAAATTTTTAATTTCTTAGAAGGTTAAAGGCTATAATCTTTATTCTACCAGTTCATTTAACAAACCTTTCAAAAATAAGTGAAATATATCATGCATGTAAATTAGAATTCTAAAGGATAAAAATATATAAGCATTAGAAAAAATGTCAAATAGCTCTTTTTTGTGACAGAGAAAGAGAGGGACAGACAGACAGGAAGGGAGAAAGATGAGAAGCATCAATTCTTCGTTGTGGCACCTTAGTTGTTCATTGATTGTTTTCTCATATGTGCCCTGACGGGGGTAGGGGGGACTACAGCAGAGTGAGTGACCTCTTGCTCAAGCCAGCGACCTTGAGCTCAAGCCTTCAGTGACCTTGGGCTTCAAGTCAGTGACCTTTGGGCTTAAGCCAGCAACCATGGGGTCTTGTCTATGATCCCGTGCTGAAGCCAGCAACCCCACACTCAAGCTGATGAGCCTGTGCTCAAGCCAGACGAGCCCACGTTCAAGGCGGAGACCTCAGAGTTTCGAATCTGGGTCCTCCACATCCCAGTCTGATGCTCTATCCACTGAGCCACCACCTGGTCAGGCTCAAACTGTTTTTTCTTCATTTATATACTTAAAAGACTATTTTAAAGAAAAAATAATTGAAATCAGGTCACCATACATCAAAAGTATCCAGAGAAATTATAATTTTAAAAGATACAGATTTAATCTTAATTACAAAGGTAATACTATAAAATATAGACGTAAATGCAGGAAATGACCTCTGAAAAAAGACTGATCATTAGTTCACCAAAATTATAAATAAAATTCAGTAAGAATTTCCAGTTTAAAAACCATGATTTAAAAAGCAACCTACAAATAATAGATGATAAGAGCTAATATTAATGTGTTCTTATTAAATGTAAATTTTAAAAATCAATTTATACACATACAGGTTAATTATTAATAGACATATTCAGGAAAGAATGTGTCTATTAACACATTCCTTAACACATACCTTAACAAGGCACAATTTAGGAATGATCATTTTGACAATGGTAACAAGAATACTACAATGACAAAAAAGGGACCTGGGTTCCAATCAGAGCTCTGACACAGAACAGTTCTGCATCTCAGTTTCTTCATCTGAAAATAATGAACTACAGAGATAATCTTTTTGGTTCTTTCTAAGTCTTAAATACCGTAGACAGAAACACACTATGGACTGAAACATCTTTAAGTGTCTAGTGAATGAATGACAAAACCACACTAAGATTATGTATGATATCAAAATAACACCAGGGTTCCTATTCCAGAGTATCTTGAAAATGAAGTGAGGAAAATATTAGGTGATACAGAATTGTTAATTTTCTTAGAAGTAACAACAATATAATAAGAAAGATAATATTCTTATTATTAAATATATATTAAAATATTAGGGGGATCAAGTTCACAATGTATACTTTAAATGATTCAGAAAAATATACACAGTATAGAATGAATACAAAATATTGTTTAGTCAATCTAGGTAAAAGGCATAAAGGTGTTCACTGTGCTAGGTAACATTTTTCATCTATGTATAAGAGGATTCATAATAACAAGTTATAAAAAAATTAACCAATTAAAAAGGTTAAGGTGAATTATATGTATCAGGAATAAAAAGTATACTGGTTTCAGAAACCACATAGAAAACCAATTTCAATAATCATGTTAGTCACATTTTATACCTCAGAGAACTACTACTTACTGTATAGTACAAAGCATAATTATTAAAATAAAATTATAAGTGTTGAAAAAACCCATCATAATAGGAAAATTTTACCGATGAGAAAAATTTAGGTGAAAATAAAACTTGACTTGGGCTCAAAAATAAAAAAAAAAACATAGGATTTGCTTTGAGGAATGGAAAGAAAGCTAAGGTAGGAGATTAGCATCAGAAACATAGGTGAAGGCATAAAATAGCATGAAAATAAGTTATAAGAATAAATTCTCCAAAAGCTGAATGGGAACCATGAATCCATGCATTCAATATTAAACATTTACAAGACACTATAACAGACATAGAACAGAATACAAAACCTATAATACTCAAAATACTTTCAATAATCTCATAAATTATAGTAGTGATAATTACCCTTTTCAGCTAAATGAACACATTTCAATTTTTTTTTAATTAACTGAGAGGCGGGGTGGCAGAGACAGACACTCGCATGTGCCCTGACCAGGATCCACTAGGCAAGGCCCCTACCAGGCAAAGTTCTGCCCATCTGGGCCACTGCTCTGCTGCTTGGCAACCAAGCTATTTCAGCACCTGAGGCAGGCCATAGAGCCATTCTCAGCGCCCAGGACCTGGGGCCAACTTTCTCAAACCATTCAAGCCATGGCTGTGGGAGTAGAAGGGAGAGAGAGAGACAAAAAGAGAGAGAAGGGAGGGTGGAGTGGAGAAGCAACATAATAAAAGCAGCCTTAGAATGATTTGATTATAAATCATTTTAACAGCATAACAGAGCTATGATTAGGATATTTTAAAAGGCCCTGGCCAGTTGGCTCAGTGGTAGAGTGTCAGCATGGCATGCGGGAGTCTCGGGTTCAATTCCTGGCCAGGGCACACAGGAGAGGCGCCCATCTGCTTCTCCACCCCTCCCCCTCTCCTTCGTCTCTGTCTCTCTCTTCCCCTCCCGCAGCCAAAGCTCCATTGAAGCAAAGTTTGCCCGGGCGCTGAGGATGGCTCTGTGGCCTCTGCCTCAGGCACTAGAATGGCTGATTGTGGCAGAGCGACGCCCCACATGGGCAGAGCATCGCCCTCTGGTGGGCATGCTGGGTGGATCCCGGTCCGGCGCATGCAGGAGTCTGTCTGACTGCCTCCCCGTTTCCAGCTTCAGAAAAATACAAAAAAAAAAAAAAAAAAGATATTTTAAAAGTCTTGTTTTGTTAAAGATCTAGAACTTTTCTCTCAAATGTAAAATTTCAAGTCAAATTTCAAATTAAACTTATTATTATTCTAAAACCACAAATACTTAATTTTTATATTATTTATGTATAAACACCTTAAAATATTGTGGCATTTCAAAAGTATATTAAATGATTGCATAATTTCATACCTAAAAACAGAATACTTATAAACAAAAGTGGAAAACTGAAGAGAAGTGGCTAAAAAAATTAAACTACCCCCTTTACTCCCAGTAAACCATTCAGACAATTAAGAGAATCTGTGATGTCTTTGTATATTTGGTTTTATAACCTTCTCTATATTTAATAAATCTGGCATAATACTTACCTTAAAACAGGCATCTGAAGGCCCTGGCCAGCTGGCTCAGTGGCAGAGCATCAGCCTAGCGTGCAGGAGTCCCAGGTTCGATTCCCAGCCAGGGCACACAGGAGAAGCGCCCATCTGCTTCTCCACCCCTCCCCCTCTCCTTCCTCTCTGTCTCTCTCTTCCTCTCCCGCAGTCGAAGCTCCATTGGAGCAAGGTTGGCCCAGGCGCTGAGGATGGCTCCATGGCCTCTGCCTCAGGTGCTAAAATGGCTCTGGTGGCAACAGAACAACGCCCCAGATGGGCAGAGCATCGTCCCCTGGTGGGCATGCTGGGTGGATCCTGGTCAGGCGCATGTGGGAGTCTGTCTGACTGCCTCCCCATTTCCAACTTCAGAAAAATACAAAAAAAAAACAAAAACACACAGGCATTTGATAAAATATTTACTAAATGAGAAAATATATTTTATTTTCTCCTTCCCTGCCTTTTAAACAAAATTTTCATAAACAAATTATTTCATAGGGTAAATCATATTACATGTCATTAAAATAAAGAAATTAAATAGTTTAAGTACCTTAGATACCACCTGGCTTTGGAGGGAAAAATACAAATCTTAGCATCTGAAATGTCAATTGAATATCTTACTAATCCTTTGCTTCCTATAATACTATGTAATCTGTAAAACTCCAAAAACATAGACACCTAATTAATATCTAACTTTACAGTACAAGAAGCAATATAGTGTTATAGTATTGATATAAAGCATGCTCTTTGTCATTATAGAGTTCGAAATTTTACTATAAGATCACCTTTTCCCCAGAAACAAAACTAATCTTAATAATAAAAGACTATGCAAAGGCTGTATTTTATTTGTAATAAAACACTTGGAAAAAAGAAAAAAATAAGTTATATGCCTGTTAAGTCATTTGAATAAATGACAGCAGGATACCCAAGCAACAGTTGTACAGTGACAAAGTGGAATAATGCAAGCAGAAAGGACTGAAGAAATGTTTTAAGGATGCACTAAAAATAAATCCTCAAGCAGTGAAGTACAGATGTGAACTATGAGATTCAAAAGCAGCAGACAGAGCAATATAACAAGGGAGAAAGAAATAGACACATTTTCTAAGCAGTTTCACATCAAAATTCAATGTAAGAGGCAGCTTCCTAATTGATACTTTCTTCTAATGTCAAATGAAGCTAATAAATGAAATCTAATTGCAATGTGCCTAGCACAATAAAAATAAATTTATAACTGATCTTTTGACACATTAAAGATTTATAAAGTAGACATACCAAGAGTCTCTATGTCACTGAAAAAAGTACCTATACAGAACATAATTCCTTTAAATTTAGGGTAGTGACAAGCAGAGAAGACACAAATTTTTTTTTTAATATTAAGGCAGTGGATTCTAAGTCCAAATACTAGAATGAAAGCTTAAAAAAAAATTCAAATTTCCTCCAGTTGTAATCATCTTTATTTCAAAATATAACTATATCAATACCCTTCAAAAAGCTAGTAATGAAAAATGGAAACATTTTAGAATGCTTAAATATTCACATAAACATGAGAAAGCACAATAATGTACAATTCAAAAGGACAATATACAAACTAGAACTGATAGCTGCTACTATTTTACCTCCTTCTTAAAGCATGCCAATATTGCTAAAGTAATAGATATGTATATATTCATGTACATATGTATAGTGGGTAATAAATCAACATATAGTCTGTTATACACACTCCAGCTCAGGAATTTAAGTCAGCAAATATTAGACCACTCATAATGTTCAAGAAAATGCAGGGGAATACATAGATAACTAAAGACAAAAAAGAAAGGAAAACAAGCTTACACTTTATGCTAGGCTCCATCAACTATCTTCATTTAATACTCCAATGATCCTATAAGGTATTACCATTCTCAATTGTATAAATGGGAAAACTGAAACTCAGAAAACATTGAAAACCTGAACAAAATTACACAGTAATGGTAGAGATACAAGTCGAATGCAGATCTGTACGATTCAAAAACCTCAGACCTTTCACAATTTAAGTTTCCAAACTGCTCTTAAGAGGCTTACGTTAACTGGAGATATACACATGTATATAACCAACAAAAGGTAGTTTATAAAATGTCTGTAAAGCCAGTAGCCATGGCCACCTTCACAGCTGCCTGGCCCATGCAGGTTTGCATTAGATTTAGACAGATGGTAATGAAACAATGGAGCCAATAACTGAAGGGGCATTACCTTAAATCCTAGCTTGCACCCGGCAGGCAAGTAAAAACACACACTGAGCTCCAAAACCCTCTCATTCAGTGCTCACAAAGCTACTGACTTATCCGAGTTTCCTAGAATCAAAGGTTTCCAGCTCACCAGCCTTATTCACCTCTGTTCCCCATCTCCTCTCTGAACAAACTGCACAAACTGGCTTCTCCTTCAGCACTCCACCATCTTAGCTGCCTCTCCTTTCTTCCACGTGGCCTTTCTCTGCTCTCTCTCTAATAATGCTAATCTCAGGAACCAAGAGAGAGCAAGCTCCCAGTCTGCCCCACTTTATAGTGTAGAAATCCAAACATTTAATCCAATATACAAACAAGGAAGTCTCTGATACAAAGTCATTTATCTGAGGCATAATAGGATTCCTCATGAGAGTGCACCACCCCCTATCCTGCAACAGTCAAGGGTGTGGGGAAAAACTTAGTCTTAAAACTAAGCCTTAGGCTATAACGACCCTGCCGGCTTACAGCCTGTCCCCCACACCCAATGCAAACTATAAGTGAGCAAACATATATATTTATAAACTTATTTGACCAACAATGTCAAAATAGTTTGTTCCTCTAAATGCTATGGGCCCTCAATGAAGAGTCTCGTAATTCATACAGAGACCAAAGAGAGAGGATTTTGAGAAAATTATAGTTTAAAATGTACGTGAGAGAATGACTAACATTTTAGCAGAAAAAGTTAGCAATTAGAATATCTAGGATTGAGAAATGGTATGATAAAAGGCACAACATAAAAAAATATTCTCAAGATAAGACTGTATTTTGTCAAAGACTGTATGTATTGGGAGGTGAGGGTTAAAGCAGAAAAGTGAAAGACTACAATGAGAAATAAAACTAGATACTTAAGGTAAGATAGATCACAGAAGACTTTGAACTTTACTCTGAAGGCACTAAAGAATCATTCTAAGTATTTGAACAAGGAAATGATCTCATCAAACTTATACTTTAGGACAGGGGTCCCCAAACTGCGGCCCCCTGAGGCCATTTATCCGGTCCCCTCTGCACTTCTGGAAGGGGCACCCCTTTCATTGGTGGTCAGTGAGAGGAGCACATTGACCATCTCATTAGCCAAAAGCAGGCCCATAGTTCCTATTGAAATACTGGTCAGTTTGTTGATTTAAATATACTTTTTCTTTATTTTAAATATTGTACTTGTTCCCATTTTGTTTTTTTACTTTAAAATAAGATATGTGCAGTGTGCATAGGGATTTGTTCATAGTTTTTTTTTATAGTATAGCCCTCCAACGGTCTGAGGGACAGTGAACTGGCCCCCTGTGTAAACAGTTTGAGGACCCCTGCTTTAGGAAAACAATGTTATCAATAGACGGAACTAGGAAGCCAGTAGAAGCTTATAGGCATGAAGGGCAATTAGGAGATTACAATAGAACACAGTCAGGGACAGCAAGGACCGCATCTGCCACATTCATTGTCTAGCACCAGTCAGCACATACAACACTCTACCCAGCAGGCATCCAAGAAAATAATGAGGCTATGATTACAATTCCTACAAAGAAATTAGGGTCTAAACAAGGATACCAGCAACAAACAAAGATATAAAACAGATTCAACACATTTGAAGAACAGAACCAACAGTACACAGTAAAGTTAGAAGGGCATGTGGGCTGAGGAAGAAGGCATTAAAGGCTGAAATTTTATTAAGTGGCTGAAATTTTGGTGACATTTTATCCACCAAGAAAATACCTTCTTGAAGTATGGAACCTTATATTACAATTTGTATACTCAGGCCTGGCCTGTGGTGGCGCGGTGGATAAAGCGTTGACCTGGAATGCTGAGGTCGTTGGTTCAAAACCCTGAGCTTGCCTGGGTTGATGCATCCTGCTCCTCTCCCCACCCTCCTCCCTCTCTTTCTCTCTTCCCCGGTCTCTCTAAAATGAATTAAAAAAATTTTTTTTGTCACTTGATTTCAAAGGTCTGCTTCACTCCAAACCTAATATGTAAAATATTTATTATGCAAAGAGTCCATTACAGGATGGACAACAATTACACTAGCAACAGTTTGTAAAGGGTCTTGAAAATCATTTGGTTTTAGAAAAGCTTACTAAATGTATATATCAATACTTGGAATACGTTTTACTCAAACTTACTTTCTCCATCACCATCTTTATCAAATTCTTCTATCATAGCCCGAAGCTCTTCATCACTCATGTTTTCACCCAATTCTCTGGCAACACGTCGCAAATTCCTCAAGCTTATTTTACCTGAATCATCATCATCAAATAGTTTAAAAGCCTTCAGTATTTCTTCATGTGGATCTCTTTCCAATATCCAGTCTGTCACTAGAGTTAAAAAAAACAAACAGAAGATAAAAAAAAAACCCTTTATAATCACAAAGGCATTCATCTGTGAAATCAACTAAGTAATAGATGAGAAGTAAAGCTGTGAATCTAACAACATTTAGCTTGAAAATACACTGCTAACAAAAATTAGGGGATACTTTATCGCTTCATATTCAGTTAAAATATCCCCTAATTTCTGTGAACAGTATAAAATGCCAAAGAAGAGCCCAAAAAGCCAAAGGAATACACCTAAAATCAGAAAAATCAAATCCATATTTTAAAATTTAACCTTTATAATATCAATAATTCACCCTATTCTAAGAGTAAGCAAAACTATTTATAATGCACAGAGGCAAAATAAAAAGAACTATATTTATACCATATTTCTCTAAGGTCTGCTATTATCAAGAACTGTTCTAGGTTCCACTGATACCAAGCACATTAGTCTAGAAGTTCATAACCTACTTGGACAGATGTTATATCAACAAAACAATTTAACTAGATAAAAGATGGCTGCTGCCCTGGCCGGTTTGCTCAGCAGTAGAGCGTCGGCTTGGCGTGCGGGGGACCCAGGTTCAATTCCCAGCCAGGGCACATAGGAGAAGCGCCCATTTGCTTCTCCACCCCCCCCCTCCTTCCTCTGTCTCTCTCTTCCCCTCCCGCAGCCAAGGCTACATTGGAGCAAAGATGGCCTGGGCGCTGGGGATGGCTCCTTGGCCTCTGCCCCAGGCGCTAGAGTGGCTCTGGTCGCAAAAGAGCGACGCCCCGGAGGGGCAGAGCATCGCCCCCTGGTGGGCAGAGCGTCGCGTGCTGGGTGGATCCCATGCGGGAGTCTGTCTGACTGTCTCTCTCCCCGTTTCCAGCTTCAGAAAAATACAAAAAAAAAAAAAGATGGCTGCTGGCTAAACTTAATAGTAATACTAATTGTTCCTCAAATTTAATCTAACTTAAAAATAAACAAACAAAAACCTGGACAAATTAATAAAATGTACTGCCATCATTGATATAGACACAATCTCAGACAACAGATGAAAATCCCACTGACACCTTCATGATTAGAAGAATTTCTTGATTTTTCCAAAATATGAGAAGTAGTTATTAAAAGAATTAAATCTGATTGCAGTAAGACAGCCAGGGAGGAAAAATAAAGTCTGGAAAAGAAATCTCATGCATTTTGTTCAGCAAGATAACTTCTCAGACTAGTAACTAAAATTAAGTGAGCAATATCAGACTTCAAGAGCTGAAAGTATCAATGTATTTTAACACACTAAATGTAATAGATAATAATATAGTAAACTCAATATTTTCAATATTACCTATCTAAATCAATAGCCACACAACAAAAATTGAAGTATAAAACTGTGATATATAGGTAAAAATACAAAAATATTGAAGGAAAAATATCTGAAGTCTATCACTAACAAAAGTATTTATGACTTTCACTGTGCCACGAAAAATAACTCAATCCTAATGAGGTTTACAAAATCATTAAAAACTTGCAAATGCTTATAGATGAAAAGTTTAATGCATCCCAAAGGAAAAATACATTCAAGTCCCCGATATTTTATTATTGTTTTGCTGCTGTTTCATCTTATTTGAATAAGCCTTAGAATAGCATCTATTCCAGATAATGTTAAATCATCTACACATATACTCGATAGTTTTTTTATCCATTAATTTTATCCAAAAAATTTTCCAAGTAACTAATTAAAGTATATTATTATAAGTATGCAAATCATCAAAGCTCATAAATATTCAGTCAAAAACGAGCTGGCATATAAACAGCCATAACACCAAAATAAAATACCACACTTAACTCTATGGCTCATACTCAACTTATTTTGAATTTAGTCCCAATAAAAAGCAGGACAAGGAAAAAAAAAGTGTTAAGAAATTTTCTTCACCAATTAAATAATTTACATGACAGGTGAACCAAAAAAGCAGCTTGCTAAAAGTATTAATGTACTTAAAGAAGCAACAGGGTGATCTGTGGAACAGATGGGGCTCCAAGATAATATAAATTCTTATCCCACTAATACTTTGTGTTAGTTACTAGCAGACTTATGTGTGTATATCATCTTTTATCAATACTTTGCCTTAGAATGAAACTTTTCTTGGGAACTATAAACATCCATCATTCTGGAGAAATGAAACATTAACTTTATGGTCACTCTCCTCCATGTCTTCATGTTCTATCTATTCCTATTCTACAAAGTAAAATTTAATTATAAGAAATATACTTTCGCCCCAGCCGGTTGGCTCAGTGGCGTGTGGAAGTCCTGGGTTTGATATCCGGTCAGGGCACACTGAAGTGCCCATCTGCTTCTCCACCCCTCCCCCTCTCCTTCCTCTCTGTCTCTCTCTTCTCCTCCTGCAGCCAAGGCACCATTGGAGCAAAGCTGGCCCTGGGCACTGAGAACAGACAGCTCCATGGCCTCCGCTTCAGGCTCTAGAATGCCGCCCCCCCCCCCCACTGCAATGGAGCAACGTCCCAGATGGGCAGAGCATCAGAGCATTGCCCCCTAGTGGGCATGCCAGGTGGATCCCAGTGGGGTGCATGTAGGAGTCTGTCTGCCTCCCTGCTTCTAACTTCGGGAAAATACCAAAAAAAAAGAAATTAAAAAAGAAAAAAGAAATATATTTCCTTTCAATGAAAATAAGTCAACTGACATGCAGGCAGTTAAGGTAGTTTTAATCTATTTAACAAATTTCTATCTGTGTAACTCATACTAACAAAAATATACTTTTTCAAAACAGACTTTACACTTTATAAAAATCACTTAAGAATACAGCAAATTTTAAAACATATTAAAAGTTTATAAAAAATCATTAGAGATAGTACTAGAAATACAGCTTCAACTATATATCTATCTCACTGCCTTTGGAAATTCTATGCAAATATACCCATTACTACAAACACAACATTTGGAGTCTGAGCTCTTCCCACAATCAAAAAGATAGCTGTCAATATATGACCCCCAAAAAGATGAGAATCATTAACAGATAGTTTCCCATATTTGAAAAGCTGTATGTTTTCAATAGCATAGACCTTTTCAGTGATCAGATCCTAGAGTTCTGCAGATGCTATCTTTTTTACTCTTAAATGTATCCCTTTTTATTCTCACCACCACCTTCAGCATAAAATATCTATTATTTTTTGCCTGCAGTCTCTCCTCCAATCTATCTTAAATACTCTCAACAGAATTACCTTTCTAAAATAAATCATCTACTCTTCCTTAAACATTGACAGTGATGCTCTGCTGAGTCCAAACTCCATGTCATGCAAGACTTTACCTATCTGACCCAATCTTAAACTTTTTAGTCATTTCCCTATCCTCTAGAGCAGAGAATACTTCAAGTTTCCCAAACATGCTATATTTCTAGTACCACTCTTTGTTTTCTCTGCCTGAATGCCTTCCTCTACTCCATCCACAATCTTCTCCTTGGGATGATACCCTACTCACATTCCAAACAGCCTAAATTAGAAATCTCCTCTGCAAAGTCTTCAATTGCTCTCATTAGAAATTGACAAATCTTTCCTGTCAAAGGTCAAATGGTAAATATTTTAGGCTTTTTATGGGAAAGGGTTAGGGTAGAGAAAAATGTCTGTCTACACTACTCCCTCTGCCATGCTGGCACAAAAGCATTAAAACAACAGATGTGGCAGAGCACAGACAGCAGCTGAATTTGGCCTAAAGGCTACATTTTGGCAACTCCTGCCCTAGACAAAATTATAATTTACCATATAGCACCATACCTTGTGGTCACCTACATTTAATTGTAAGCTCCTTAAAAAAAGAACCTCTTGATAACTTTTAATAGCCTCCCTCACCCCAGCACAATATCTAAAGCCAAAAAATTCAGCCAATATTTGTTAAATAAGCAAAACAAACAATGTCTTATTCTATATAGTTAATGAAATAATTAGTATGTGCCAGAAAATAGATGGAATACAAATATGTGACTTATCTTTGTCGTACTTTAAAGCAGCAGTTCCTAAAACACCTGTTACTCGTTAGCCTCAGGCTGTCTAGATTCTAAATGTATATCACATATATTTCAAGTTTTTCTGAGCATTAAGAAGAATCCAGTTAAGTGTCGGACTTCAGAAATTTTGCAGAACAGTATTCTTAGACTGTTAATAAGTGGTACATAAAACTAAGATTTAAATGTTCTGATTTGGAGTTACTTTCCCAAAAATATAAAACATATATATATTCATCTGTCATCAGTTATTCCTCAAAAATAATCAATAAGAATATATAGATCTTTCCTGATTTCCAAACAATGATAAATTTTTCTTTGACAGCTGGTATTCTCAGTAGGTAGCTTTACGTCAGCTAAAGTATATGCTAAACCTGTCAAAAGGTTGAAAGTCAGAGCTGAAGTTCAGCCACAGCCTTTTATTCTAGAAGGAATCCAGGATTTCTGCCCTACTAGTAACAGAAAAGATAGAAGGTCAGGAAAAGGTGGAGATGGCATAGGACTCTGGCTTCAAATGCTAATAAAATCACAATTTAAAAATTATATTCACTTAAGATGAAACAATGTGCCTATTAGTAAAATTTACAATAATGATACATTACTTAAAATGGTCTACAACTATTAAAATAAGGTAATCAGAAAAATATAAATATATAGAGAATACTTTTTATGTTTCAGTAATGCAATATGATTATTTCCAAACATTAAAACAAATAAAGCAAAAACTATTTTTAAAGTAATAATAACAAAAAATACTTAATAGCACTTACTATATGTTAGGCCCTTTCCTAAGGACTCTACTTATTATTAACTTATTTATTCCTCATACAAACCCTATGATGTAATACAACTATCCCCAATTTACAATAAGGCACGAAGTAAAACGACCAAGTAACACAGCGAGTTACAGGAAAACCGAGATCTGAAGCCCGGCAGTCTGGCTGCAGTGGGTCCGTGCTGAACCACTACACTGCGCCAAATGTGCCTGAGGTACCGCTCTTTCCTAAGGGGCTGTCTCCACTGCGTCCTAACACAGGGTCTCTGTCAATAAGCAATCTCAGTCTAAGGTCACAAACTTGGGAGAACAGTGATGACTCTCTTCCTCTTTTCAAGTACATAATTCTACAAATTAGAATAAACAAAGGCACAGATGCCTCTCTAAGTTGGGGATCTTCTGTGATGCACTTCTTTCAGATTGATCCTTTAACTTCCTCTTCTTCACTTTTGGTTTGAATTTTCAGATTAAAAAAAATTATAAAATGATATGAATCTATTTTTTTGTATGTACTAATTGCCATCTCTTTGATTTTCATATTGCTTCTTGCTGAATATTTAAAATAAAGGGTTGTGTGTGAGCACAACTGAATTTGTTCCTAAATTTTAAAAATATCTAAAAATAACATGATATGCTTATGACCCATACAAAGTGGTAACATAGATGTGAGAAATCAATAAAAATAGACCTGAATGTGTATACACTCTATGTATAAAACTCAAGGCAGTAGAAGATATAATAGCAAAGACGTTGTCTTCCAGAATCCTCTATTCCCCAAAAATAGCCTGATATATATTTTATATATATATATAAAATATTTTATACACACACATACACATGAATACATAGTAAAATATATAGAGAACAGAGAATTTATATATATATATATATATATGCTATAAATAACTCACTAAAAACAACTATACAAAAGTTTAACCATATTAAGCCCATGACACATTATCTTCAGTCGGTTGTTCTAAAATGTTTTTGTTTCTAGCCTGCCAACTGCCTCCCTACTACAACTCTCTTCTCACTGGTAACTTTAAACAGATGACTTTATTTACCAAGATCAAGAATATGCAGCCCCTCGTTAAGCTTTGTCAACCTGGAGACATGCATTTATCTACAGCCAAAGATGTCAACTGCTACAGATTTCTCCTTCTACATCACAAACAAAAATCATATACCAAATAATCTTGGAAAATATTTCTAAATATAAAAGATACTAAATTTTGTTTTACTGTGAGAAAATGATTTCTGGTCACCCTTTTAATTTTTTCATAAACACACATTACTTGGAAAGACATTTTTCCGTAAAATACTATACCACAGTTCCTTCATTTGACTCTTCAGAACAAAAGACAAAAATGACAAACCCACAGCAAAGCTATAAATCTTTTTCTTTGAAAATCAATATAAAGAGTATCCCCCAAACCCCATAAGATCCACATATATAAGCAGTGTTCACTAACAAAATTCTATATCCCAGAGAATTTTTAAAAATACTGATATTAACCAGGTAATTTCCTAAGAACTGCTAATTACACAGATTATTAAAATACACACCAACTTCATTAAAATCTTCAAAGGTGATTTTCCCTGTGGCTTCTCTGTCATAATCTTTAAGAATCTTCAGTACATCGGCTTTTTTGACATCAAACCCCAAGGCTCTCATTGCCACCTTTTGGATTAAAAAGGAAAAGCAAATTATAAAGCATTCTTTTAAAAAAAAGTGATTTAATTTCTTAAATAAATTTCTACAACTTAAGAGATGACGACATTAATAAACACAATTCCTTTGCATGTTTTATGTCTCTAAAATAGCAGATAGTTTTATTTCACTAATGAAATTATATAGCAGTTTGTTAAATTTATATCCCCTTTTTATATGACATAACGAGTGTTTATGAAAAATACTATACAATGCACTGACTTAGTGCAGATATAACAAGTTATTTGTTCTCGAAAGATTAACAACCAAAATGGAAAAAAGAGCATAGCATAAATATTAAAAAGTAATGGTCTATAAGATTTTTAAAAAAACATTAAAATAAAAATTGTCATCATATCCTACACGATTAGTTAGCAGACAGTACATGACCCTGAGTTTAAAGAAAGATCTTGTTACTACAGTATAATGGAAGAAGAGACATGTTACTGATTAAAGAACTCTTACTTGGAGACATTCAAGTCATTCCTTGCTGTATGGATAAAGTGGAACAGAAAGGTATTTAGAAAAGGATGACATAATTTATTAAGACACTAATATAAAGAGTAAGTTTGAGAACAGTAAACAGAGCAGCTTACCTTATCTGAATGGAAAGAGCTCAGGTAGAAACAAGCAGTTAGAAAATGAGAAAATTTGGTGGCAGTAAAAGTGTGGAGAAAGCTCAAAAGAAATCAAAGGAATGTGAACTTTATGCAGTGTACAATGAGGAGCCACTAAAGGTTTATAAGCAATGAACAATATGGGGAAAGGATTTTAGAAAGATGAATGCACAGGGTGAACTAGAAACCGTTTAGGAAGCTCCAGGTATGAAATAAGAAGTAAGATCCCAAACCAAGATAACAACAATGGCACCAAATGAAAGAGACATCATAAAGAAAAAACTGATAAAAGCTGGGTTAGCAAAACAAAAAGAGTGGAAAAAGAGAGCCAAAGAACTACAAAAAAGCTACCTTTTTCATGATGCTTAGTGTCACATACCTTCTACCCTAAACACTAATTTCCCCTTGTATCTTTATACATAATCCCAGGCCTTACAGTTGACGCTTCCTCCATTAGAAATGTGTCAACATCACACATAAATTATGTTGTTTGCACCAGAGAAAGTAGGTTGAGACTGTGTTTATGAACATTTTCAAATTAAAAATCAAGTAACATTCCCTCAATTGAAAAAAAAATGAGTTGCCAAAGAATATAGTAAGAACTATTTAAATACTGTAGTTTGAAATTTTTTAATTATGTAAATGAAAAATAAGCCCTTCCATTTTAAATACTATTGATTTTTCCATGTGAAAAGAAGTTTCTAAAAAGATGATGTTAGAGGAGTATGCTCAATTTTATTATAGCACTTAACTGTGATTGTTTAAAAAATGGTTTCATATTTCAAAAACCAGTTTAGTTAAAATACTTATTTAGAAATGTTTTTTTACACAAGTGTCAAAAATGCAAATCATTTTAACAGAAAAAATATACTGTTTTAAAGTATACTATTACCTTTAACTCATGATAATCTATTGCTTCATCTTTGTCTGTGTCAAATAGCTCAAAAGCATCTTTAATTTCTTGTTTCTGTTCTTCAGAGAGTTCTCTTCTTTTTTTCCTCTTTGTTTTGTCTACAAGGTCATTTCTATGAAATAAAAAAAAAGTCTATTTAGTCTATTAAATCCTATTCTCCTATGCCTCTAAAAGATTAAGATTTCAAAAATGCAACATAAACCTTAGCCAGTGAATAATTTTCTAAATTTCTTAAAAGGACGTATTTTGACAAATCTTCCTAACGTGAGTCCAAACTCTACTCATTGCATAGTTGAAGCTGCTATAAATTTCTTTCCCAAAACTGAGAAGTGTTACAGGTTATTTATAAATGGGGGGGGGGGGGGGGGAGGGGCTAAATTCCCTTCCTCCTAGCTTTGTATTTATACCCACAAATACTACTGAAAAAGAAGAATGTGAATAAAAACCATTATGTCAGAAACTCCAACAAAGAACAAAGTATCCGTACTTGTTAATCACATAATTCTACAATATAAAATGTTTTTTAAAAAGTAACATTCAAAATTGACCATCACTAAATATAGTATTTGGTTGCTTTTGATAGTGTTTTATAAATAACTAAGTTACTAAAATTATCATCAAAAAACATAATTTATCAATTGAATTACCAAGAACTTTGGCACTGTAGAAATATTATGCGATTACTTTTTCAAAAGTGTGGCACTTTACAATTTCTTCCATTGATATTAACAAATCAACCAAAATACTGAATCCAAACATATCACTACTAAAACACCAAAAAAGTACCTAATATTTGTGCTAATTTTATATAATAATAATATGAACAGTCAATGGTCTTATGAATCTCACTTTAACATGTAAATTTGAATTTTATTTCTCATGAACTGGAAAAAAACGTTTTAAAAGGAAATTTCTTTTAAAACTTACAAATGTCTTCCTTAAGAGATGATCCAAGTGTTAAAAGTTTCAAATGGGGCTGCAACACTGGTATAAATTTAGCAACAAAATTCTATGAAACTTTAAAATGTAAAACCCAGTTGATTTTATTAGAATACGTTATATATTTGCGCTTGAAGTTGACTTGCTCTCTACATAAAAAAAAAAAAAATCTTTTTTTAAAAACGGAAAGCGATGGCTCGTAAATGACCAGAAGTATAATAAAGCTGAGATCTCTCGTAAGAGACATTCACACAAGCCTGGACATTCCAGTCATTCTCTTCCCACGATTCAGAATGGCCAAATCTAAAACCGACCGCCATCTGATCCAACTCAAGGGTAGCACGATTATCCCTTAGCAGAACACAGCACCTTTTTAAAAGTGGTGTAACTACATCCTTATTTTTACAATAAAACATCTTGATGTGACCGGCGGGGTGTGGGGGGGGGGGGGGGCGGTTTCGAGGTCGAACTGAATGCGAGGTAAAGAAACTCAAATAAGAAATTGAGAAATTTAGGTGATTTGGGTATCCAGATATACCGTAAAGTAGGGCCCCGGGAGAAGTGCAGGGGAGAGTTTTGTGTTATTTCCAAAATTTACAGCAACTAGATCATGAGCAGTGCAGGTGAGGTTGCAAACTAGGGAAGAACTGGAGGGGATGGCTCCACGCCCGATTCTCCCAGAAACACCGCAAGGAAAACCTCGCGATATTTCAAGCTCTCTTGCAAGTAACACGAACCACCTTTCTTGGCGGTTTACTACGGACTACCTCAGCAGAAATGCACCACTCACCCCCTGCGGCCCTACCGAGCCCCCCAGGGCGCGAGGCCCGGGCCCAAGAAGGGCGCCGGAGGGTCCTTTTCCTCATCCCAAACTGCATCCCCTTCCTCACCTCGGCCCCAAACTGCCTACCTTCACACCCGCCCTGGGGCCCGCTGCCGGGCTGTGGAGAGCACTGCAGCCTCCTCATTACCGACCTCAAAGCTAAACTCATTTTCTCTTCGGACAGAGACGTTCTTCTTACGAACGACTTTAACCCCCCACCGAAAGGAGCACAACTTCCACAAGCCGTTCAACAGACACCAAAAATCTCCAAGGTCTTTAGGCCCTCCCAGGATGGACACGTGTGAGCTGGATTGGTTGAAATTGCTAATGTCCTGCCCATTTTGGCGGAAGCGTCTCTAGCCGTAGTCTCTTATTGGGTATATTACGCATCAATCAAAGAAACATTTCTGCCTTCCCCCGTTTTAGATTGGCCCATTGCGTTTTCCCCGAATCCTTTGCGGAGCGAGGATTTGAGTTCTTGCGTGGCGATTCGGCGGGTCTTGGCGCCTGGCTTTGTGTGAGGAGACCTGCCCCTTGGGGACGGTTGTCCGGAGGTCAGCCCGACTGCTCCGAGGGAGGAGCAGGGGCACGCTACGGCCAGCTCCCCGAATTGGAAAGAGTAGTTCAGGGAGGAGGGCTGCGAAATTTAGTTCCTCTGCATTCTAAAAACTTGGAAGGCCTAAGAACATGGGGAGTTTGTTTAAAACGCAGATTTAAACGTCTCTTTCCCCCATTTTGATGCCAGTAGGTGTCAATCTGCATTTCTTTTCACCTTACAGACTGCCCTAGTGGTTCTGAGGCAGGTCTGTGGATTATATACAGTATACGACTTGGATAACTACTAGGTTGGATCATTAGCCTCTTTATGGTGAAGCTATACTTAACCCGCCCTTAGCTCCCCCTTTCTACTTTGAAGGGATTTGTTCGCTTTATCCTTTATTTTCCAGTGTTGCAAGCTGCTTATATATATGATGTTATCTCCAGTACCAAATCAAGTTTCTTGAAGCTCACTTGATACTGAATATATTTACTTGTTCATCTCTAGTAGACTGAATTTCTTCAAGGCCAGGACTGTTCTTCTTAGTGTGTAATGCAATGCCTGGTTGTGGGGCAGCTGTGTTAGGCTTGCTTGCGGGGTTACCAGCTGCAAGTTCTGTGCTTGATGAATGCGTGAGCATTTGACAGGCACATGTGCATAGCCTGATGGGAGCTGGGGGGAATCCCGCATGCACCCATTGCCTGCCTGCTGCTGTGAGGGGCCATTTTGTTGTTTGTTTGCCTGACAGGTGGTTTCCCCTGCCTGTGTGCTTGTCCCTCTTGTGAGACTCTTAAATGGCAATGGCCCAATGCTTTCCAGCTCCTCAGTTTCTCTACCGTCTGCCGGAATCCAATGTCACCCTGACCCTGCCTGGCCTCAGCCACGGGCATTACACTGGTACATAGGTGTTCAAATACTTGTTCATTAAATGGAATCTTGCTGGGAAAACTCAAAGCGTACTGAGCTGCAAATTTCAAAGGAACAAAATAACCTGAGGGTGAGGGTTTAGCAAGGAAAAGCAAAAGATGTATAAACACTGGGGTGTATATATAAAGTGAAATATATTAAAGGTTTCGAGAATGGAGTGAACAGGCAGAGTAGAGAAAAGGCTTCTCCAAGGAGAGTGTATATATAATATGTTAGACCTAAAAAGATGAGCTAAATTTGGATAAGGAAAGATACATGATCAAGTATATCTGAAAATTAATAACTAAAGTATAGCCCCCCGAAAAAACAAAAGTAGAATATTTACATGTTAAAGTACCTTTATAGATAGATCACCTTTGAGTTTAAACGGAAAGTAAAATTGCAATTAAAGATGATTCCCAAGTCATGGTGGGGTTACACCCAGATAAACCCATTTATACACCTAACCTACCAAACATCGTAGCTTAGCCTACACTACCTTAAGTGTGCTCAGAACAAAAAATCCAAAGAACCTGACAACAAGGTACTGTTTAGATCAGGGGTCCCCAAACTACGGCCCGTGGGCCACATGTGGCCCCCTGAGGCCATTTATCAGGCCCCCGCCACACTTCCGGAAGGGGCACCTCTTTCATTGGTGGTCAGTGAGAGGAGCACATTGACCATCTCATTAGCCAAAAGCAGGCCCATAGTTCCCATTGAAATACTGGTCAGTTTGTTGATTTAAATTTACTTGTTCTTCATTTTAAATATTGTATTTGTTCCCGTTTTGTTTTTTTACTTTAAAATAAGATATGTGCAGTGTGCATAGGGATTTTTTCATAGTTTTTTTATAGTCTGGCCCTCCAACGGTCTGAGGGACAGTGAACTGGCCCTCTGTGTAAAAAGTTTGGGGACACCTGGTTTAGACTCTACAGGGTAGAGTATCAGTTGTTTACCCTCATGATTGCCTCACTGACTGGTGTTGCATTGGCTGGGAACGAGAACAAACGTCGGAGACTTTCAGGAGTTAAGATGTTACTTTATTGGCCAGTTTAACCTGCGCCCGGGCGAACTCCCAAGATGTCCGGAGACACCGTGCTCACGAGGAGCTGCAAACGGAAGCCGCACCTGGCGCTTACAGTCAGGTCCTTATATATCCTACAGAAGCAGATGTGGCAGTTTAGCTATTGGCTAGAGAGGTCGCACGCAGCATAGCAACAGGGGCCAGCATAGCAACAGGGGCCGGTTTTAGCTTAGTGGCGAATTTCAAACATAAACTTCTGATAAGGGTCTCTGACCTTCTTTGTTCTCAGCCTCACAGGGGCCATATCAGCACTCCCTGTTCCTTCAATAGTTACACTCTTGGCAGCCCCAGAATATCAGTACTCCCTGAATCTAACAACTGGGAACTGTGGCTTTCTGCCACTGCCCAGCCTCTTGAGAAAGTTTGGTACTGCTTATTGCTAGCTCAGAAATGCAGTTTCTACTGAATGCCTATGACTTTCACTTCATCATAAAGTTGGAAAATCCTGAATTGAAACATTTTAGGGACTGTCTGTATACACTAGAATGTAATGACAATGAAAAAACTATATATTAAATTGTAAGGCATAGACCATGCAATAGAAGAAAATGTATTAAGTAAGAAAGAAAAGCCCTGACCTGTGCTGGTGTAGTGGATAAAGCGTTGACCTAGAATGCTGAAGTCCCTGGTTTGAAACCCTGGCCTTGCTGGGTCAAGGCACATGAAGGAAGCAACTATGAGTTGATGATTCCTGCTGCTCCCCTCCTTTCTCTCTCTAAAATGAATAAAAATCTTTAAAAAAAATGAATATAAGCCAAATATTTATATGAAGTAGTTAGAAATGAAGAACAAATATACTAATTGTAATTAGGAGATATTATTGAAGATAACAAAAGAATTAGAAAACCAGTTTTAAAAAGAAAATTGTTAAAATAATAAATTGGTAAGGTATTGTCATATTAATAAGCTGGGTTTTTTTTGTTTTGTTTTGTTTTGTTTTTTCTGAAGCTGGAAACGAGAGAGACAGTCAGACAGACTCCCGCATGCGCCCGACCGGGATCCACCCGGCACGCCCACCAGGGGCGATGCTCTGCCCACCAGGGGGCGATGCTCTGCCCCTCCGGGGCGTCGCTCTGCCGCGACCAGAGCCACTGTACCGCCTGGGGCAGAGGCCAAGGAGCCATCCCCAGCGCCTGGGCCATCTTTGCTCCAATGGAGCCTTGGCTGTGGGAGGGGAAGAGAGAGACAGAGAGGAAGGAGGGGGTAGGGGTGGAGAAGCAAATGGGCGCTTCTCCTATGTGCCCTGGCCAGGAATCGAACCCGGGTCCCCCACATGCCAGGCCGACACTCTACCACTGAGCCAACCGGCCAGGGCCTGGTTTTTGATAATATCAAAAAAATTGGCATTTTGGAAGTGTAAAAAGAAAAATATGGCCATTAATAACATTGGTATTTTAAAAGGGAGGCTTTTTAAAGTTATTAAAGTACTTTTAAAGTTATAAAAATACTGCCACTATTAATGTTTCAATGAGGGTGTGCCTGGTTGGTTCAGTGGTGAAGCGTTGGCCCAGAGTGGACGTTCTGCATTTGATTCCTGGTCAGCACACACAGGAGAAGCACCTATCTGCTTCTCCACCCCTCTCCCCCTCGCTTTTCCTTCTCTCTCTCTCTCTCTCTCTCTCTCTCTCTCTCTCTTTTTCCCCTCCTGCAACCATGGCTGGATTGGAGCAAGTTGGCCCAGGGTGCTGAAGATGGCTCCATGGACTCTGCCTTAGGCACTAAGAAGAGCTCGGTTGCTGATGGCTCCATGGCCTCTGCCTCAGGCACTAAGAAGAGCTCGGTTGCTGAGTAATGGAGCAGTGCCCCAGATGGGCAGAGCATTGTCCCCTAGTGGGCTTGCTGGTGGATCCCAGTCAGGATGGATGTGGGAGTCTGACTACCCCTCCTCTCCTCACTGAAATGCATATATATAAAAATATATATAATGGGGCCCTGGCCGGTTGGCTCAGCAGTAGTCGGCCTGGTGTGCGGGGGACCCGGGTTCGATTCCCGACCAGGGCACATAGGAGAAGCGCCCATTTGCTTCTCCACCCCCATCCCCCCTCCTTCCTCTCTGTCTCTCTCTTCCCCTCCCGCAGCCAAGGCTCCATTGGAGCAAAGATGGCCCAGGTGCTGGGGATGGCTCCTTGGCCTCTGCCCCAGGCGCTGGAGTGGCTCTGGTCGCGGCAGAGTGACGCCCCGGAGGGGCAGAGCATCGCCCCCTGGTGGGCAGAGCGTCGCCCCTGGTGGGCGTGCCGGGTGGATCCCGGTCGGGCGCATGTGGGAGTCTGTCTGACTGTCTCTCCCCGTTTCCGCTTCAGAAAAATACAAAAAAAAAAAAAATATATATATATATATATATATAAAATGAAATAGTCAATAGTCACTTTTCAAGAAAAACAAAGATAATGACTCAGAAAAAAATAAAACCAGAGAGCTGAATTAGGTCAATAACTATAGATAGGACTGAAAAAATTATGGCAAAATTCAATATCACAAAAAAGCCTACATGGGTGATGGGAATACAGCATAATCAAATGTCAAAATAATCTAGAGATGTTTTCTCTGAACATATGTACCCTGATTTATCAATATCACCCCATTAAAATTAATTTTAAAAAAAGAATTTGTCTCATGGCTAATTCAGGCAATTAGAAGACTAGTATAAGGATGCTAAGTCTGCTTCTCAGGCCACATCCTGCAAAAGGGGCCCCAAGAAAATTGGTGATTTGGCTCCACTGATTTTGCCAATAGGATTTTAAAAAATAGGTCAGGAACGCCCTGAAATGGAATTAAAAATACATGGGCATAAATTTAAAGGACTTTTAAATACTGGAGCTGATGTATCTGTTATTGCTAAGCTACATTGGCCTCCTTCCTGGCCCACTCATGCAGCAGCCACAGAGTTACAAGGTATAGGGCAGAGTAAATCCCCTCAACAAAGTTCTAGTATTTTACATTGGGAAGATTAAGAAGGTCATTCTGGGTTTTTTTAAGCCTTATGTGCTCCCTGGATGGCCAGTTAATTAGTGAGGTAGAGATGTTTTGAAAAATATGGGAGCGTTGCTTGTCAGTCCTAATGGTTTAGTCAGTACTCAGATGCTTGATCTGGGATTTTTGCCCACTAAGGAACTAGGGAAAGAACAGCGAGGAATTTTCACCCCCATAGAAATGGCACTCAATACCAGAAGGTGTGGATTAGGATATCAAAATTTAGCATAGGGGCCTTGGTAGCTCCTGCTACCCCAATAATGCATTGTGCAGAACAAATTACTTGGAAATCAGATAATCCTGTATGGGTAGACCAATGGCCCCTTTCTCAGGAGAAACTTAGGGCAGCTGCTCAATTGGTACAAGAGCAGCTACAGCTTGGGCACATTGAACCATCTAATAGCCCATGGAATACACTTCCATATTTTGATTTTGTCGCCTCCTGGATTATCAAGGGGCATAGGCGACCCTTACAGCTTATAGGTTTTGAGCCTCAAAATTATTATTGTTCCATTTTTCAAAGGATCAACAACAATGGCTCTGGAAAACTTCCACTAAATGGCAAATTGCTTTTGCAAATCAATGGACAACTTTATACTGAAACAGTCAACTTAAAATCAGCTCAGAGACTAGAATTATATGCCATTATCATGGCTTTTCAGCATTTGCCATATTCCTCCTTTAATCTATATACAGATAGCAAATATTTACTTATGGTTGTTTCCACTATAAAGACTGCTGTCTTAGGAACAACTGCTGATGAACTATTTCAGCAGTTCCTCCTTCTTCGAAGACTTGTATGTCAACATAGAACTCCATGTTTTATAGGACATACTCGAGCTCACTCCATGCTCTGTGGAGCTTTAGCACAAGGGAGTGCCCTTATTGATCAAGCTACCCAAAAGAAAATTATTTGGAGCAACCATGACAGACGAGCAATTCAGGCTCATACTATTCATCACCAGAATGCTGCAGCCCTGTATAAACAGTTTCAACTTTCTCAGGAAGCAGCACGGCAGATTGGTAAATCCTGTCCAAGGGGTCCTATACTATAATCTGTCCCTTCATTTGGAGTTAACCCTCAAGGACCCCTACCAGGACAACTTTGGCAAATGGATGTTACTCATATACCTTCATTTGGCAAACAGTCCTATGTCCACCTTACAGTGGATACCTATTCTGGGTTTATAGTAACCTCTGTCAGAACAGGAGACGCTGCTAAGCATGGATTTCCTAAACTGGTTAAACTGACAATGCTCCTGCATATGTAGCAAAAGCATTTCCTGTATTTTGTCAAACCTTTCAAATTAGGGGTATTTCTTACAATCTTTAAAGTCAAGGTATTATTAAAGTGTACCCAGCAAATATTTTAAGGTCAATTTAAAAAAATTTAAAAGGGGGTAGTCATATCCTGAAACTCCTATGGGTCTACCATATCATACTTTTTACTTTAAAAATTTTAAATTTCTTTTGAATGCTGATGAACAGGAGATGCCAAATCCTTTTCTCCTGCAAACTTGTACCTTCTTTTATTTGATCCAGCTAATAACACTGTTTTGTCTTTTTCCAAATAGCTCCAGATATACAGAAAAGATTTATATAGGCAGATGGGGATCCTCAAACCCCTCAGCGAGATATTCTGAGCATGGCTTTTAAGGTACCAAGAGGCAGAAAAAGCCCAATAGAGATCATGGGACTACCAGCTTTTAGGATACACCCTTAAAGGCTCCAATGCCCCAAAGGGGTCTCATAGGATGCCATCTGGGTCCTGCTTCAATAGTGGAAAGGAAGGTCATTGAACTAAAGCCTGCCAGGCTTTCATGCCTTTGCTGTGAGGAAACAGGGACACTGGAAGGTAGGCTGCCCCCTCGCTCCTCTAAGGGAGGGTTCAGTCTCTTCCAGCCCTGCTCCAGCCACCTATGACCTAACCTTGCCCAGAATGCTGGGGTTTGCCACTGAAGGCTGAAGGTGCCCAGGGCCGTCGGCCCCATCTACGACACTGTGGACGAGCCTAGGGTATTTCTTCCAAGAAGAAGGTAAACTGATCTCATTTGCACAAGGGCTACTTAATTATGTCTTGCCTGAATAGTCAAGTTTTTTATTCTTCCCTCAAAGATCTCTGGTGTGGGTGTTGATAGTCCTATTTTCTGCTGCTTTGTTTAATATATAGTGTTTCCTTTATTCCTCCTACCTCAATGCCCCACTCATATTTCAGGCTGGGACCTACTCCTAATTTAGAGCTCTCTTTCCCTCTTTTGCCAACTTCTATTATGAATCTACCTTTGCCACCCAGCTTAGTGTATCCCAAGGTTCTCTTTACCATGCCACAGTCGCAGAGCTCCAGGAAAAAGCAACCTGGTCTCATCTCTCCAGGCAGAGGAGAACAGAAGCTCCATATCCACACATGCTGCAGATGGCTTTTCCAGTCTACCTGAATCATTACCAGCTAGAAGCAGTGGTCATTGGGACTTGGATGTGAGCTGCAAAGTATAGAATTGTGACAACAATTCCAGTGCCATGCGGACTTTTTCTGGAGGTGGACTTTTCCTGGACTCCTGCTCCTTGTGACAGCTCCCAATGGACTGAACTGGGGTTGGGTTGCATTTGCAGGGATTTGGAATGGTGTTGGTGCCAACTTGGACTTGGTGAACATGTTAAGGACACTACTCTTTTATGGATTCTTGCTGTATTGGCCAAGAGTTTGCTTAAAGGCTTTAATCACTGTAAAAAAAAAAAAATTGAAGACTGGATAAAGAAGATGTGGCACATATACACTAGGGTATACTACTCAGCCATAAGAAATGATGACATCGGATCATTTACAACAAAATGGTGGGATCTTGATAACATTATACGAAGTGAAATAAGCAAATCAGAAAAAAACAAGAACTGCATGATTCCATATATTGGTGGGACATAAAAACGAGACTAAGAGACATGGACAAGAGTGTGGTGGTTATGGGGTGGGGGACAGAAGGAAGGAGAGGGGGAGGGGGAGGGGCACAAAGAAAACTAGATAGAAGGTGACAGAGGACAATCTGACTTTGGGTGATGGGTATGCAACATAATTGAATGACAAGATAACCTGGACATGTTTTCTTTGAATATATGTACCCTGATTTATTGATGTCACCCCATTAAAATTAATAAAAATTTATTTATTAAAAAAAAGCCTACAGCTTATTCAGAGTTTATTTTAAAATGCAGAAGTAATTCAAAATGTAAATCTGCTCATCATAAGTGTAGGTTAAGTACATCATCTCAGTGTTGAAAAAGACACTAGAGAATACTCAATACTCATTTCTAATAAAAATATATATTAATAAACCAGGCTAAAAAGGTACTTTCTTTCTTTTTTTTTTTTTTTTTTTGGTACTTTTTTTTTTTTTTAAGATTTTATTTATTCATTATAGAGAGGGGAGAGAGAGAGAGAGAAAGGGAAGGGGGGAGGAGCAGGAAGCATCAACTCCCATATGTGCCTTGACCAGGCAAGCCCAGGGTTTTGAATTGGCAACCTCAGCGTTTCCAGGTTGACCTTTATCTACTGCGCCACCACAGGTCAGGCCTTGGTACTTTCTGTTTTAACATAAGCAATATACTTAATAAAATGCTCCTCCATGAAACACTAAAATTTTGTGAGATATTTATAGTCATTTTATGAAGAATGAGTTTCATGGGTAAATAATTTGGGAAAATAGGTTTTTAAATATTGAGCTAGCCCTGGCCGGTTGGCTCAGTGGTGGAGCGTCGGCCTGGTGTGCGGAAGTCCCAGTTCGATTCCCAGCCAGGGTACACAGGAGAGGCGCCCATTTGCTTCTCCACCCCTCCCCCTCTCCTTCCTCTCTGTCTCTCTCTTCCCCTCCCGCAGCCAAGGCTCCATTGGAGCAAAGATGGCCCGGGCACTGGGGATGGCTCTATGGCCTCTGCCTCAGGCGCTAGAGTGGCTCTGGTCACAACAGAGCGATGCCCCAGATGGGCAAAGCATCGCCCCCTGGTGGGCGTGCCGGGTGGATCCCGGTCGGGTGCATGCGGGAGTCTGTCTGACTGCCTCCCCATTTCCAGCTTCAGAAAAATACAAAAAAAAATAAAAAAATAAAAAAAATATTGAACTAAAATGTTTTCAACAGGATATATAACATGAAAAGGGAATGACAGAGAAGTTACATGCATCACTTCTCATATTTTATTAATGAGAGTAAAATATCCATTCTTGCTAAAAGGGAAGCTGGCAAAGAAATTTCTAGTTATAAAACCCCTGCTAAAATGTGAGGTGTTATTATCTTTAACTAAAGATAAGATGAGATTAGCAGCTCCTCCACAGACACAAATAATGCAGTTATTAATGCTTTCTTTAAAATTCTAATAAGTCATGTAATAAAAGAAGAAATAAAAATGATACATAAAATTAACATTACATATGTATGGATGATATAATTACCGTGAAAAATCCTAAAATATCAATTTTTTTTGGAATTGACAAAAGAATTTAGTAAAATAGCTGATTATCAAAAACTTGCAAAATTAATAAAACAAAATAATGGCAATATGAAATTCCTACCTATATATTTACTAGGAAATCTGTAGGATTAGTAGGTAGAAAATTTTACTAAATTTTATCAAAAGACATGAGAATTTAATTAATTGACTAAGAAGCTATATTCCTAGTTGGGAAGATTTAGTATTGTAAAACTATTATGTTCTAGATTAATCAGTAATTCTAATAAAAATCAAAATTAAAACACTCACGTTCTCTTTAACAAAATTATCTAAAGATCATCTCAAGAATACTTGCATAAAAGTAACTTACAAGATTATGAAAAGGAATACAAAAATTGCTTACAGTCCAAAATACAAAAACTGCTCTACAGGGTATTGAAATGAATTTATTACTATGGTAATCAAAATAGTAAGTTCAGAGCCAGAGATAAAAGTAGATAAAACTTCTCATTTAATAAGGTAGTAGCATTGGTATTTGTTTAGTCTTCCTCCTGAAAACTCAATTAAACAATAGGAGAGAAATTAATTTCTAATACTGAAGTGACATGGAGAGGCACCATCGGCAAAGTATTTCAAAAATATTTGAAAGACCAAAAGAGATATGGAAGCCTGTTGATAAATGAGATGAAACACCAAAGTGGCATCTCAGAATTTATAGGAGGTGGCTAACCCTTCAGAAAGAGTTGGTCTGTCTGGCAGAGGCCCAGAGAGACCCGAGGCTTAGAGTATTCCGGTACAGTAAATGCTGGAAATGAGAAGAGTGCTAAATACAAAATGTCAATTGAAAAGCTCTTTAGGAAACCCTTGCACTTCAGTATCTTCATATTCCCTGAAGAATCAAAACTATCAGAGATATGATGAAAATCAACAGCATGAAAAATAAAACTAAAGAAAACAAGCAACTATTGAGGAAAACTCTGATTCAGCTTAGGAATGAAAAAAAATCATGATAAATTAATAATATTAAGCTTCTTTAAAGGTTGTCAAGGAAATATTGTTTTAGAGAACAGGTTACTCTCATAAAGGAACAGTCTCAGAATGAGAAAAGACTTGAGATTAGACTAAATGCAGAAATTAAAATTTTAATACGATTAGATGATTTAATTGAAGAAATATCCCAGAAAATACAGCATGAAATAAAACATGAAAAAATTGAAAGAAACTTGGAGGATTAATTCAATAGGTCCATCATGTGACTAATACAATTACAGAAAGATAGATCAACTAATGGAGAAGAGACAAAAATATATTAAATAACTGAAGAAAAATTCTAAGGAAGTGAAGAGTAACACAAGTTTTCAGATTGATAGGACACACCCAGTACTAAGAAAAATAAATAGTAAGAGTAACCACATCTAACTACATCAACAAGATACTGTATTTCAGAATATAAAAAAGTAAAGGAAAGGGCTAGAATCCAGAGACAAGCTGATCTCTTAAAAGATAATAATTAAACCAGCATCAGATTTCTCATCAGAAACTTTAGATATCAAAAGACAATACCTACAAAATCATAAGGGGAAGTTATTCTGAGCTTAGACATATTTCCTTTTGGAACAAAAATCAAGTGTGATGTAATAGTAATGATTTCAGAAAGTTCAGTTATCATATACACTTTCAGAGAGGTGTATTCCAAAAAAATGCAAAAATTTTACATGAATAATACAGTAATTTATATTTAAATATAAATACTTTTACCACAATAAAAAAATCTCACAGTGAAAACAAGTATGATAATAAAACCAATAAAGAGAAAAGAAGAATGTTAAAAAATTTAAAAGGCATATTTGCAAAATATATGGACAAGGTGTTATTATTTTTCAAAATATAACTGAAACCTGTTTACTGTGCAGTCTGACCTTGACCTCTTTCAAACCAAAAAGCTTATTTTTTTTTCCCAATCACTGCTTTTAACTGTATTCTACTGAACTGTCTTTTCTGTTGCTTATGTCTAGGACATATCTTATAGCTTTTTGTTCATTATTGATTATAGAGAGCCACTGTATCTGAATGTATCTGGCCTACGTATAGCTGAGAGCAGAGGAAGGGCCCTGCTCTCAAGCAACCATCCACAAGCCAAGGAGAGAGGCCTCAGAGAAACCAACATTGCTGAGATCTTGATCTTCAACTTCCAGCATCAAGAATTGTGAGTAAATAACTTCTTGTTGTTTAAGCCAGGCAGTCTGTGGTATTTTTTTAAGGCAGCTCTGGAAGACTAATATAATAAAAAAGATTGACAGATTTTATTGTATGAAAATGGAACATTTCTGTAAGGCAAAGACTACATTAAGCAAAGTAAACAAGCACACAAATTAAAAGCATGAGATTAGAGGTAAGATAATTGCATTAGAAATGGTAGAATCTTTGAATTGTGATGGATAACTGTATCTTCATATATTTCAAAAGTGACACCACACTGTTGGCTTTCTGGTCACAAGAGAGAAAATGTAATTTTACCAGTATAATCTAATGGTCCAAGTTAACATTGCTAGTTAGAATATTACCAGATATTATATGTCTGCTGAGGTAATTCAATATGAAGTACCCAACCTTCTTACACCATTTAACCAAGAATGTTTAACTTGAATTTAATTAAATATTAATATCTACTTTCCCACTTAAAAGAAATTAAGATAAAGAAACTACTTTCAAAAAAAGAGAGAGTGAGGAAACAATCAGACCAATCCAGAAAGTAATATATTCTATAGGAGACAGCTGTCCATTCTCTTTAATATGTCAGTGCATGAAAAAAGGGACTGACCTAGATTAAAGACAACTTAAAAGTTATTAAAACCAGAAAAATTCCTTGTCTCAGATTAGATATTGATTTGGACGAAGATCCTGTGAAAGACATTATGGAGACAGTGGAAGAAATTTAAATATGCACAAGGAATAAGATGATATAAAGAAATTACCATTAATTTTGTCATACACATTAATATTTTGTTCATCTATGAAAATGTCTTCTTGTTTAGAGATGCAAACTATAATGTTTTGAGGTGAAATGTTCAAAACATGTTTACTTTAAAACAGAATACAAAAAGTTTAAAAATTAAAAGGTACAATGATAAAGTCTAAGAAAATAAGACAGGAGAATGAGATAGGAAGTGACTAGGGATTAAGTAAGTACTACAGAATTGAGAATGTGAGAAAGCGAATTTTGAGCTGAATAATTAAATGATTACCAGATATGTCAGATCAAGTCCTCTAAGTCCAGATGACAAGATAGCATTGGTCATGAAACAGACTAGGAAGCATATCTATGAAGGAAAAAGATGTGGCAAGCAGAGGGCAGGAGAGTCTTCGAACTGCAATACAGCTTTGATACCTAAGAAAGGAGAGCAGGAAGCAAGGAGAACTAGGTAGGAAAAGCTTCAGAGTACATGAAGATGTGAGAAAAATCTTAGGGAAGGAGGATCCCCAGAAAAAAATTGCCCTATAGAAGGGACCTATTTTAGGCAGGAATAGCCAAGCTCTAGCACCTATATCAGGCATGGCCAACATGCTGCCTGCAATTACATTTTTAATATTCTCCACTACTTTAAAATCTCAGCTACTCAGAAGCAGAAGAGTCTTTAATTATTGGAAATCAAGATATTTAAGAAGATAGTGATACGCAGAAAAGAATTCCGCTTGTGACTCATCTAGGGTTAACTTCCAATAATTGGTTGAATGGATTTGCGATACCTCTTTATTTTTTAAAAAAATTCCATTATAAAGATTTATGATTTTTGTACTCATCTGTACTCGATATGAACTGTTTGACATTTAGCAGTGATGTGAAATCCACATTCTTTTAGGCGGAGTTTGCCAGTGCGCACCCAAGGTCAAGCAATTCCTTATTTTTGTGGTCAAGTGTGCTGAATGAAGTGGCATTGTAGCATAGACAATAGCTGCAGTTAATAACTGAAAACGTGTCCAGGCTGTTTGTAAAATGAAATAATTGTTTTATTTGCGATATAACCCCTTCAAGCTCATTCTATTAATTAAATATTGTTTCCATTGATTGTGATACAGTTTGGATATTTATATGGTATGTAATTATATTTTTATTAAAATAATATTGTATATTAAAATTTTTTCACTCACATTTATTCATAAACAAATTATATAATAAAATTTTGTTTACTTAAATGAATCATTTTTGTATTTAACATTTTTTAATATTTGTTCGGCCCATGAAATAAAGTTTTCTTTCTAATCCGGCCCAGGGGCAAAAACTGTTGACCATGCCTGATCTATATAGTACTTAGTCATTCACTAGGCACAGCCCAAGGTAAGTGTGGCCTTAGCATGAGTGGATCTGAAGGTATGGCAGCTGGAAGGTGTTAGCTATGCTCCTCACAGTCGGTTCTCTTAAAGACAGATCCGACAGTATGCCCTCATTACTGGTGCGCAAGCCTTGAAGGGATAATATATCAAAATGAGGAAATGCCAAAGACACAGGTCTAAGACAAGAACAAGGTTGCTCTATTAGAGGAAAGGAAAGAATTTAATAATTTGAAGCTTATATAAAAAGAGTGGCAAAGATGTAAAAGAAGTCAGATTAATAAGCAGAGCCCTAATCATACAGAGACCATGATGAGAGGATGAATTTTATTTTAAGTGTGATTGAAATCCATCAACAGGTTTTAAGTAGGGAATTATGATCTGATTTAGGTTTTGGAGCCAAACTTTCTGAAACATTAATCTATATTTACAGCATCCATTTCCGAAGATCTCATTTTCTCCCAACCCACAGCAAATCTGACTTAGCTCTCTATTGGAAGGGCTTTTACTTAGACACCAAAGACTTCTTAATTGCTGAGTTCAATTGCATCTTGGCAATTCTCATCTTAGATTTCCCCAGGGTCACATCTGCATGTTCTCAAAATTGCTTATGGCTGCTTTTTACTACTACTTCTTACTTTCCTGTGATGGCTTTTCTTCATCCACTCCCTAAATGTTCTTTAAGTTTTTGTTTTTTCTTTTGAGAATCACATCTTTAATACTTTTATACTATCCCTAAGCCTTCTCGTCTCCAAAGTTTCTCAATTTTTCTCTCTCTAGCCCTCTAGTTTCAGTGTTTCCATCTTAATAGAATTTCCATATTAATAGAAACTAATATGCCAAAATAAAATAATTATTTTCTAAAAGACTTCTTATGTATGCTCTATTTTGGATCATGTTAACAAGTCCACATAACTCCTTGGAATAACATTTAACTCCTCACTACTCTTCAAGTAAGGTTTTCAAATGTAAAGATATCATTATGATACAAATATAGAATGAATCTGTTTTCAAGATCTATTTAATTCTTTAGTGAGGAAACCAAAATAATAAAGTTGGTTCAGAGAAAAATTAGAGAAACTTGTATTCATAAGAAGTCACAAAAGGCAAGCTAAATTTTGAAAATATTTATTTTAGATTTATGAAATATGTCATTGGTATTTTCTTAAATTTTATTTAGACAATTAATTTTAATGGGGTGAAATTGATCAATTAGAGTACATAGATTCAGAGGAAACATCTCCAGATTATTTTACATTTGATTATGTTGTATACCCATCACCCAAAGTCAAATTGTCCTCCGTCACCTTTTATTTGGTTTTCTTTATGCCCCTCCCCTCCCCCCACCCCCTCCCTATACACCCTTCACCTCCCCTTAATAACCACCATACTCTTCTCCATGTCCATGAGTCTCAATTTTCTGTCCCACATATGCGTGGAATCATACAGTTCTTAGTTTTTTCTGATTTACTTATTTCACTCATTATAATGTTATCAAGGTCCATCCATGTTGTCATAAATGATCCGATGTCATCATTTCTTATGGCTGAGTAGTATTCCATAGTATATATGTGCCACATCTTCTTTATCCAATCATTTACTGAAGGACTTTTTAGTTGTTGTGAACAATACTTGGCCACTGTGAATAATGCTACAGTGAACATGGGGCTACATGTGTCTTTACGTACCA